>NC_091813.1:69377065-69677065 GCF_041296235.1 Equus asinus | reverse complement strand
GAAGAAATTAACTGTCGTTTAAATGATCAGCATTGTCCACCTGAGACTGTATTGAGCAAGAAGGAAGAGAATCAGAATTGAGTTATAGTAACGTCTTACTATTTCTGTCTTCAAAGGATCAAACTAGATAGGACTCTAGAATGTTTCCTTGACAATTGGAGGAAAGTCTCCTCCATCATACCAGAGTATAGACATTTAATGATCAACTGATAATCATCAAGCAGTTAGATAAACTAAAATGAACATATCTGACTGAATCCTATCACTTCAATTCCAGAATGTTAAATCTTTTAGAATAACCAGAATATTACAGTACATTAAACCTTTCGTATGTGAAATTAGGCATAAAGAATTCCCAAGGAAGTATTTCAGAGGAGGATTTCCCAGGCCCTATTAAATTCCTTGGCGGAGGAGCATGCAGATGATGTCAGCCTAGTCAAATGTTTTGATAAAACAAGACCTTCAGATGGAACGATAAATTTAGCTATTGTATAAATCAGTCAAGATTTTTAGCTCTGTAAACTCAAGATGTCACAGGCAAACTTTCCCCCATAAAACAATGAGAACAATAAGTAGTATTCTCTGTTCCTGCACTCTGATTCCATCATGTCTCTACCTTGCTCAAAAGCCTCTCTGTTTCTTAGAGAAGCATCTGCCCAAGTCTGTGCCACAGATTTCTATTGGTATTTCTACTGATATTCTATAAGATAGTAATAAATCTTTCTAGAAAACAGATGCCTGTGGAAATTTTTTGTTTATTTTTAGATCTATATATGTAAGAAATATTCAAAACATCTTTAAGGTATTAATATGGAATAATTTGTTTTTAAGAAGTGGAGTGCCAATTTCTGTGCATCAAAAATCACTTCAAAAAAGTTAAAAGACAATAGAGATGAGAGAAGTTACATGCTACACATGTAACTGACAAAAGATTGGTACCAGAATATGTAAAAAATTTGGACAGGGTCCACCCCGTGGCCGAGTGGTTAAGTTTGCACACTCTGCTTCGGCGGCCCAGGGTTTCGTAGGTTCGGATCCTGGGCGCAGACATGGCAATGCTTGTCAGGCCACACTGAGGCAGTGTCCCACATGCCACAGCTAGAAGTACCCACAACTAAAAATACACAACTATGTACCGGGGGGCTTTGGGGAGAAAAGCGAAAAATAAAATCTTTAAAAAAAAAATTGGGGCAAAAGATATGGATGATAATTCACAGAGGAGAAAATCAAAATGATCCATAAACATGTGAAAAGACGTTCAAATTCATTAGTGATCGGGTGAATGCAAAGTAAAATAAAACCATTTTGTACTCAGATGGGCAAAAAACTAAAAAGTCTGGCAATGTTGAGTGCTTTCAAGAAATGTGAAACAACGAGTCTTGTCATTAGGGGTGGGAATATGAATAAGTACCACTTTGGAGAGTTGACTGGCGGTGTCTTGTAAATTAAAGAATGTGCTTAACTCATGATCCAGTAGTTCTAGGGACACTCACGTATGCACAAGGAAATAGACACAAAAATGTTCATTGCAGGGGCTGGCCCCGTGGCCGAGTGGTTAAGTTCGCGTGCTCTGCTTCGGTGGCCCAGGGTTTCGTAGGTTCGAATCCTGGGCACGGACATGGCACCACTCTTAGGCCACGCTGAGGTGGCATCCCACATGCCACAACTAGAAGGACCCACAACTAATAAAAAAAATATACAACTATGTACTGGGGGGACTTGGGGAGGAAAAAAAAAAAGATTGTTAGCTCAGGTGCCAATCTTTTTAAAAAAAAAAAATTGTTCATTGCAACATTGTTTGTAACAGCAGGAATTTGAAGCAATATACATGTCTAATCTAAATGTGCCTAGATTGGAGAGTGGATGTGTTGGTAAATAGTCATTCATTACTTCAAGGAAAATTTGTTGAGCACCTGCAGTATGCCAGTGCTATTCTGGGTGTCTAGGATATGTCAGTGAACAAAGTGTCTGTTCTCACAGAGCTTACCTTTGATTGAGGGGGAGGGTGTGGGTGGAGAGAAGAGATAGAAAAAAAAGAAAAATATGACCTATAAGAGATGGTGAGAAAAATAAAGCAGAGGGGGCCGGGGGAGTTCTTTGGTGGTCAGGAAGATCCACTGTGCAGCCGTCTGAGCTAGGAGTGGTGGGGGAGTGGGCCACATGGTCAGCAGGGGAAGAGCGTTGGAGGCACTGGAGGCTGTGGGTGTGGAGATCTTGAAGCAGCAGGATTCCTGGTGTGTTTGAGAATCAGCACTGGTGGTGAGTGGGGGAGGCAGGTGCCTGGAGCCCAGTGGGCCTGCATCCACCTTGAAGACTGTGGAAACATCATCCATGTGGCAGACGTTTATTGAGCACTGACTATATACCTGGCACCTTTCTATGCTTTTTACACTGTTTTGTCACTTAATGCTCACAGTTGTCTTGAGTTTTCTTATGGTATTTAGCCCCACTTTACAGATCAGGAAACAGAGTCACAAACAGGGTAACTCACTCCAGATTGGTACGCTGTGGTGTGCCAATTCAAACCCCAGGCAACCAGCAGACTCGGCTAGGTGGGCTGCCTCGTGTTCTCTTCTCCCAGGAGTTTTCCCTCCGGTGCCATATGTCTTTCCCACCATTCCAGGCTGCGCCTAGGGTTACCTACCAGCCTCGTCCACGGTTACTTTGGTCCCCTTCTCTTCTGGAATCTGGAGAGGGAGAGAGATGAGGTGGGACAGCCCTCTTTCCCTGGCCCCCTCATCCTTTCCATCACTCTAGGGCTAGCACAGCAGGCTGTACAGATCTGCACAAATTTCTTGAGAGGAGGGTTGGGGCAATTTCACAAGTTGGACTTTCTCTTGATTCTCAAAAGGGAAGGCAAATTAAGACTTAGACTCTTACAAAAAGAGGATCACCTTTAACACTTTCCCTATTCTTAACCTGCCTCCTCTGTATTCCTTGTAAGCACCTCCTATGTGGAATCTTGGATATTCTCTTTATTATCTGGAAAAGAGCTTCAAACTTGATTGCATTCTAATCGCTAGTTTTCTTCTGATTTGTTAGTGGTGGTGGTGGTTTCCTCTTCCATCTGCCACACGTAATTATGATGTTCCTCCATTTCTTTTATAAATTAGATTTTTTGTAACCACACTCATTCCCCATGAATCTGTGGCTGAAAGAACCGAATTTTTTAAAAAGTCATCTTGGGGTCTCACGCTTTCTGAATACTTCGTAGTGAAGCTGAACAGTGGCACCAGCAGTTTCTAAAAAGCTGGGAGGTGGTAGACAAAGGCACAGTGCAGGGTGGTGTTTGTGGAATGCACTAACATTGGGTGTAAAGATGCTCTCGTGAGGACTCTCGGACGCTGAGAGCAGGGCTGTCTCTGTGGAGGGTCATGGGTAGGAGGTAGAGAAACTGGCTTTTCAAGCTTGACCTTTTGTACTGTTAGAAATGTAGTTCTCTTTCCTTGTCTACATATGTATTTTTTAAAAACCAACACAAACTGAAATTAATCTGAAGGCAAGCTATTGAAAATAGACAGTGGGTTTTAGAACAGCGTATTTCACAAATACTTAGATATTGCAGAATATGCAGTGCTCCCTTCACTGTGATGTGCCTCGAAATGCAGGTTTGTTTGGTGAAAACAAATGAAGGTGTAGACTCGACGCGGAGCCTGCTGTGGGGACCTGACCCGCAGCCTTGCTCTTAATCTCAAGTGGCTACGTTATGGGGGAAAGGAGCCTTTTCTCACTTAAAAATAGTTTTGCATATTATTTTGTATAATAAAAATATGAGAGATATTTAACATTACATATCACTTGTTCTTCATAAAATGTTTTGAGTTTTTCATGGATGGTCTGTTAAAAATGGGGAACAATCAAAATTTGATCCTTGCTTGCAGTTCCTCTGAGGGGACATTTCTGGCTGCCTGCTTTAATTCGGACGGGCGCCTTCTCTGCTTATCTTCCGATGGTGTTTTATTGAGGTGTTATGATATTAAAAAGCATTTAACTGCTGATGGTTGTCCATGGGCACATTATAATGTTAAAAAGCACTCTGAGGTCAGTTAACTTTGGGAAAGGATGAAGCCGGCCCTCCTCAGCCCTCTCATGTGGTTCTCTCCACTCTCTTCTCCCCCATCTTGTGAACCTTGCCTTTAGCCAAAATAGACTACCTGGTGTCCCTGGTTCCACTTCATCTCTTACCTTGTCCAGATCTTGTTTTATTCCTTCTCTCATCTGGACTCATCCACTCCACGTTTAAACTATGCTTTAAGAGCCAGAATAAATCTTCCTTTTCCTTTTAACCTTTCCCTGACTATCCCCAGCTGCAGTGACATTAAACTGCACCAAACTCCTATGATGTAGCATTTCTTTATCTCACTTGGTCACTATCATCTGCTACGTGCAGTATGCAGAGTAATGGCCCCCCAAAGATGTCCATATCCTAATCCCCAGAACCTATGAATATGTTAGGTTAGGTGGTAAAGAGGAATTAAGGTTGTAGATGGAATCAAAGTTGCTAATCAATTGATTTTGAGGCAAGGAAAGTATCCCGGATGGTCCAGGTGAACTCACTGTAATCTTAAGAGCCTTTGAAAGTGGAAGAGGGAGGCAGAAGAGAGATCCAGAAAGATGCGGCATAAGAAGGACTTAGCTGGACCTTGCTGGCTTTGGAGAGTGCCATGAGCCAAGGAATGTGAGTGGCCTCTAGAAGCTGGAAAAGGCAAGAAAACAGCCAGCCACGCCTGGGTTTTATTTTCCTCCATCAGTTGGTCCTAAGTGCAAAGTGAGGCATCAGTGCAATAAAAGTAGGAGAAGTGGGAGCTTTGGCCACCTGTTTATGCAATTTACTTGTTCCCTGTGGACATGCTGGACCTTATCCTGCATGTGCATTTACTTTTTATGTTGAGTTACTGCTATACCCATCTGAACTTATGGTTTGATGGATCCTATAAGCTCCAGTTCATAATGGGTAGCACTGATCACACAGTCACTTGATGTCCCATGTCAGGAGCTGAGTCTCTACAAGGGCCTAGTAGTTCACCAGGAGCTGCTTTTCAAATAGTAAGTAGTTCTCTGCCGCCAAAGGCATCTCTTTCCACCAGAATCCTAGGGTCTGAGTTGCACCTCTCTTCTTTAAGGTTAAATCCTTAAATATCAAGGGTACTTCTAACACCATTGGTTCTCAGTTAGCCTATGACTTGAGCGGCCAAAGTTGCTGAATGCTCTTTCTCTTCCTCTAGGCCCCACTTGAAGCTGGCGGCCCTCTGAATTGCTTAATACATGGGTTGGAGCAATATTCCTAAGTTCAGTGTATGCTGTCTCCAAAAACTCAAGAGGCCCACCAAGCCCTGTGCCTCTTTCTTCGTGATGGTGCTGTAAGGAACAAGGACTTGTCTTGTTCCTTAGGAGGCCTATCTGTTATCTCCCAGACTACTAGACCTCTGAAAATTTCACAGGAGTGCAGGCCTTTGAGTCTTTGTTTATCTCATACCTTCTGGCCCACAGGAATCTTACTGGGGCATCCAGAGTACTTGTCACTCTCCATTCACCAGGTTTACTTGGCCTGATATCATAGTGGACCAGCTTGATTTTCTGGAAAATGTCAGGATCAAGAATTTTGCAGACAATATACTGCTGTCCTTCTCATGTTAAAGTAAAATTTTTGATCTTCTTTATTGTTGGGCATTGAAAAGAACGTTTGTAAGACCAAGAGCATAGAATATGTCAGAGCTTGTGTTGATCTTTTCTAGTACAGTCACTACGTCCAGCCCATCAGCTGCAGTTGGAGCTACGAAGTGACTAAGTTAACATGTCACCATTAACTGACAAGATCCGTCTGGTTTTTGCAGGGGCCATACGGGTAAATTAAAGAGAGATTTGATGGAAACCAACACCTCTGCATCTTTTAAATACTTGAGAGGTGTGTGAATTCCTGTAGTCCTCTTGGGATCTGTGTGATTTACTGTCTTGGGATGTTGACTGAAGTGGGGATGGAGGGGGATCATTTTCAGGGGTTTCTTCATAGCCCTTCTTAACATGGTGGCTTTTACACAGTAGATCAGGAAGTATGAAAATCCTGCTAAATGGTAAGTATGTCCATTCAAATTTCATGCTTGGGAACTGGGGCAATAACCACAGAATATTTTGTTTCCTATCTTCAGAATTCTATTCCACAGAATTTTGGGGCTCACAGTAACATGGACTTGTGCCAGAACTGCATTTATCACTGGTGTTCTGTGATGGCATTTTGGGTTTGCTTGTTTCAGTATCAGTTCAGACCCTGTTATGTAACAGTCCTTAGAAAGTCTGGGAAAACTCCTTTCTCCAGTACACAGTTTCTGTAGTAAATGTCTACAAGAGCTTTTGGGAGATGATGGGGGAATGTTGATTGTGCATACCTGAGGAGTTATATAGTCCTTCCTTAAGATCACCCATACTGCCTTTAATAATGGGCTCTGCCCTCCTAACTGGCTCAAAACTGGATGAGAGTCCACAGTATTTTTTAATTTGAAGTTGATGTCCGTCTTGTTAGCAGTTTTTTGTTTGTTTGTTTGTTTTGCCTTACAAGACAAGTAAGTTAAGTACCACCTTGATTAGGTCTTCATGGGTCTTGCTCCTGGGAGCATCATAATCTGTTACCCATCACCACAGATTTCCATAGGTCTAGACACTCTGATTGCCAATCCAGCTTTGCTGTGTATTATGGTAGTTATGTCCATACTGACTCTGTCATTAGGTGCCGCTCCCTGACCATGCTACAATCCTGTCATCTCAGTTGAAGGCTGGTTTCCCACAGCATTTCTTCAGTGTACAGAGGAAGTATGTCATTGAGGTTCTTAAAAATCCCAGTGCAGGAGCTGGCTCAGTGGTGTAGTAGTCAAGTTTGTGTGCTCTGCTTTGGTGGCCTGGGGTTTACAGGTTTGGATCCTGGGTGCAGACCTAGCACCACTCATCAAGCCATGCTGTGGCAGCATCCCACGTAAAATAGAGGAAGATTGGCACAGATGTTAGCTCAGGGCCAATCTTCCTTACAAAAAAAAGCAAAAACAAAAAAATCCCAGTGCAAACAACTTGGCGAGTTCCTTATTTCCTTAATGAAGCCAGTGTCCTCCAGGGCTTCCTGGGGCGTGTCATCAGATAGTGGTTCTCAGATTAAATGTAATAAGAGTAATAAATCTGTTTTAACGTTTTCACCTCTGCAAGCCTTGTGATCCTTTCCTCAGTATTCTGCCAAATGGTTCTGGCAGCTCAACCTCATTTACAGTAGGATAACATGTCCGAGCTTCAAGAGGCCACCTCAGCAGCATATTAGGATAACTCCGGATTTCCTTTCCAGGAGGCTAGACCCCAAGTCCCAGGAGAATGCTCCACTATGCAGACTGACGTTCTTTCCCTCACCACCACTCCGATGAGACACTCTCGAGGTGCATTCCCGCACATGCTCTTCCACTTCTTGCCAGTACTTCTTATTCTGATCCTGTAATTGTTTTGATTATATAAGCTCTTTCCTCCCAAAGAAGGAAATGTATTTTCCCAGTAGACTCTTGTTATTCCTGAGGCAATGAAGGATGTGGTGGCAGATCCTGTACAGAAAAAAATAGTCTTGCAAGACACCTGACTCAGGTAAGGTTTTTGCAAAGCTTCCAGCCATTGTGAAAGCTTTCTCTCTAGCAAGGGGAAACAATGGCTTCTCCTGGCAGAAGATTCATTGGAATCTAGGGATTCAAGTTATTTTGTTTTATCCACCCAATGCCACCATCCCAGATATCAGGCTGCCTGTCCAGGGCCTTGACTTGGCATGGAAGACTTTTTGAGGCTGAGCACTCACTCTCCTTTGTTGTTTTGCCACCTTGCAGTCTAACCTTGGGCCTGATTTTTCAGCATATATTGCCGTACAGCTACAGGAAATGGGGTCATTTTGTTTATTTTTCATTTCCCCCCCTTTCTCTTTTTATTTACTTTTTTATCAAGGTATAACTTACAGCAAAGTGTGTGCATATTAAGTGTAGATCTTGATACATGTTTGCATATATATCCACCTTTGTGGCCACGAACCAACCAAGACACTGCAGGAGGCTTCTCCATGCCCCTCCCAGTCAGCCTTTTCCCCACAGAGGGATCACTATTTGACTTCTTTCATCATAAACTCATTTTTCCTGTTTTAACTTTGTATAAGTGGGTTTGTGGTTTGTACTCCTTCACTCGTCATCATGTCTGTGAGATGCATTCCTGCTATTGTGTGAAGCATAGTTCTTGTCTGTTGCTGTTTAGCACTTTGTGGTGTCCCATGATACCTTTGTCCATTCTCCTGTTGATGGGCATTTGGGTTATTTCCAGTTTGTGCTCTAATGATAAAACTGCTATGCACATTCTTATGTATGACGTTTGGTGGACTTAAACACTCATTTCTTTTGGGAGTGGAATTCCTTAGTTTTTGGCTGTATGTACATACAACTTTAGTTAAATGTTGCCACACAGTTTTCCAAAGTGGTTGCACTGCTTTAAACACCCCACCAGCCATAGGTAGGGTTCTAGTTGCTCCATAGCCTTCCTAGGTACTGACTTGGTATTGACAGTCCTTTTAATTTAAGTCATTCTTGTGGGAGTATAGTAGTATCAAATTGTAGTTTTAATGTGCATTTCCTTGATGAATAATGACGTCAATCATCTTTTCATATGCATTTTGCCATTTGTTTATTCTCCTTGTGAAAGAGTTTTGGGGGCAGTTTTTAAAAATCGGGCTATATGGGTTTCTTTTGTTATTGATTTGTAGGAATTCTTTATATATTCTGGATCTAAGTACTTTGTTGAATATATGCTCCAAGTCCTTGGCTTGCCTTCTGTCTTAATGTTTTTTGATGAACAGAAATTCTTATTTTAATGAAGTCCACTTTATCAATCTTCTATTATTGCTAGTGCTCTTTGTGTTCTATTTACCCCCAAGACACGAATAGGTTCTTCTGTGTTTTCTCCTAGAAGTTTTATTGTTGTAGCATTTACATTTCGGTCCATGACCCATCTATAATTAATTTAGGGGGATGGTGTGAAGTAGAAGTCAAAGTACACTTTTCCTTGTGGATATCCACTGGATCCAGCGCCAGATATCAAAACACGCTGCCATGAAGGACTTTGTATCTTTACAGCTGGCCTTTTTTAAAAAAATTTTTATTTATTCATTTTTTTGAGGAAGATTAGCCCTGAGCTAACGCCTGCCAATCCTCCTCTTTGTTTTGCTGAGGAAGACTGGCTCTGAGCTAACATCCATGCCCATCTTCCTCTACTTTATATGTGGGACGCCTACCACAGCATGGCTTGCCAAGTGGTGTCATGTCCACACCCAGGATCCGAACCAGCGAACCCTGGGCCACCAAAGCAGAACGTGTGCGCTTAACCGCCGCACTACCGGGCTGGCCCCCATACAGTGGGCCTTGAGTTGGTAGCTGGATGGCATGAGTATGTCATTTTCTTTTATCAAGACTTTAACAGCAATTAACAAAAGCCAAACTCTTCTAGAATTCTATAATTCCTGTTGCCACCTATTCCAGTGCTGAATTACCATGTAACCTGTGCTTTCCTTTCTTCTTCCACCACATCCCAGTAGTCCAGCGTTGAAGGTTGCAATTTGCGAAGCCCTTGTTACAGAGATTATCACCATCTCCCATACTACTAACAGGGGGGTTGTTTTTGCTGCATGATCAGTGGATGATCCAGGTTTAGAATACTATTTTGAGGGTTTCTTTCTATGGCCATTTCTGATATCAACTAGCTTATTCTGGATTTCCACAAAAGCAGACTCTGGGTCTAGGGTTGCATGCAGGTAGTTTATTGGAAAAGCAGGGGTGAAGTGGGGAAGGAGAAAATGGCAACAGTACACTGCGCTAGGAGACTGGTGCTTGTTCCTGCTGAGACTTGCAGACCACTGTCAAGGGGCAAAATGAGAAGCATTCCCTTGCTGTTGGTGTGTACTTATGGGTGTGTTGTGTTGGCACCAGTGGGCTCCCACATTGTCCTACACCACAGTGCCAGAGACGCCCTGGGCAGTAAGCAAGAGTGTGCAGTCCACTCTTGGGGTGAGATGCTGAGAGAGAAAGAGAGTCAAAGCCTGTGTGGCATCATTTGTGCCACAATCAGATGTGAGCAAAGAAGATGCACACAAGAGGTTTGCAGTGCATATTGTTGGTATAGCTCATGGGACCCAAGGGCAGCAGTGCAGCCAGGATCAGCAAGTGCCTGAAATCAAGTCCTCAAAATCCTGTTAGGTACTCTCTCCGTGTCTGCTCCTTTCTGTCCATCTGCTGCATTTCCAGCTCCTGGCAGTACAGCTTTCTTTGCTTCACAAGTGGTGTGTGGGTGGGAAATGACCACCCATGTTGTTTGTGTTTACACGTTTCCTATTCAATTCGGCAACCAGACTGAACCAGAAGCTCTTTGTTCCGAGTTGAAATTCCCTGAAAAGTAAATTTGATTGGTTTGGCTTGGGTTGGGTATCTAGTGCTGATCTGGCACAATTGAGTGGTGGTTCCAGCACAGCTGCTTAGAGTGCAGTCCTGTGGGCTTGGTCTGGGGCAGGGTGTTGGCTCATAACTAAGTGAACTCCCTTTTGCAGGAACTGCCTTTTGCGGTATCCACTACATCAGTCAAATCTGTCAAAACCTTTTGATTTCTATCTTTGGTGTAATGATGAGAAAGTCTTTCTCTGCCCCACAATTATATAAACACGTTTCACATTTTCTTCCAATATTTTTATGATTTCTTTTTTATTCAAATATTTAATCCACCTGAAATCTGTTTAGGCACAAGTTATGAGAGAAAGATCTACCTTAAAAAATGATTAGTCAGTTATCTCATCACCAATTATTTAGTAATCCATCCTCTTCCCACTGATTTAAAATACCATTTTTTTAATATACCAAATTCTTATACATACACACACACGTGTGTGTACTATTTCTGGAGTTTTCCATTGGTTGGTTCATCTATTGACATTTTAAGTATATATGTAATGCTTCAAAATTAGTGTGTATGCTGTGAAAACAAGTACTTTCCTTGGTTCTAAGTTTCTTCAGAGGAACAACTGAATATATATATATTTTATATTGTCTAGCACAATTTCTTACGAATGCAGGGTAATGATAATAATTGTTTATATGTGAGAATATATATGCACGATTAAATATAAAAATACATATTATTTTATAGTTTTCAATGTGCTTCCATAAAGTGTTGCACATCATCCAGAAAAAAGCATATTGAAATATTAATACTTTTCTCTACTCGATACAGTTTACATAGTAAACTGGTGGATTTTATTATTGTTCTAAATAATTTCCCTTCCTGTGAGAGGATTGTTTATCCTGCAGTGGCTCCTATGGAGGAGACACGTCTTCACTCCTTTGGTGTTGATCTTGGCTACATGGCTTGTTCTGGCCAATGGCATTTGAGCGGATATGACTTACTTATGTCTAAATAGAAGTATTGATTATCCTTGTGTGTTTTTGCCAACCTTCTCTATTCCAGATGCTATGAGAAAAGCATGTCTCAGAAACTAGAGAAGGTATTTGTAGCAGAAGAATTACCATCAACCCATGGCTGATGGGCAAAGTGAATGAGAAACAATATTTCATTGTTTTAAGCTACTGTGATTTGGAGGTTGTTACTGCAGCCTTACTAGTTAAAGCTGACCAGTACACATGCCATGCTCATTGTTGACAATCACATTCTCACTGCAGTTATCAGTTGGGTATATGTGGTTCAGATAGTTATCTTTTATAATTACCAGAAGCTATTCTTTAACTCAAGAGTTTTTATAAATATATCAAATGATTCATTAGAATTACTGGAACCTTACTATGAACATCTACCACATAAATTTTACTTATCAGTTATCTTAAATACAGTCAAGATGTTAAGCTCTTTAGGTTATAAGTAAAACAACATCTTTCAGCAAGGTCTAGTAATGGTGATTATTATAAAAATATATTTGGCAGGAAGAGAACAGAATCTCAAACTCAAAACTGCTAGATATCATCAGAATCTGGAACATGTCCAAGGCAGTACAGGGAGAGTTATGTGTAGGCACTTGTGTGCTCTGGTATTAACATGACTTGGACACTCTTATGTCTGCTTCTTTTAGTGCTTTTTCGCTTCTCTTTCTGCTACCGACTGGCCTCCTTACACTGGATTCTGTGCCTTTTTACTTCCTCATATAGACACATTCTTCTGTGTCTATAATTTCTGATTTTTAACGCCTTCACCTTGCTCATAAGTTTGGTTTGCTCCTAGCTCCTTCCAGGACATCTTTTAAACTTCCGCTCTCAGTGTTAGTTGTCTTATCTATACTCTCCCATTTCAAATTCCTGAGAGGTTGATTTTGTTTGATGCAGCTGTAGCGAGTTGAATAGTGTTCCCCCAAATTCATATCCACTCGGAACCTCAGAATGTAACCTTATTTGGAATAAGATTCTTTGCAGATGTAATTCAGGTACGGATGTCAAGATGAGATCATCTTAGATGTAAGATGGGCCCTAAGTCCAATGATGAGTGTCCTTAAAATAGAAAATAAGACACAGAGACACAGAGAGACAAAGACCATGTGTATATGGAGGCAGAGATTAAAGGACGGCCACAAGTGATATCAGCCTCATGGCAGAGAGAGCACTTCCCTTAGACTTTCCCTACAAGATACAATGAAAAGGACACTCATAAACTCATAAAAGGACATTCACACAACACAATAGATGTCTGAGAGACCCACACAGCCATACATCTGAAGGTGGAGGTGGTAGATGCCCTGGGAGGCAGTGGAAGGAGGTAAGGGGATCTCCTCTCCCTCTCCCAAGGGCAGTGACCTAGGGTGTGGGACCTTGCACAGCTCTAAGAGGAGAGGGAGGAGGGAGAAGTCCTCCTTGGGAATGCCTTCACTCTCCAAGTTGCCTCACAGCCAGTGAGAAAGCTCCACAATGAGGAGGCCAAGCAATTGTGGGGGTGTATTCACCAAGCTAAGCACCCCAGGAAGGCAGAGAGTGAGTTCAGAATGAGAATGCCCCTGGGATCACACACGTGGAACAAAGCACCCCTCCCTGTGCCTGGTGCACCAGCTTGACCGGTCAGCCAGAGCAGGGGACCCCTGCCAGAGTGCCTGCACACATGTTTGTAAAGCAGCAGCTGTGAGCAGGCACTCACAGATGAGCCTTGTCAGCATAGCTTCCAAAGGACAGGCACAGATGCCAGGGATTGCAACAAGATCAGAATACACAGCTCCTGACTCCCAACCCCCTGTGGCAGCAGGTGGAATCTGCAACCAGATACTATCACTATGCGAAGGCACAATCCACCCCATTAAAAAGTATGAAGAGGTATATTAACACTCTAGACTGGAAGGAAAATGACAAGAACCCAGAAATCAATCCTGAAGGCACAGAGATTTACAATCAAAATGTCAGAGAATTCAAAATAGCTATCAATAAAAAAACTCAATGAGTCACCAAAAAACTCAGAAAGACAGTTCAGTGAAATCATGAATAAAATTAATGAACAGAGAATTCTTCACAAAAGAGATTGAAACCATAAAAAAAATGTTGCAGATGGAAAACACAATGAGATAAAGAAAAATCTGGAGTCCTTAAATAACAGAGCTGATATTATGGAGTACAGAATTAGCAATTTAGAGGACAGAAGTATAGAAATGCTTCAGATGGAGGAGGAGAGAGAACTAAGACTGAAAAAATGAAGAAAGTCTCCAAAAAATATCCAACTCAATTAGGAATTGCAACATAGGGATTATAGGTATTCAAGAGGGAGATGAGAGGGAGAGAGGAGCAGAGAGCTTGTTCAAAGAAATAGTAGCAGAGAACTTCCCAAACCTGGGAAAGGCTGGAATTACAAGTAAGTAAAAGAAGCTAACAGAACTCCTAATTACATCAGTGTAAAAAGACCTTCTCGAAGGCATATATTAGGAAACTGGCAAATCAATAACAAAGAAAAAATATTAAGGGCAGCAAGGCAGAAGAAGATAACCTACAAAGGAACCGCTGTCAGACTTTCGGCAGATTTCTCAGCAGAAACCTTACAGGCTAGGAGAGAGTGGAATGATGTAGTCAAAATTCTGAAAGACAAAAACGTTCAGTGAAGAATACTCTATCCACTAAAAATATCCTTCAGATATGATGGAGAAATAAAAACTTTCCCAGATAAACAAAAGCTGAGGGAGTTCATTGCCACAAGATGCCCCCCTACAAGAAATATCAAGAAGGCCCTCATACCTGAAAACAAGAAAAAGGATTTACAAAGCCTTGAGCAAGGAGATAAATAGACAAAATCAGAAAATTACAGCTCTATGTCAGAATAGGTTAGCTAATGCTTAATTATAACATTAAAGATAAAGGGAAGGAAAACATCAAAATTAACTATAATCACTTCATTTTAACCAGAAACTCACAACACAAAATGGAATAAGTTGCAACAAGAATAAATTAGATGGGGATGAGGAAAGGGATGGAACATGCTTAACCTGAGGAAATAAGAGGCTGTCAGAAAATGGACTATCTCATCTATGAGATCTTTTATACAAACCTCATGGTAACCACTAAACAAAAATTCAGAACAGAGGCACAAAGGATAAATAAAGAGAAAACTGAGAAAACCATCCTAGAGAACCACCAAACTGAATTGGCAGTCCGAAATACATGGGATGAGAAACAGGGGAAACACAGAACAACCAGAAAACAAGTGATAAAATGGCAGCATTAAACCATCATATATCAAAAATCACTGTAAATGTAAATGGATTGAATTCTCCAATCAAAAGTCACAGAGTGGCTGGATGGATCAAAAAACAAGACCCAGCAATATGCTGCTTCCAGGAAACACATTTTAGCTCTAAAGAGAAACACAGGCTCAGAGTGAAGGGATAGAAGATGATAGTCCAAGCAAATGGCAAGCAAAAGAAAACAGGTGTTGCCATACTTGTATCAGACAAAGCAGACCAAGATGAAAAAGGCGATGAGAGACAAAGGCGGGCAGTATACAATGCTAAAAGGGATACTCCACCAAGAGGGCATAACACTTATAAATCTATATGCACCTAACACAGGAGCACCAAAGTGCATAAAGCAACTATTAACAGACCTAAAATGAGAAATTAACAGCAACACATTAATAGTAGGGGACCTCAGCACCCAAGTTACATCAATGGATAGATCATCCAGACAGAAAGTCAACAAGGAAATAGTGGAATTAAACAAAAAACTAGAGCAGATGGACTTAACAGATATATATAGAACACTCCATCCAAAAACAGCAGAATACACATTCTTCTCAAGTGTACATGGAACATTCTCAAGGATAGACCATATGTTGGGAAACAAGGCAAGCCTCAATAAATTTATGAAGGTTGAAATCATATCAAGCATCTTTTCTGACGATAATACTATGAAACTGGAAATCAACTACAAGAAAAAAGCTGGGAAAATGACACATATATGGAGAACAACATGAACTGAGCAACCAGTGGATTATTGGAGAAGTTAAAGGAGAAATCAGAAAATATCTGGAGACAAATGAAAATGAAAATACACTATACTAACTCATATGGGATGCAGCAAAAGCAGTCCTAAGAGGAAAATTCATAGCAATACAGGCCCACCTTAACAAACAGGAAAAATCTAAAATAAGCAGTCTCAAGTACACCTAACTGAATTAGAAAAAGTAGAAAAAACAAAGCCCAAAATCAGCAGAAGGAGAGAAATAATAAAAATTAGAGCAGAAATAAATGAAATTGAAAGCATAAAAACAGTAGAAAGGATCAATGAAACTGAGCTGGTTCTTTGAGAAGATAAAGAAAATTGATAAAACCTAAGCCAACTCACTAAGAAAAAAAGAGAGAAGGCTTAAATAAATAAAATTAGAAGTGAAAAAGGAGAAATTACAACAGATACTGCAGAAATACAAAAGATTATAAGAGAATACTATGAAAAACTATATGCCAGCAAATTGGACAATCTAGAAGAAATGGATATATTCTTAGACTCATACAACCTCCCAAAGCTAAGTCAAAAAGAAATAGAGAGTCTAAATAGTCCAATCACAAGTAAAGAGATTGAAACAGTAATCAAAAACCTCCCGAAAATAAAAGTCCATACCTACATGGCTTCCCTGGAGAATTCTACCAAATATTCAAAGAAGATTTAATACCTATCCTTCTCAAACTATTCCAAAAAGTTGAAGTTAGAACTCTTCCTAACACATTCTATGAGGCCAGCATCACCCAGATCCCAAAACCAGACAAGGACAACACAAAGAAGGAAAATTACAGACCAATATTGCTAATGAACATAGAGGCAAAAATCCTCAACAAAATATTGGCAAACCAAATACAGTAATACATTAAAAGGATCATACACCATCATCAAGTGGGATTTATACTGGGGATGCAGGGATGGTTCAACATCTGCAGATCAGTCAGTGTGATACACCATATTAACAAAATGAGGAATAAAAACCACATGATCATCTCAGTAGATGCAGAGAAAGCATTTGACAAGATCCAATATCTGTTTATGATAAAAACTCTCAATAAAATGGGTATAGAAGGAGAGTTCCTCAACCAAAATGGGCAGAGGATATGAACAGGCATTATTCCAAAGAAGATATACAAATGGCAAACAGGCACATGAAAAGATGCTCAACATCACTAATTATTAGGGAAATGCAAATCAAAACTACGAGATATCATCTTATACCTGTTAGAAAGGCTATAATCACCAAGACAAAAAGCAAATGTTGGAGAGGTTGTGGAGAAAAGGGAACCCTCATACACTACTGGTGGGATTGCAAACTGGTGCAGCCACTATGGAAAAGAGTATGGAGATTTCTCAAAAAATTAAAAATAGAAATACCATATGACCCAGCTATCCCACTATTGGGTATTTATCCAAAGAATTTGAAATCAACAATTCAAAGAGACTTATGCACCCCTATGTTCATTACAGCATTATTCACAATAGCCAAGACTTGGAAACAACCCAAGTGCCCACTGACTGATGAGTGGATAAAGAAGCTGTGGTATATATATATAAAATGGAATACCACTCAGCCATAAAAAAAGACAAAATCATCCCATTTACAACAACATGGGTGGACCTTGCCAGGCAGAGAAAGACAACACTGTATGATTTCACTCATATGTAGAAGATAAACACATGGACAAAGAGAACAGATTAGTGGTTACCAGAGGGGAATGTGGTTGGGGTGGGCATAAGGGATAAAGGGGCACATATATATGGTGACTGACAAATAATAATGTACAACTGAAATTTCACAGTATTATAAACTATTTTGACCTCAATAAAATAAAAAACAAAAAAAGGGCAGCCACAAGCCAATGACTGCCAAGGATGGTCAGCCACCAGAAGTCAGGAGAGCAGATGGAATGGACTTTCCCTCAGAGCCACCAGAAGGAGCCAACCCTGCCAACACCTTGATTTCAAACTTCTGGCCTCCAGAACTGAGAGAATAAATTTCTGTTGTTTTAAGTTATCAGTTGATAGTAATTTGCTATGGCAGCTCTAACTGTACTGGAAACCAGTACTCCAGCTCATCTCTGGGGCCTTTTAATGTTCATAGGCCATTAGTTGGGCTACAGATTGGCTACCCCTGGGTAAGGTGCTTAGAGCTGGACCATCAGCAGGGCTGTGGATGGGGTGATTTCCTTTCAAAAGACTCTGGACATGGGAGACATGTGACTGACATGTCTAAAATGCAGAGCTCAGCTGCCAGGCATCCATGCTCTTCTTCCCTATGGATGGAAATGTCTCACTTGGTGTGACCTAGCTCTCCCATACAGCACTGCCTATGTCCAGCGTAGGGACAGATGTGGAGGTGATGTCACGGGGGCGTTTCAGAATTTATTTGTCATGATCAAAATCTTCATTTTCTGGGCAGTGTCCATTTCTCCTCTATTTAATTGAAGTCCTGCTTGGTGTTACGTCTTTGCTGTTAAGTATCCCATAGACAAGCTGAAGTCGTCAAATTTGAGTGTCATCTACTTTAAAAGGACATATACGGCTGAAGACTCTCAGTCGACATAAATCATTTCAACAATGATACTACTTTACAATGCATTAAAGTAAAACTGTAGGTACAAATCTATAGAACAGGAGTTGGCAGAGTTTTTCTTAAAGGGTCAGATAGTAAATGTTTTGGGCTTTGTGGGCCATTATTGTCTCTTATGACTATTGTGGCATGAAAGCAGCCATAGACAGTACATAAACAAATGAGTGTGGTTGTCTTCCAATAAAATTCTATTTGTGGAAACTAAAATTGGAATTTCATATTATTTTCACATGTTATGAAATATTCTTCTTTTGATTATTTCCTCCAACTATTTAAAAATGTAAAAATCATTCTCTGCTAGTGGCTGTGTGAAAACAGGCTGTGGGACGCATTTAGCACATGGGCCATCCATCATTTGCAGACCTCTGCTATAGAAGATGCTTGATGTTCCTTGTGCACCCAAGGTCACCCCTTATTTTGCTAATAGGATCCCAGTTTCATTTTGGGGACCTTTCCCCACCCCCACCTCATTGGAAACTGTCAGTCTGTCTCTTCAGGTTGTGCCGTAGGAACATGTGGCCTTGGCTTCAGTGGTTGGTCAGTCAGACTGAATCCTATGGTCATGTGGGGTCTACTTTCTCTCTTTTCAAAGGAACGTGTAGCAATAAGGAAGTTGTAGGCCTGGAGATGCCAGATGCTACCACATGAATCTTAAGAATGAAGCTGACACAGCAGAAGGTCGAGCCAAGAAACTAAGAGACACTGGATTTTGATTACATTTTTAGAGTTCCTGGATCAAGCCTGTCATGACAGTAAGCAACTCCAAGCCTTTTCCACTACATGAATAAATATGTTTTCTTTCCAATTAAAGTGAGTTTGAGTTTGGGTTCTATGTCACAGCAACAGGATACTGAGGCAAAACCTTGTACTTCTAATGTTCAATAAAACCATAAAACAAAAGCAAAATGTCAGATTAGTTGCTAACATAATCAACAAACCAGAAAAGTTCAAATCAACACTGTTACAGATAATGTTGTTTTACTGAATCTAAATTTCTTCTCGCAACACGAGTGTGGTGTTGGCCGGTATGTTGTGGGTTGTTTTGCGTTCTGCATGTCTTTGTTCCTACAGTGCAGTGTGTGCTGTGTGATGAATCATTTTTTTATTGTGTTTCTCTAGTTGAACTATTGCAAGCCTTCATTCACAGAGCTTGCTGTGACAACATCCAACCTTCTCTTGGTACAAATGTAGAATTTACATAATAAATCTGCTTCTGTACTTTCCTCAGTCGCTAAAACAGAGAGGAATATCATTGTGCTTATCTTCAAATTATGTTGACATCAAATTAAAGTCTCATTTTATTAAGTTACTTAAGCCAAAGTCTTTGATCTGTGAAAATATGTTTCAACTATGAATGAAAAAGAGCAGCTTTGTGTTTTTACCAGGATGTGGATTCAACTGTGGTGATTGTGTCGGTTTGCGGCAGGGATGTGCAGACCCTCCGTAACCAGGCAAGCCTGTGATGTCTAGCCCTGCCTCATTCATCTGTGGCCCTGTTTCTTCACCTTCCACTGACTCCCACCTGCGATCCAGTGAATTCCCTTCACTACTGTGGTCTCTTACTTCTGTTAAGGATTTTAAATGAACGGCACAATTTGTTTGAGTCTCTGACTAAAATTGCTAAAAGTCCTTGTGCTGTTTTTTAGTTGTACTATTGTCTGTACTTGTGCTGCTTATTTTAACTGAAATGGTGTGTTAGTAACCTGTTGCTCCAAAAATCATGCCAAGAGATCTCAAAAACCTGTGGCTCATCACATGGCGCACGTGCAGCCTTGCCCACAGGCCTGCAGGCCGGCAGAGGTGGCTCCACAGGGGTGCAGCTCGCTGGGCTTGGCTTCTGGCTTTAGGTCAAGCGTATCTCACTCTGGGGCCCAGGCCGAAGGGGCAGTGGCTCGCTGGCACATGTGCTCTTTGTGGCAGTCACAGGAGCACAAGAGACCAAGCCAAAGGACGCAAGGACATGTAAGTCCATCGTGCGTGTCATGTCCGCTGACGTTCCTTGGATCAGAGGAGTTGTGTGGGCGCCGTCAGTGGAGTGGGGAGACGCCGTCCCTCTAGAGTGCTGCGGGTCCCCGTGGCTGGGGTACAGGGAAAAGTTGAGCAGTTGTCCAATCTGGCACCTGTGGCTTCACTTTGCATGAACTGTCTGCTGCTCCAGTCCTCCGACCTCGCTTTCTGTTGCTAACAAGCCCTGTGAAGGTGAGAGGGCTTTCTGGAGCTAGTATGGATTTTGAAGGAAGAGCACAGTTTCCAGACAGCGTAATGGCCATAAGTCCAGTAGGCATTACAGCTGAGTTTCCATGTTGGCTGAACTTCTGGGTTCTTTGTTGATTTCTGTTATGATAAAATTAATATTTTTAAATAAACTAAGCTTTAATTTTGTGTTTTAATGCAGTAAAAAATAAAAATGTACATGATTCTATCATTTGATGTATACTTAAATATGCAGGGTAACTAGTAAGATAAGGGGTCTCATTCACAGGACCTGGCATAGGGCTTGGTATGTAATGTATGCTTAATATATACTTGTTGATTGAAGTACATTGTTTTCTTATTTACTAGTGATTATTACTGATCAACAGATAGTAACTTGTACCTGAACAGACGCTTTCCTTTTTAACATAATGATGTAGATATATAATCAATATTCTCAACTTCATTAGTGTCGTTAACCACACCAGAAAGGTGTTTGTAATATGACGCACAGGAAAGTAGTAAGTTAAGTTTGTATTTGCTCTTTTCAGTACTAATACAAAATATTGGTTGCTGTTTTTCTCAGGTTTAAAAAAGTATTTATTTACATATCCTTTTGATGTGCTAAGAGTCCTGAGAAGAACATCTAAATGGATAGTTAGAAATATGTACCAATGTAGGCAAAATCTACTAATTTTCAAGTTTATAAATATCACCTAGTGAAAATACAACTTAAAATTACGTGTGATGTAGATATAAAAGGATCGTCATGCATGCAGAAGGTGGTACAAAGAGTAAGTGCTGCTTGAAAGAGTATTTCCTTCTTAGAAGGAAGTATATTAATTCCTAGAGCTGATTTGATGAAAAGTGAACATATCATAAAAAGAACTTAACTGAAAGACAGTTTGCTTTTTATAATAGGTCATCTACTCAGGAGAAGAGCAAGACTAAAGTAACTAAAAGCCTTCTTGGGTTTTTTTCACTGATCCTGAAAGTGCAGGCTGTTTCCTTTGCTTTCTTACAGGAAACATTTATTATAGCTTAAACATGCTCTAATATCTCAAGTTATAATCATGTTGCCGGATATACTTACGGCATAAAGAAAGGAAGGAAACTAATATTCATGAAGTGTCTGCTGCATGCCTGGTAAGGTGCTAGATGCAAAGACTTAAGAAGAGAAATATTATTTCAGAAAAGAGGAAACCAGGCTCAGATAGTTTGTGACAGAGTTTTTTGACTCCAAAATCATGTTCTTTGGCGTGAGCCAAAACCCAAGAAAACTGTCCATTTGATAGTGCAGTATACTGGCATGAGCTCCACTTGCAAGTTCAATAATTGCAGTGTAGTAAAACCAAGTTTTATTTAAAGATAAACAAACAACAGCTAAGTACATATGTTTTGCAATAGACAAATCACAGTGGCCCAAAGTCCTACAGCGGGTACTCTCCAACGCCACATAAGAGGCCGGGAATGGTTCAAATGTGCATCTCCCCACTAGACACTCCCCCATCTTGGGCTCGAGTTGACATGTTGACTCCTCCTGGCTGGACTTTCTCCTTGTGATTGTCCCTGCAGTGTCTCAGCACAGCCCTTACCCCTAACCCAGGCAGGAGTTTCTCTTTCTTCAAATACTTTTCCCAAATAAGAGGGTCCCCCTCTGAGGCCA
Organism: Equus asinus; assembly: GCF_041296235.1. Taxonomy (NCBI): domain Eukaryota; kingdom Metazoa; phylum Chordata; class Mammalia; order Perissodactyla; family Equidae; genus Equus; species Equus asinus. The sequence continues at coordinate 69,655,110 of NC_091813.1, read as the reverse complement.
GACCTGTGGCTGAATGGTTAAATTTGCATGCTCCGCTTCAGGGGCCGAGGGTTTTGCCACTTCGGATCCTGGGCGCGGACATGGCACCGCTCATCAGGCCATGTTGAGGCATCCCACATGCCCCAACTAGAAGGACCCACAACCAGAATATACAACTATGTACTGGGGGGCTTTGGGGAGAAGAAGAAAAAAAAAAAAAGATTGGCAACAGATGTTGGCGCAGGTGCCCATCTTAAAAAAAAAGAAAAAAAGAGGGTTCTCCTCTTCATTATCAGTTATAAACACTTAGCAAGTGCTTGTTGTGTTTATAATCTACTGCTAATCTGTCCATCCTGTCCTCAAAGAATTTATAATCTACCTAAGGCGAGAAGCTATTTGCATAAAAATAAAAGCTACCAAAAGAGAGCTACAGATAGGAATAGTAAGCTTTATAGACTTCATAGGAAGGAAGGATGGACATGGACTGCCATGGTTCAGGGGGAGTTGAGACTAGAGCGGGCCTTGAAAGCATGTTGACCACCCCCCAATCTAACATCATGCTCTGGCTGGCATAAAAGGGCACATCAAAGACTTGAGGAGCACAATGGGGCTGCCGTGCTAGAGGAGCAAAGGCATCAACATACTCTTTTCTCCTATGCTGAGTCATTTTCCCTCTCCTCCTGCAGAACTTTAAAAGTACTTGCTTTTTTTTGGGTCCGTGACTTCACACTCAGAGCCCTGAGCTTATGAGCAGAGATGTCCTGCCTCTGCTCTGGGCCTAAGGGGGAGACATACATGTGGTTTCCTTCTTGTCCAGAGCCCAGCTCACAGAGTGGGAGATGAATATCAGGCAGAAACTCAGGTCATAAGAATAACAGATGTGCATTTTCCTTGAAAGAGCTCTGTGTCATATCTCTCTGGAGACCCTTATGCTATGATGAGGCAGTGTAACAATAAAAAATGACTAAGGGTGCAGATTTGGGAATAAAAAATGTTGCCCCTAAAATGGTTGTTTTAGATATAGCAGTAAGAGTTGAGAGACGTCCTGAAGCCTTCAACAGAGCTCAAAGCAGAATTTGGAAAAATACTAGATTCTTATTCCACTGCTCCAGGAAAGTGCTCAGTGCTCAGGATATGTGGGATCAGAGGCTCTCTGTGCTTCCAGTTGATTCACACGTGTTCGTGGGGACAGATAGCTGGTGTGGTGGCAGTTCCATTATAAGAAGCTAGAGAAGTTAACATGCCCATATTCATGGAACTATTAAGTGACCAATTGATTAAACGCTTGTCGGGATGTGAATATAAGTTCATGGATTGCACTAATTGTTCTTTAATGCAATTGAAGAATTAACAACCTGAGAGTGAAATGAATAATTCCAGACTGCTCCACTGTTCTAATTTTCTAGTTTACTAACTCAGCTAAATTTTAATCTGTATGGGGATGCTGATGAATTAATGTTACCTCTCCTAAGTAATATATTTACGTTTATAACTGGCATTAGGATATATCTTAATCAAGTTATTTTTTTAAGCAATATAAACTTACTGCAAATGAAAACTTACTCCAAAGCCTGTTGAGAAGAAGAGCCTCAAGCTCAGCAGCCCTGCTCCAGGCTGGTGTGTTGGGAGTGGTGGACCTACAACGTCTTTTCTTCCTCCATTTCTTCTCCCCTGTCAGAATTTCAGTAATATTCTCTTTATGTATTCATTGTCCATGAAAATGAAATTTTAAAAAATGTGTACTTGTTTCTTTCATTAAGTTGATTCTGGTAGTAATTTCAAGGAAGCAGAATTCACATTGCACATCATGAAGTCAAGTTTCTCAGGCATGCCTACTGCATTTGATGAAACATCTTTCCTTAGGTCCTTTGTAGTCTCTGGAAAGGTAAATTACTCATGTCAGAGTGCAGCCTGTTTTCCCTGGTGTATTACTTTTATCACTTGTAAATGTGTTTGCAAACAACTGAAAACCCAAGAAAGACAGGCTCAAGCAAGTAATGTCCTTGCCTCAAGCAGCAAGATGTCTGGGGCTGAGCTTCCAGAGCAGGGAGGGGCTGCGCAGTGTCCGCGTGGGGCTCTCGTTCTCATGGTTGGGAGATAGCCTCACTTCAGGCATCGTGTTAGTGTCACAAGTGGGAAGAAGCAAGTGCAAGTGTGAAGGAAGTTGCCAGCCTAGTCTTTAGAAAAGCTTTTCTAGAAGCCTCAAGTGGAGAACTCGGTTTCGCTGTATTGGCCAGGACTGGATCACATGGCCATCCTACTTGTATCCAGCATCCTACTTGTATCCATCCTACTTGTATCTACTAGTACTTCTACCTGGCGTACTAGTAGAGAAGGCTGTTGGGCAAGGTGGAGAAATGGGTGGTTGGGGAGCCAGGTTACAGTATCTGCTGCCATTGATTGAGGAATTTTTCTTGTACTGATTCCTTGTCATGTGGAATTATTTTAAACAAAAAGTTTTCGGTTCAGAAGTTCCGGTTTAAGAATGCAATGGCCTCACCACTTATTTCCTCTTTTAAATGATAGATTTGGGCTGTCTTGTCTCTAAATAGCTACTGTTGTAGCTTATGTTTAGAGAGCAGCATATCTAAGATCAAATGACAAAATGAAGGGAAACATCTTGTGACCTTTTTGGTTTTAGTCACTTGGGATATATTTCTTGTCAGGACAGACAGTTCAGTATTTTAAAATATTCTGGTGTTTATTTGTTCAAGAGCAAGACAGAACCATCATGAATAATGAATATATGAAAAAAGAGCCAAATAATGAGATATACACTTTTGAAATTCGCTTGAGTCTGTTGAACTAAGATGGTTCCAGTAAAAACTATTTTATACTTTTCTTTGGAGGCAAAAATTTTGTTAATTGCCATGGGTAATTTAACATTGTAGTTCTGAAATTCTACTAAAGACATCTGAACATTGTTGATTGCTCATAAAAATATCAAATTTGAGTAGCAGATCCTACTATAATTCTAGTCATCAGATTATTGCAACTCAGAGCTCAAAAACTTTTTACAATTAGAGTAAAATACTCTCATTAGAGAAACTTTGTAAAAGGAGAGAAGATCCCTTCATACATCCACTGTTATGAATACTTACCATTTTGATGTATTTGTGTTTATGAATAGGAAATAATAGCCAGTGTTAATTGAATATGTACTCTGTGCTAAAACTTTCATTATATAACTTAATCCTCTCGAACACTCTGGAAGCAGCTACAGTTTCAGCCCCATGTTTACAGACGAAGATAGTTATGGTCAAGTAACTTGCTCAAAGGCATGTGTTAGTACCGGCTGGAATGTGAGCTCAGAAAGTCTTCAAACCTCAAGTTCTCAGAAGCTGAAGGGGCAGTGCCAGGCATCTTGGGGTCTGGAACCGCCAGTGCTTTTCTGTTCTTGTGTCACATGGTTCAAGGTTCTGATTTCTGGGAGAGACTCATGGCCCCACTCCCTGTCAGTAGCCTAGATCCCAGAGCCACCGTGGGTCTCCTTCCTGAGGGCCGAAGTTTCATGTCTCCTGAGACTCTGAGCCCCTCCACAGCATTCAGTTTTTGCCTTAATTTCCAGAGTATGTCTGATGCTTCCTATCAAAGAACACCGATACAGCAGATTTTAAGTTTTAACTAGGAAATCTAAACATTTTTTTCCATGGGAAAATGCATTGAGTTTCCAACAAGAAACCTGTAAATGAACTTCTTAAAAACAATCCATTAGAAAGTGAGATATTCGGTGCTGGTCCCATGGCCGAGTGGTTAAGTTCTCACGCTCTGCTTTGGCAGCCTAGGGTTTCACCGGTTCGGATCCTGGGTGCGGACATGGCACCACTCATCAGACCATGCTGAGGCAGCGTCCCACGTGCCACAACTAGAAGGACCCACAACTAAAATATGCAACTATGTATTGGGGGTTTTGGGGAGAAAAAGCAGAAAAAAAAAAGAGAAAGTGAGATATTCTATGCATAAATATAAAACATCGTATGCACCTTATATCTATACTAATGGACCTTCTAAGAAAGTTCTCTTTCTTAGTACTATTGATCATTTTCTTATTGGAAGTTTGTGCATAGGGCTCTGAAATATTGGCCAAAAACTGCGTACATTTAGCCATTTGCGTTTGACAGGGACCTTACTTGTTTTACGTAATAGCTAGTAGGTACACTATTTATGCTGAGTAAAATTATTCATACCCTTTCGTTTCTTTTAGTTAAACAAGTTGTGGTGAGTTTATTGCTGCAGAAAAACTTCAAAGACAGTAAGCAAACTGAAGGCTCCTGTTAAGCCCTCCAAAACCCCACCCTCCCTGGGGGTGGGCTCGGTGATCAGCTGGAGGTGAAGTTCCAGTGCCTTCTACAGCTTACCCACAAGCACGTCCACATATGGAAATCGGTTGTTTCCTGTGTTTGATTTCTAAAACTTAAATATGCTAACAAATGAAATTTCCTCTTTTCACATAAAAACATGTCTTGGAGTTCTTTGCCAGGTCAGTACAAAAGGATCCATCTTACTCTTTCTAACTATCTCCAGATATTCCATGATGTGGATCTATGATGGATTATTTAACTTTTCCTCTATTAATGGACAGTTCAGTTGTCTGTGGTTGTTTCTTATCACAGTGAGGCTGTGATGAGTGTCTTCTGTCCATTTCCCTTGTCACATGTGTCAGTGTTTCCTGGATAGCGTTGTTTTCTGCTGCTATTTGGTGAAGTATCCTATAAATGCCAGTTAAATCAAATTGATAGTGCTGTTCAGTTATTCTGTATCATTCTTGGTTTTCTCTCTACTTGTTTTATCAATTATTGAGAGTGGGATGTGGAAACCTCTGACTATAATTGTTTAAAGTTTCTTCTTATAGGCAGCATAGAGTTGGTTCTTGTGTTTTTTTAAATCTCTGCCTATTTGGGGGATGTTTGGATTATTTACATTTAATGTGACTATTGATATCCTTGTTTTAAGTCTATCATCTTGCTATTTATTTTCCAGTTGTTTCATCTTTTCTTTCTTCCCTTTTGTCTCTGTTTTTTTTTTCCATTTTAATTGAGTATTATTTCTGTTATTCCATTTTATCCCTCTTATTGGCTTATTATCTATAACTCTTTTGTCATTTTTGTGGTTGCTTTTGAGTTTATAGTATACAGTGGGTTTTTTTTTTTGGCGAGGAAGAATGGCCCTGAGCTAAGATCTGTGCCAGTCTTCCCTTGTTTTGTGTGTAGGACACTGCCACAGCATGGCTTGATGAGCATTGTGTAGATCCACGCCCGGGATCCAAATCCGCAAACCTGGGCCACCAAAGTGGAGTGCACAAACCTAACCACTATGCAACCACGCCAGCCCCTATAGTATACATTTTTAACTTATCACAGTCTATCTTCAAATGATATTCTATTACCTCACTTTTTTTTTTATCAAGGTCACATTGGTTTATAACATTATATAAATTTTGGGTGTACATCATTATAGTTCGACTTTTGTATAGTCTGCATCATGTTCACCACCCATAGTCTAGTCTATCAATAGTCTATCCATCACCATACATATGTGCCCCTTTACCCCTTTTGCCCTCTCCCCACCCTCTTCCCCTCTGGTAACCACCATTCTGTTTTCCTTATCTATGTGTTTGTCTGTTTGTTTATCTTCCACATGTGAGTGAAGTCATATGATAATTATCTTTCCCTGTGTGACTTATTTCACTTAGCATAATACCCTCAAGGTCTGCCCATGTTACTGCAGATGGCAAGATTTCATCTTTTTTTGTGGCTGAGTGGTATTCCATTGTGTTTATATACCAAATCTTCTTTATCTCTTCATCTGTTTATGGGCATTTAGGTTGCTTCCAAGTCTTGGCTATTTGTATAATGCTGCAATATGGGCATATATCTTTTCAAATTATTGATACCCAGCAGTAGAATAACTAGATCATATGATATTTCTATTTTTTTAAGTTTTGAGGAATCTTCGTAGTTTTCCGTAGTGGCTACACCAATTTACATTCCCACCAGCAGTGTATGAGGGTTCCTTTTTCTCCACATCCTCGCCAACACTTGTTATTTCTTGTCTTTTTTATAACAGCCATTCTGCTGCATATGAGGTGATACTTGTTTGTGGTTTTGATTTGCATTTCCCTGATAAGTAATGATGTTGAATATCTTTTCATGTGCCTGTTGGCCATCTGTATATCTTCTTTGGAAAATTGTCTGTTCATATCCTCTGACCATTTTTTGATCAAGTTGTTATTTTTGTTGTTGTTGTTGAGTTCTTTGTCTATTTTGGATATATGATTTGCAAATATTTTCTCCCAATTGGTAGATTTTCTTTTTGGTTTGTTGATGGTTTCCTTTGCCAATCAGAAGCTTTTTAATCTAATGTAGTCCCATTTATTTATGTTTTTATTTCCCTTGCCTGAGGAGATATGGTATTTGAAAAGATACTGAGCCAGCCCTGATAGCCTAGTGGTTAAACTTCAGCACCCTCTGCTTCTGTGGCCTGGGTTCAGAACCACACCACTAATCTGTCAGTAGCCATGCTGTGACAGTGGCTCACATAGAAGGACTTACAACTAGAACATACAGCTCTATACTGGGGCTTTGGGGAAGGAAAAAAAAAGGAAGATTGGCAACAGATGTTAGCTCAGAGCAAATCTTTCCCAGCAAAACACTAAAACCAAAACCAAACCAAACCAGAGTTTAATTAAACTAGTGGTAACAAGATTACCACTTAAAAAAAAAAGATACTGCTAAACCAATGTTGAAGAGTATACTGCCTATGTTTTCTTCTAGGAGTTTTATGGTTTCAGTCTTTTTTTTTAAGATTTTTTAAAAAATTTTTCCTTTTTTTCTCCAAAGCCCCCCAGTACATAGTGGTGTATTTTTAGTTGTGGGTCCTTCTAGTTGTGTCATGTTGGGATGCTGCCTCAGCATGGCTTGATGAGCAGTGCCATGTCTGTGCCCAGGATCCGAACCAGCTAAACCCTAGGCCGCTGAAGCAGAGCATGTGAACTTAACCACTTGGCCACCATGGGGCCAGCCCTATTGTTTCAGTCTTACATTCAAGTCTTTAATCCATTTTGAGTTAATTTTTGTGTATGGTGTAAGATAATGGTCTACTTACATTCTTTTGTATGCGGCTGTCCAGTTTTCCCAGCACTGTTTATTGAAGAGACTGTCCTCTCTCCATTGTATGTTCTTAGCTCCCCTGTCCATAGATCTGACTTCACATTTTTTAAGTAACTTCCTATAGTATACTTCCATTTCTTTCCCTTAGCCTTTATGCTAGTGGTGTCATACTTTTTAATTATACACATGTTCTTAATTCTACAATATATTTTATTATATTGGTTTAACATTAAATTATCATTTAAGGAGATTTAAATAATAAGACAAAAAATCATATAATTTACTCATGTAGGTGCTATATCCAGTGCTCTTCATTCCTTTTTAGATCCATATTTTCATCTGGTGTCATTTTATTCTGCCTGAATGACTTCCCTTAGTATATCTTAAAGTGTGGGTCTGCTGGTGATGAATTCTTTCAGCATTTGTATGTTGCAGTAAAATATGAAGTTTGTGGTTAAAATTAGTCTTTGTTCTCAGGATTAGTTAACAATTTATTATGGATTTGAATGTAGAGTGTACATTCATTCATGTTTATATTTGTAGTTTTCAGTGTAATGTCTTATTTTTTAACTGTAATTTTGTTTGTTTTAGTGCCTGCACTAGGCTGGCTCTGCTCTTGGGTGACAGGGCTGTCCCCAAACACAGGCGTTACCAGTTTTGGGCCCTCATGGAGTCTTTGATCCAGCCATGGGATCCCACATTCAATGCATCCAGTTCCGAATCCCCATCTTATCATAATTGTGCTCAGATTGCCCCAGGATAACATGTTCCTTTTAAATCCTGGGAAACCTTTATGAAATCATTTTTAACTTTTTTGCATTCTCCTCTTGAAATTTGGAATTATTCAATTGCTATTTCAGTATTCACTTAAATTTCTTTAGAATTCCTGAGGTTAAAAGTTCTTGTACAAAGAACATCAGAAAAACAGAAAAACATCTAGTTTTCACAGCTTTCTGATATGCTGTAGTGACTGTAATACACTTTGTTCTCATCTGAGCCATCAGCTAACTGCTTTGAGGTCTCCATCGAACTTTTGCAGAGCAGTTGGTGGTTTGTTAATCCAACTTTGTCTCAGAAACTTAGTCTAGGGGCTGGCCTGGTGGCACAGTGGTTAAGTTTGCATGTTCTGCTTTGGCGGCCCAGGGTTCGCTGGCTCGGATCCCAGGTGTGGACCTACGCACTGCTTGTCAAGCCATGCTGTGCCAGGTGTCCCACATGTAAAATAGAGGAAGCATCCCACATATAAAATAGAGGAAGATGGGGGGCCGGCCCCGTGGCTGAGTGGTTAAGTTCTCGTGCTCCACTTCGGCGGCCCGGGGTTTTGCTGGTTTGGATCCTGGGCGCGGACATGGCACTGCTCATCAAGCCATGCTGAGGCAGCATCCCACATGCCACAACTAGAAGGACCCACAACTAAAAATATACAACTATGTACCGGGGGGCTTTGGGGAGAAAAAGAAAAAATTTTTTAAAATAAATAATTAAAAAAAAATAGAGGAAGATGGGGCATGAATGTTAGCTCAGGGCCAATCTTCCTCAGCAAAAAGAGGAGGATTGGCGGCGGATGTTAGCTCTGGGCTAATCTTCCTCAAAAAAGAAAAAAAAGAAAAGAATTTTAGTCTAAAGAGTTGATATAGCTCACTTAGTGACATGATTATTTTGCCAATTGGATTACCCAGTACTGACTTAATAAGTGAGAGTACTTTGGAAATATGTACCGAGCAGCATTTTCATCCAGTTCATCCGTGGGACCGGTCAGAAGTAAATGTAGACCTTTGTCTCACATTTTCTCAGCTTGCAAATATAATTGTTAAACACTTTAAAAAAATATAAGACCATCAAAACTAAGTATTTATAAACCTCTTTAAATGAGTTCCATTAAAAACGGAGATTTTATTTTAAAGTCCATGTTGTTGCTTGATTGTCGGTGCCAGGGGGTTAGGGCACAGGGTGAATCTTGGCCTCATGTCAGGAGGCCAGACTGGAGATGCTGCATGGATGGAATTAGGCCTGGACAAGAGCAAGATGGAGTTAAAGACACAGAACTTTGTATTAAAACGTCTCAAAATGGAAAAACGGAATGGTCTCTTCCATGAAGCAGTGGTTTCACAAGATATGTTCAGCAGAAGCTGGTAATGTGGAGTGTCATGGGATGCACCTGTTTTAAGGAAATTCGACTTCTGGGATCACTCACCATTTTAAGGTCCTCTTGTTTTAGTAGCACTATGTATTATAGCAAAAGGTGAGAAGTAACACAGATACTTGACATCAGGGCGAAGATTACACAAACTATGACTTACATGCATTTTAGAATATATAAAGTTACAAGTTTACAGGCTGAGTCATTAATGACAAGCTCTACATAAATAATTTTTAGAAAAACAACCAAAATCGCAAGTTGATTATAGGAGTATAAAATATGTTTATTAAGTATTATTTTAAAAAAGTATGAAATAATAAAAATTAATGATTGGGTAGGTTCTTTGATGTAAATAACAGCCTTTAGAGTCTTATAAATTTCATTTTGAAAGAGAATTTATGTATTTTATTTAACAAATCTTCATTTAGAGCTCAGCGATGACCTAAAGATTGATTAATCCTCACAACAACCCTAAAAAGTATTATTATTATTATACGTTTTTAAGTTAAAAAAAAAAGGAAAGTGGAGTGCAGTGGACAGATGCTGCTCCTGATGGAGAGCGCACTGCACGCGGCCTTGCAGATGCCTGAGCATCTGTGTCTCTGTCTCTCTCTGTCTCTCTCTCTCACACACACGCCTGCCTCTGGAGAAAAGACCTGGGGTTCAAAATGAGTTCAGTACTTTTTTGTACCATGTAATTTAAAAATATTTGCATGTATTATTTTAAAATACTATTAAAAAATAATCTATGGGTCTATACTATATTTAAAAACTTAAAAATAAAAAATCTTTGGTTCTGAATTTGAAGTCCAGAAAAAGGGTCTAGGAGCAGGACCAGAATGGGTTAAACCACATACTTGAGTTGCTGTAAGGTTCAAATATCGACTGAGGATCCGGACAAGAATGAAACCAGCAACTAGATAATGAAACAGAGATTAGGACAAAATAAGAAGCTTAGGTTAAGTGATAAGTTGTAAATCAGGAAGGAGAACAGTTTCTAGGCAAAAGCACCACACACTCACTGACTTAAAACAACGCAGATTGGGGCCGGCCCCATGGCTCAGGTTGAGTTCCCGCACTCTCTTCGGCTTCGCCGGTTTGGACCCTGGGTGTGGACTCACGCACCGCTGATCAAGTCATGCTCTGGCGCCATCCCACAGAGAAGAAGTAGAATGACCTCCAGCTGGGGCATACAACTACGCACTGGGGCTTTGGGGGAGCAAAATAAAGAGCAAGATTGGCAACAGATGTTAGCTCAGGCCCAGTCTTCCTCATCAAAAGGATACCTTAAAAAAACAAACAGATTTATTCTCTTACAGTTCTGGAGGCCAGAAGTCCAAAGTGAATTTCTAAGGCTAAAGTCAGGGAGTCTGCAGGCTGCGTCTCTTGGGGCTGTAGGGAGGATCTGTTTCCTGTCCTTTCTTTCCTCCTTTGCCTGCCCACATGCGTTGGCCCACTCTCACCTCTGCTTCTGTCCATAAATCTCCTTCTCTGACTCTCCTGCCTCCCTCTTTTCCGTGGTGAGGACCCTTGGGATTACACTGGGCCCACCCACATAATCCAGGGTAATCTCCCTTAAAATCAAATGACTGTTGGGGCTGGCCCCGTGGCCGAGTGGTTAAGTTCACGCGCTCCGCTGCAGGCGGCCCAGTGTTTCGTTAGTTCGAATCCTGGGCGCGGACATGGCACTGCTCGTCGGACCACGCTGAGGCAGCGTCCCACATGCCACAACTAGAAGAACCCACAACGAAGAATACACAACTATGTACCGGGGGGCTTTGGGGAGAAAAACGAAAAAATAAAATCTTTAAAAAAAAAAAATCAAATGACTGTGGCTTCAGTCACATCTACAAAATACTTTCACAGCAACACCTAGGTTAGTGTCTGATGGGATAACTAGGGACTGTGCCCTAGCCGTAAAGCTGATCATCACATTTACTTACTATTTTTCTTTAAATATGCTCACTATTTAAATATAGATACTGAAAAAGAAAAATTTGTTTTACTACATAATGAAAGACCCATGTCAGTTTCCATAAAGATGAAGTGTGAAAACCCTTGTTCAGCTCCAGCTGGGTACCACTGCCTGCCACAGGCGGCCCGTTGCTGGGCTTGATCTCGGTGCTTACAAAAGGAGACCAGCGAGAGTTCAAGAGGTGTTGAGTTTGGCACCTAACTGAGCAGGAAAAGAGGGACTGAAAGGTTTCACAAGAATATGACTTTCTCAGTATTTAATGAAGCATCTGAGCACCAAGTAAAATCCTGTCACCATCACGCCACCTCTCTGACTCTCCTTCCCTACCTGTGAAATGGCAGGAATAATAAAACCTCCTTCACAGGCTTGTTTGTAGATATTTAAATGAGATCGTTCAGGTACAGCCCTTGGCATGATGCCCAGCATATGAAGTATGCTTCGGAATCATCAGTCACTTTCAAAGCAGGAAGTCAGTGTTGTCACTCCAACATCAGGATGCTGTCTGGTGTTGTCAGCTTTCTCCCCCACTCCCTACCCGCCAGTGGGGACACGTGGTCTTGACCTCATCTCTTCACTCAAGGTACAAAAGCACATGCCTGAACCTTTTATTTTGATTCTAGGATCAGGACCACAGTTCAGGTCTCTGTGACTCTGTGGAAGGCGCATGAAAGCTGATGCAGGTGGGGATCGTGGGCAAGGTCTCCTAAGCAATGGATGGGCAGTCCTGGCTTGCTCATTGTCATGATACATCACCATCGGATCCCTAGGGGTGCACACCTCCTCCGGGGAGAGCTCCACGACAGCCTCAGTGCTGTGCTAGGCCCTTATGGGTGTCGGGCTGGGTGTCTGCAGTGCTTTGAGGGGTGTCTGGAAGCAGCAGGTCACGCACACCTGAGCTACAGTACGACTCAGAGGCACAGGCTGCAGGAGTAAAGTTATAACTTGCGTGGGATTGTACGCTGTGTTTCCCTTTGGCTGCTATCTGTTTCTTAGTATAATTTGAGGTGTTGACTATGGACCAGAAAAATCTAAGTGGAGTTAGGTACCAAGCTGTCTTATGAATTAACCTTTCTCTTTCTCACTTCCTGACAGCTAAGATTAGCAAGCAGTGTTTAGGATTGTAATTGCTGGTTTAAACTACAGAAAGAGTGCCTTTTGATGAAAGATGCTCGTATTTTGTAAATGTTCTGATTTGATAAAACTTCAGTCTTACCAACAGGTCATAATGGATATGTAATTTTTTATGATTGTAATAATTTCTTTCTATTTTAAATATTCTTTGGAAGGAGAGATGCTGGGGGAGACGTATTATTTCAACTCTTCATAGGGGGCACAAATTTGTAAAAATCTGATCATGTCTATGAAATCTTAACTGTACATTGAATTATTGCCAAGTTCTCCTAGTTTATTAAGAAATGTGAGTTATGGCTAAATTATTAATAGAATTTAAAAGCTAATAATTGAAATTACAGTTGGACTTGCTTGAATATTAAAAAGGCCATTTTTTCCAAATTATATTTCCATTTTACTTTTAAGATAGTGTAGGGGCCGACCTAGTGGCACAGTGGTTAAGTTCACACGTTCTTAACGGGCTTTGGCAGCCCGTGGTTCACCCGTTGGGATCCCAGGTGCAGACCTACGCACTGCTTGTCAAGCCATGCTGTGGAAGGCGTCCCATATATAAAGTAGAGGAAGATGGGCACTGATGTTAGGTCAGGGCTAGTCTTCCTCAGCAAAAAGAGGAGGATTGGCAGCAGATGTTAGCTCAGGGCTAATCTTCCTCAAAAAAAAAAAAACCTAATGTAAATGACCCAGATAGGCACACATTTTTTCTCAGTCTTACGCATTTTAAACAGTATCTTACATAAGAGGGCTGGTTTGCTGTAGTTACAGTCTTACTTTGGAGAAAAATAAACTACTAAATTGCTGTTGAGTCGAGGCATAGATCCAGGTTTTTTTGCAGCCTGATGCTTATGCAATTTTGGAGTTCCTCTTTGAGAAAAAAGAATACCAAACAATTAGCTTTTGCAAACTTTACAGAACTATGTGACCCTGTGAACAACTGGTAAAATCCCCTTACAGAGCCTGGGAAAACCAAGCGGGCGGCCCAGAGCGTCAGCTGCAGCTCCACTGTGAATCACACTGTCCGAGATGGTTTACTGTGGGGATTCCTGAGAATGCTGCAGTTCCCCAAATTAATGAAAAAGCTCTTTGGATTTGATCCTCGGGGATGGGCAGTATTACAAACAATCAATCAGCTGCATAAGACGATGCATTATTCTGTTATTGACTGTGTTCCCTTAGCACATTTATTTACTGAAGCATGATGAAACAATTAAAAATTCTAACATTTTGCATTTTTCTAAAGAAATAGCCAGAATTACAAGTAGCCCTTCCATGAGATGTCAGAAAAATGGAAACAAAGGATTGTATGTATCTGAAAACATTTTCTCCCTCAGTGTATATTTTATTCCTGGAGACTTAATAAGTAAGAAAATTTTACCTTGCTTGTATTTACATAATTACTTTCCTGAAGAATGTTACATGCACATATTAGATTTAACTCATGGTTGAAATGAAAAGAAGAAAAAAAGCAAGGATCCTAAACTTAAAATAACTTGTCCATAACTGGGAAAAAACACCTTTCCTGACCGTGCCCTCTTAGCTCTCTATTGTCAGAAAGAAGTGCACAATTTAGATGTTTACTGCATGTAGGAAGTATAAGCAATCTCTGTAGATGATTCTAGAAGAAACCTGTGTTCAGAGCATCCTGAAGGAAGAAAGAAATGTCCTTAATTTCCCTTTGACTGTAGAGAGTTGGTCTTTGAATTTTTCCTTTCTCAGGTACCCAGTTTTAATAGCCTAATATTTGGTCATGTTTTCCACATTTCTTCTTTTTGAAGATGAAGAATGAAATAATTAAATGGCCAGAAGAGGGAGGAAGGAGAAGAAAGAGGCATAGAGTTAGGATTCTCGTTGGAAACTGGAGAAGGAAATAATATGAATTTATTGAATAATAAGCTCATCTGACCCACCTCGTCATCTCATGAAGCCATGTCTGGAGCATGGACACTAGAGAGAGAGGCTGCCGGTGTGCACAGGCTGATTTGGCACACTCGCCAGCCAGGACCCTCTTGGTCTCTCCAGTCGTGCAGCAGGGCGGCCACTGTAACTGCCAAGTGGGCACCCTCGCTTCAGGTGCCTCCTCTTGCTGATGCATAAACTATATTTGTGATCTTAGAATGTTAAAAATAATAGGAGGGGTTAGTTGGGAATGATGGCACCCGTGCTAAATAATTAATTCATAATTAATTTAAATTTAATGCATACCACCTTTTTCAACCAAAGATTTGAGGCAGCTCACCAGATACTCATGTAAAAAGTAAATAAATTCAGGGGCTGGCCCCGTGGCCGAGTGGTTAAGTTCATGCGCTCCGCTGCAGGCGGCCCAGTGTTTCGTTGGTTTGAATCCTGGGTGCAGACATGGCACTGCTCATCGAACCACGCTGAGGCAGCATCTCACATGCCACAACTAGAAGGACCCACAACGAAGAATATACAACTATGTACTGGGGGGCTTTGGGGAGAAAAAGGAAAAAACAAAATCTTTAAAAAGAAAAAAGTAAATAAATTCAATTTCTTAAAAAGTATGGCCATGGAAAATGGCATAGAAGTTAATAATCATGGTGGTGGTATTGAGTGCAAATAGAACACGTACATTCTGGCCAGGAGGGCACAGACAGCACAAGAGGACGAGTGATTTGTCTTGGAATTTCTTAGAAACCAGAGTGGAGAGGGAACTATGATCAGTTGAAAAATTTAATTAACCAGGGGCCAGCCCGGTGGCTCAGCGCTTAAGTTCGCATGTTCTGCTTCGGCGGCCCGGGGTCCACCGGCTCAGATCCCTGGTGTGGACATGGCACCGCTTGGCAAGCCATGCTGTGGTAGGTGTACCATATATGAAAAATAGAGGAAAATGGGCATGGATGTTAGCTCAGGGCCAGTCTTCCTCAGCGAAAAGAGGAGGATTGGTGGCAGATGTTAGCTCAGGGCTAGTCTTCCTCAAAAAAAATTTAATTGACTGTGAGAGAAAAAACATACTCATTTCTTCTGGGAAGCAATGCTTTTCCTAACGTAAGTTTTAAAAGGAATTTCTTAAGTGAAGCTGTAGTAAACAATATTCACAGCAAACAAAATAATGGGTGTAAAACTGTTTCTTAGGTTGTCAGTTAATGAAGGTCAGCTAGGTTTTCAGAAAGCTGCTGGGTGGAATCAGCTCTACAGGGAGAAATCCGTACTATGGGAAGAACCCAGTTGACCAAAGTGTAAGTGAGAAAGCAACGAGCTAAAATCATGTGTGGCTGATCCTGCACTTGCAGGTCCTTCTCCATGAGATGCTGGTGAAACTGGCTGAGAGAAATGCCTCTGCCCTCGTTCTGACTCAGGTTCTGTTGTCTTTGCCCTTGTTCTTTGTAAACTTCATAGATTATAGTCGAATAACTGGAAAGTGTTTGTTTCTAACTGCTCTGGGTGAGACTTTAAAGGGTTTTTATTTGCTGCATTTCATTTTCTATAGATATTTTCTCTCTAAATAACAGGTCCTTCATTGCTTCTTGATGTGGTTACTTATAGAACAAGAGGGTGGCAACATGATTCAGTAAGGCATCCAGTAGATTCCCAAGATGCCTTATAGACAAGAGGGAGGAATATAATTTGGGTGGCAGACTTGTAGGCAATTGAACAACTATATCCCCAAAATGTTGGTGGATAGATTGCGGTCATGCTGGAGGAAGGACTCTGTGGCATGCTGTGAGGATTAGTCCAGGATAAGGAATGGTGAGGGAAGAGCAGGTTTGGGTGGTGGAGTAGATGAACTCAGTTTTGGATTCTTTGGGGGACTTTCAGGTTGAAATGTCCTTTATCAGTTGAGTAAGTTGATTTGGGGGAAGGAGGGGGAGAGAAAGAGAGTGAGAGAGAGATCTAGTTATATAGCAAACATTTGGTAAGTACTAACCAACTATGTACCAGCCAATGTCTAAGCACCTGTTGTAACTCATGTGGGTCTCACAACAACTGTATAGATTATCCTGTTATGATCTCTGTTTTGCAGATGAGGACCTGAGATATGAGAGGTGAACCCTGTCCCAAAGCCACACAGCTGGTAAGTGGTAAGAGCTGAGACGTGAACCCTGGTTAAAGATAGAGAGTTGGGCATTATGCAATAGCTGAAGTCATAGGAGTGGTTGAGCAGCTCGGGGAGCCTGTGTCAACTGAGTTACATCAACTCCTCAAGGATCTCTGTGTTGGCTTTAGAGGTTCAGGAAAACAAAAGCCACGTTTTCTGTGTATGTGCACTTTCTGAAGCATGTATTCACAGCTTTTAGCCCCCAAATTAGGAAAATGTGATAGAGAGAGTGTAAAAAGGAGGAGCAGGGCAAAAACCTGAGAATAGTTTCAAGACAGTGGAATGGTCAGTGATGTGAGATACAGCACAGACTCAAGGGCCAGAACAGGCAAAAGGGCACTGGTGACATCAGCAGAGCCATTTCAAGGAGAGATGGGGAGAAAGCAGACCGCAGTGGCTTGGTTTGTGGACATGGAGACCTTGAATGCAGACTATTCTAGCAACTTGACTATGAAGGGAAAGAGGTAGAAGGGGGTGGCTAATTATGTAGAGAGGCAGGATGAAGGGAAGGGTTTTACCGTTAATGAGAGAGACTTGAGTGTGTTTTAAATGCGGGAGTGGCAAATGGAGAGAGAACTCAAAGATAGAAAAAGGGGGTGATTGCAGGAGCACGGTGTTGGGGGATGCAGGAGCAGGGGCATCCTAAGCACAGGCAGGTGGAACACCCACCTGGAGGTGGGGGCGTGGTGAGTGTGAACACGGGTAAGTTTGTAGTGGAGAAGCCTCCATACTTTCCGTTGTGAGGAAAAAGGCCCGATGAACTGAATGGTTGGCCTAGGGTCTTACAGCCAACTTGTCGTACTTCTGGAACTGGAACCCACTGTGTCTGTGACAGCATATTCTCTCCCAATGGAAAACTTTCCCTTCCTTGACTTCCAAGATATGAGGTTATTTTTGGATCTTCTCAGGCTTATTTGAGGAACTCTTTTCTGTTTCTTTTTTTGGATCTTGTTTCTTCTCTCACCATTTAAAGGTGTTCTGGGCTCCCTTGCAGGGCGATGTAGTTGAACAGTCAGGGGTCTTGGTGCCTGACCGGGTTCAGACTCTGACTCTGCTGCTTCCCAGCCATGTGATCCTGAGCTTCTCAGTTACCTCGTCTACAAAGCGGGTGCAATAAAGCTTAACTGCAGATCACACAGGGATTCAGTGAGATAATATGCACAGTTCCTGGTCCATAAGAGCTGCTCAGGAACGCAACCCCAGTCAGTCTCCTCCTTGGTGGCCCCAGAGATGCAGACCCCTGCCCCTGTGCAGTCTTGAGAAAGTCACTGGATCTTTCTGAATCTATTTGCTCATTCGAACAGGGAGGCAGTCCTCTTACTACAACATGCTTGTGAACATGAAGATGACTGTGTGGAAGTCTCCGGGAGAGTGGTCAGTAAATCTTCGTAGGGTCTAAGTCTCACCTGCTTCCCGAGCTTCTGGGAACCCCTGCGAACATCTCTCCAAGTGTACTTTCCAGCCCATTCTTCTCGCTCAAGCGTTAGGCCCCTATTTCCAGCTGCCTGTTGAATGTTGCTGCCTGGATCATCTACCAAGGGGTATTATTATTATTATTATTTTTGAGTTAATGATAGGTTACAATCTTGTGAAATTTCAGTTGTACATTATTGTCTGTCAGTCGTGTGGTAGGTGCACCCCTTCACCCTTTGTGCCCACCCCCCACCCCATTTTTCCCCTGGTAGCCATTAATCTGTTCTCTTTGTCCACATTTTTAAATTCCTCATATGAGTGGAGTCAAACAGAGATTGTCCTTCTCTAACTGGCTTATTTCATTTAACATAATTCCCTCAAGGTCCATCCATGTTATTGCAAATGGGACGATTTTGTTCTGTTTTATGGCTGAGTAGTATTCCATTGTATATATGTACCACATCTTCTTTATCCAATCATCTGTTGATGGGCACTTAGGTTGCTTCCGTGTCTTGGCTATTGTAAATAATGCTGCAGTAAACATTGGGGTGCATAAGACTTTTGGAATTGCTGACTTCAAGTTCTTTGGATAGATACCCAGTAGTGGGATGGCTGGATCGTATGGTAGTTCTATTTTTAATTTTTTGAGGACTCTCCATACTGTTTTGCATAGTGGCTGCATCAGTTGCATTCCCACCCCCAGTGTATGAGGGTTCCTTTTTCTCCACAACCTCTCCAACATTTGTTACCATTAGTTTTAGATATTTTTGTCATTCTAATGGGTGTAAGGTGATATCTTAGTGTAGTTTTGATTTGCATTTCCCTGATGATCAGCGATGAAGAACATCTTTTCATGTGCCTAATGGCCATCCGTATATCTTCTTTGGAGAAATGTCTGTTCATGTCTCCAGCCCATTTTTTGATGGGGTTGTTTGATTTTTTGTTGTTGAGTTGTATGAGTTCTTTATATATTATGGATATTAAGCCTTTGTCAGATATATGACTTGCAAATATTTTTTCCCAGTTAGTGGGTTGTTTTTTTCTTTCAATCCTGTTTTCATTTGCCTTGAAGAAGCAATTTAGTCTGATGAAGTCCCATTTGTTTATTCTTTCTATTGTTTCCCTTCTCTGAAAAGACATGGTGTCTGAAAAGATCCTTTTAATACTGATGTCAGAGTGTACTGCCTACGTTTTCTTCTAGAAGCCTTATGGTTTCAGGTCTCACCTTTAGGTCTTTGATCCATTTTGAGTTTATTTTGGTGAATGGTGAGAAAGAATGGTCAATTTTCATTCTTTTACATATGGCTTTCCAGTTTTCCCAGCACCATTTGTTGAAAAGACTTTCTTTTCTCCATTGTATGCCCTCAGCTCCTTTGTCAAAGATAAGCTGTCCATAGATGTGTGGTTTTATTTCTGGGCTTTCAATTCTGTTCCATTGATCTGTGCACCTGTTTTTGTACCAGTACCAAGCTGTTTTGATTACTGTAGCTTTGTAATATGTTTTGAAGTCAGGGATTGTGATGTCTCCCGTTTTGTTCTTTTATCTCAGGATTGCTTTAGCAATTTGGGGTCTTTTGTTACCCCATATGAATTTTAGGATTCTTTGTTCTAATTCTGTAAAGAATGTCATTGGGATTCTGGTTGGGATAGTGTTGAATCTGTAGATTGCTTTAGGTAGAATGGACATTTTAACTATGTTTATTCTTCCAATCCATGTACATGGAATATCTTTCCATCTCCTTATGTCGTCATCCAATTCTCTCAGAAAGGCCTTATAATTTTCATTGTATAGGTCTTTCACTTCCTTAGTTAAATTCACCCCGAGGTATTTTATTCTTTTTGTAGCGATTGTGAATGGTATTGTGTTTTTGAGTTCTTTTTCTGTTAGCTCGTTATTAGAATATAGAAATGCTACTGATTTATGCAAATTGATTTTATACCCTGCAACTTTGCTGTAGTTGTTGATTACTTCTAAAAGTTTTCCAATGGCTTTTTTGGGGTTTTCTATATATAAGATCATGTCGTCTGCAAACAGCAAGAGTTTCACTTCTTCCCTCTCTATTTGGATTCCTTTTATTCCTTTTTCTTGTCTGATTGCTCTGGCCAGGACCTCCAGTACTACGTTAAATAAGAGTGGTGATAGAGGGCATCCTTGTCTCGTTCCTGTTTTCAGGGGGATGGCACTCAGTTTTTGCCCATTGAGTGTGATGTTGGCTGTGGGTTTGTCATATATGGCCTTTACTATGTTGAGGTAGTTCCTTTCTATGCCCATTTTGTTCAGAGTTTTTATCATAAATGGCTGTTGGATCTCATCAAATGCTTTCTCTGCATCTATTGAGATGATCATGTGGTTTTTATTCCTCAGTTTGTTGATGTGGTGTATCATGTTGGTTGATTTGCGGATGTTGACCCATCCCTGTGTCCCTGGTATGAACCCCCCTTGATCATGATGTATGATCCTTTTGATGAATTGCTGAATTCTGGTTGCCAAAATTTTGTTTAGAATTTTTGCATCTATGTTCATCAGCGATATTGGCCTGTAGTTCTCTTTTTTCGTGGTGTCCTTGTCAGGCTTTGGTATCAGCGTGATGTTGGCCTCATAGAATGTGTTAGGAAGTGTTCTATCCTCCCTAATTTTTTGGAATAGCTTGAAAAGCATAGGTATTAAATCCTCTCAGAAAGTTTGGTGGAATTCCTCAGGAAAGCCATCTGGCCCTGGGGTTTTATTCTTTGGGATGTTTTTGATTGCTATTTCAATCTCTTTCCTTGTGATTGGTCTGTTCAAATTGTCTGCTTCTTCTTGAGTGAGCTTTGGGAGATTGTAGGAGTCCAAGAATTTATCCATTTCCTCTAGGTTATCCATTTTGTTGGCATATAATTTTTCGTAGTATTCTACGAAATTGTACTTCTGTGGAGTCTGTTGTTATTTCTCCTCTTTCATTTCTGATTTTGTTTATTTGAGCTTTCTCCCTTTTTTTCTTTGTAAGTCTGGCTAGGGATTTGTCGATTTTATTTATCTTCTCAAAGAACCAGCTCTTTGTTTCATTGATCCTTTCTACCACCTTTTTTGTTTCAATAGCATTTATTTCTGCTCTGATTTTTATTATTTCTCTCCTTCTGCGGACTTTGGGCTTTGTTTGTTCTTCTTTCTCTAATTCGGTTAGGTGTAGTTTAAGATTGCTTATTTGGGATTTTTCTTGTTTGTTAAGATGTGTCTGTATTGTGATGAATTTTCCTCTTAATACAGCTTTTGCTGTATCCCATATGAGTTGGTGTGGCATGTTATCATTTTCATTTGTCTCCAGGTATTTTTTGATTTCTTCTTTAATTTATTCAATGATCCATTGCTTGTTCAGTAGCGTATTGTTTAGTCTCCACATCCTTGTGCCTTTCTCAGCTTTTTTCTTGTAATTAATTTCTAGCCTTATAGCATTATGATCGGAGAAGATGCTTGTTATTATTTCAATTTTTTTAAATTTGTAGAGGCTTGCTTTGTTTCCCAACATATGGTCTATCCTTGAGAATGTTCCATGTGCACTTGAGAAGAATGTGTATTCAGCTCTTTTAGGGTGAAGTGATCTATATATGTCTATCAAGTCCAATTGTTTTAGCTTTTTGTTTAGCTCCACTATTTCCTTGTTGATTTTCTGTCTGGATGATCTGTCCATTGATGTGAGTGGGGTGTTGAGGTCCCCTACTATTATTGTGTTGTTTTTCACATCTTCCTTTAGGGCTGTTAATAGTTGCTTTATGAACTTTAGTGCTCCTGTGTTGGGTGCATAGATATTTAAAAGCGTTATTTCTTCTTGATGAAGTGTCCCTTTGATCATTATATATTGTTCCTCTGTGTCTCTTTTCCTGCCTTATTTTGAAATCCGTTTTGTCTGATATAAGTATTGCAACACCTGCTTTTATTTCCTTGCTGTTAGCTTGAAGTATTGTCTTCCACCCCTTCACTCTGAGCCTGTGTTTGTCCTTGGGGCTGAGGTGTGTTTCCTGGAGGCAACAAATTGTTGGATCTTGTTCTTTAAGCCATTTTGCCACTCTGTGTCTTTTTGTTGGAGAGTTCAATCTGTTTACATTGAGCATGATTATTGATGCATGTGGGCTTAAGGCTGTCATTCTGTTGCTCGTTATCTGGTTTTCCTGCGTTACCTTTGTTTCTCGTCCTGTGTGTTTTAGCCTACCCATTGACTTCTGCAATTTCTTATGCTGGGTTTCTTAGATTTTTCCTTTATATGTTTTGTGGCTCTGTTCTGTTTTTTAGTTTAGTGGCTACCCTGAAGTTTGTATTTAGAATCTCGTGTATAATATAGTCTATTCTCTGCTGGGCTCTTACTTACTTGGTCTAGACTGATTTACTCCCTTTGCTCTTCCCCTCCTAAATTA
Source organism: Equus asinus (assembly GCF_041296235.1). Taxonomy (NCBI): domain Eukaryota; kingdom Metazoa; phylum Chordata; class Mammalia; order Perissodactyla; family Equidae; genus Equus; species Equus asinus. The sequence goes on along the minus strand of NC_091813.1, from coordinate 69,632,920 downwards.
TTATTTTCATCTCTTATTCCAACTCGTGTTATGAGTTTGTAGTTAGAGTGATAAGATCGTCTTTGGTGGTTTCCTTACCTTTATCCTAATGCTATAGTTGAATACTTGCTATCCTACTCTGATTCTATCTATTAGTCTCCCTACTCTGTGGTTTGTGACCCCTTTCTTCCTTTTTTTCTTTTTTTCAGGTATGAGAGCCTTCTTGAGGATTTCTTGTAGTGGAGGACTTTTGGTTACAAATTCCCTTAACTTTTGTTTGAGATTTAATTTCTCCCTCATATCTGAAGGATATTTTTGCTGGATAGAGTATTCTTGGCTGAAGATTTTTATCTTGTAAAGTTTTGAATATGTCACTCCATTCTCTCCCAGCTTGTAAAGTTTCTGTTGAGAAATCCGCTGAAAGTCTGATAGGAGTTACTTGGTAGGTTATTTTCTTCTGTCTTGCTGCCCTGAGCATTCTTTCTTTGTCTTTCATTTTTGCCGTTTTTACTCCTATATGCCTTGCAGTAGGTCTTTTTACACTGACAAGTCTAGGAAATTTGAAAGCTTCCTCCACACACATTTCTCCCTCAATCCCTAGATTTGGGAAGTTCTCTTCCATAATTTCATTAAGCACACTTTCTGCTCCATTTTCCTTTTCCATGCCCTCAGGAATTCCGATGATTCTTAAATTTGTTCTCCTCATTGAATCCACTATTTCTCTGATATTTTCCTCATTCTTTTTAATCCTTAGTTCTCTTTCTTCCTCTGTCTGGAGCCATTCAGCCTGTCTATCTTCGATTATGCTAATTTGCTCCTCCATGGTGTCTACACATGCATTCAGGGAACCCGTATTCTGTTTTATCTGGTCCATTGTATTTTTCATCTCTAGTATTTCTGATTGATTCTTCTTTATAGTTTCAATCTCTCTTGTGAAGTAACTCCAGATCTCGTTGACTTGTTTCTCTATCTTTCCCTCTACCTCATTGAGTTTTTTGATGATAGCTACTCTGAACTCATTTTCACTTAGTTTACCTATTTCCAAGTCCTCAGGACTTAATTCTGTGTTTTTATTGTTTTCCTTCTGGTCTGGAGGTTTTATAAATTGCTGACTGGTAGAGGGGTGGTTTTTGCGCATGATGGTAGAATTCGGTTGCAGTTACAGCCTCTCGCCACTAGACGGGGGTTGAGAGCCGCATGTTCTGAGCCCTGTGCCTTCAGCCGTGATGGCGGCGCAGAGCACAGGTTGAGGGAGGAGGGGCACTTTCTCTCGCACGCCAACCTGGATTGGATCAGCTCTGCTCTCTGGTCTCCTGGGGCCCTGGCTTGATGGGGTACCCACACATGGAAGCTTTCCCCATCAGCGGGTTTCCACTGCACCAGCGGCGGGAGTCCTGGACGATCCCAGGACGCGCAGCCCCTCCCCCGCTCCTTCCCGCACCCGCGGCAGCGATCCTAGTCTCTAGGGGAGGGAGCCAAGTTCTCTCCTACCCCGTTCCAGCTCCTCCAAGGCTGGCTGCAGCCTGTCCGTCCTCCGTCGTCTTGTTGCTGTAGTTCTCTGACAGTCTTGGTATTAGGGTTATTGGTTGAAATTCAGTTTTTCCAATTCTTTGGTTGTAGTTTGGAGGGGAGAGAGTCCCAGGTCAGCTCACCCCGCCATTTTGCTCCTATTATTTTTATTTTTAATTTGTATTCACAACTCATCTGTGATGTCTCCCACATTGTAGACAGTTGACAGGCCCTCCTCCTGGCCCTGCTGTCCTTGGCGGCAGCCATTTCTTCTTTTTCTTGTCTTTGCTGGCTATTTTCTATTTGCTGTCCACCCCTCCTCCCATCCTTCACACCCAAGAAGGCTGATTCCTATGCAGCATCTCTCAGTCTCCCCGGCCAGCTGGATTTTCATTGGAAGTTCTAATTCATTAGGGAGAATGGAGCCTATGTTCTGCTGGACAGCAGAGTCGTGGTGTCATTAAATTGGATGCTGAGACTCCCTCTGGGTTATTTGGGCCCCTCTTGCCACTGTGTGTGTTGGCTGCTTACTGAGGGAAATTTGGTTGTTGCTGCACAAACAGTCAATAGGACATTGTCATCCTCAGGACTCAGATCCTGCAGGGATGAAGGTCTGGTTCACCCTGACAGGTGCTGATCGAGGGTAAGAACATGGAGCAGGTGGTAGAAGAAGGGAGTGTGATTCCCAGCTTTGATCCAGGCCTAGTCATTGAGATGAGTGCATAACTTATGCTGTTGACTTTCCTTTATCCTTCCACTTTTCTGCCACCCTATGTGAAGTTCCAAAGGTAGTTAACATTACGATTTAGATCCTGCTCAGAATGTGATGGAATGGGCATCACCTTGTGACTGACACTAGTTAAAGATGTGGCCTACATGTTGGGTGCCAGAGCTTCTTTGTCTGAGGGAAGAGCAAAAATGATACTGAGGGCAAAATGGTTCATCTCCATTGTGTCTGCTCCCCTCTCCCTGCCACGTCTGTTCTCTGATCTCTTCCACCCCAGACCCTGATCCCTGTGGATTACATCATCTGATGGGCCCCACCAAGGGAAGCACAGGCAGAGGCCTGAGGGTAGGAGGAGATGGGCTGTGTCTTCTCCACTCCCTCCCTGCCCAAGTCTTGCATTGTTGGCAGTGAGAACACTTTTTCGTGTTCACAGGGGACCCCCTTCTCCATGGCACCAGCTCTTAGGGTGCTTGGGTAATACTGTCTTTCCCTTGGCCCTTTTTCCAGGTCAGGTTCTGTGGGGACAGACTGTGATTTCTGCCTGGAGGAGGTTGGCTGGGCAGGGCTCTCGGGGTCACTACTTAGAGTGGGAAGTGAGAAGCAGGATTGGCTTCGGCAGCTGGGGTGGCCCTGCAGTTGGTAGACCCAAGGGGGCGAGTGGGCTGGACCTTTACACCCGGTGTGGACAAGCACTGGGCCTGGTCACCCCTGGAGAAGGGTGTGTGTCAGTGAGGACATTCCTTTCAGTGGAAGACAGTCCCAGAGAGAGGTTGGGCTCACCCTTCGCCAGCATCCCCAGCTGCTGCTGGACGAGCTTCAGCCCTGGAGGGGCCACGGGTGGCGCTCCCACCCTTCAAACCCAGGGCCTCGAGGCTTCCTGCTGTTGCTGGTCCCTGGTGTCTCAGCCTCTGTGCCTGGTTCTCTGAACCTGCCCACACCTCTGCATATTGACTCTTTGTTAAATTCTCTTATCTGAACCATCTCAGTCAATTTGTTTCCTTTCGGGGCCCTGATATTAATAGATAATATTAAAACCTATTGTTAATAGATATTAATAAAAATCACATAAATATATACATACTAACTCTCATCTGTTCAAGAAGGAGAAGCACAAGGTCCTGTGACAGAGATACCTGGTCAGGCTGTGGAGGTGGGGGCAGGTTTTCTCAAGGAGGTGAGATTTGAATCAGGCTGAAGTGGGGGCCAGATTCAGGATGAAGGGAGAGAAGACAACATGGAGTCTGTTTGGCCTGGACCTCCATGGCAGGGAGGCAGAGGCAGGAAGTAGGGCTGGAGAGCAAGGCAGCGCAGCACACTCTGGGCCCTGTGGGCCTCACTAAGGGTGACCCTACAAGCCATGGGAAAGCTGTGAAGCCTTTGGAGCTGAGGAGGGACAGTCAAATTTGCATCTGGAGATCTGTCTGATCAAAGACCAGTGTCATCTTAGTTTGGGGGAAATTACCACTTTCCTGTCTGGGTCTGTTTAAAGCAGAAAAGGCTTTGTGGTTGATAGACATCTCCAGACTGGCATGCTCGGCAGATGCCAGTACAAGCTGCAGTGTTTCCCAGAGAGAAGAGCATTACATGCTGGCCCCATGGTGCCTGTTGTATCTTTTTCACATCATGATAATTTGTTGCCTTTTCCCCTACTGGATAAGGTAATACTACCAGTGCAGCAACCATTAGACTTTTAATACAGTAACAATTTGTCCCATAGAGCAAAAAGTTGGGGGCTGGCCTGGTGGTGTAGTGGTTAAGTTTCTGTGCTCTGCTTCAGCAGCCCAGGTTTGGATCCTGGGTGCAGACCTACACACTGCTTGTCAAGCCATGCTGTGGTGGCATCCCACATACAAAATAGAGGAAGATTGGCACAGATGTTAGCTCAGTGACAATCTTCCTCACCAATATATATATATATAAAACTTCCACAATTTTTTTTGAGGAAGATTAGCCCTGAGCTAACATCTGTGCCCCTCTTCCTCTACCTTATATGTGGTATGCCTGCCACAGCATGGCTTGGTACATGGTGTGTAGATCCACATCCAGGAACTGAACCAGTGAACCCTGGGCTGCCAAAGCGGAACGTATGAACTTAACCACTGTGCTACCAGGCTGGCCCCTAACTTCCACAGTTTTGGTCTTGGAATAAACTTAATAGGATTTATCTTCAGGTATATTAATGAAAAGGTGGGAACAGGGTGCTAGTCATGATTTCACGTCCGGATGTAGCTTAGGGCTGCAGCTCTCTTCCTGCTTCCTCAGTTCTCCCTCACTGTTGAGCAGAGGCCAGCAGTCATGGGACAGAGCCCAACCCCCTGCTGAATTTACGAGTGAGGAAGAGTGGTGACGTTCCAGCAGGAGCAGCATCAGGGGTGCTGGACCAGAGCCAGAACCCCAGGATCATGCTCCCTTGCCTCCCCAGAAAGGTCCAGAACCAGGACCTGGGAGGGATCTGCCCTTGTTTTTTGCCTCTGGTAATTTTGCATGAAGATTCTTTTTTTTTTAAAGGTTTTACTTTTTCTTTTTCTCCCAAAGCCCTCTGGTACATAGTTGTATATTTTCAGTTGTGGGTCCTTCTAGTTGTGGCATGTGGGATGCTGCCTCAGCATGGCCTGATGAGTAGTGCCATGTCCATACCAAGGATCTGAACCGGCAAAACCCTGGGCCGCTGAAGCGGAGCGTGCAAACTTAACCACTCAGCCACGGGGCCATTCTCTTGATCTAAGTAATTAACCTAAAGACACTTTGTTTCTGTCGTCTTATTGTGTCGATATGTTTAAATCCTATCCTCCAATGCCTCAGAATGTGAGCTTATTTGGGAATAGGCTCTTGGCAGATGTAATTAGTTAAGATGAAGCCTTACTAGAGTAGGGTGGGCCCTTGATCCAATGTGACTAGTGTCTTTGTGAGAAGTCCTTACAGAGACCAGAGAGGAGACACAAGGAGGAGTGGCCATGCAACAATGGAGGCAGAGATTGGAGTGGTGGATGCATCCATAAGGCAGGGAATACTGGAGATCTCCAGCACATGCCAGAAGATGGAAGAGGCTGCAGGGTTCTCCCTGTGGGTCCCCGGGAGCTGGGCCTGCTGACGCCTTGGTTTTAGACTTCCGGCCTCCAGAACTGAGAGAGCGAACATTTCTGTTGTTGGAAGCCACTTGGCAGCCTGATAGAGTTGCTTCCTTTTTTATAAGCCCCTGAGGTGAAGGCTCATTTCTATTATTATTTAAAGTTTGAGTCATGTTTGATAAGGTCTACTGAGTACTATAAGAAAAACGATTTGTTGAGCACTATAAAAAAATTTTGTTTCAAATGGGGTATTTACTTTATTTCTATTAAAGATAGGTTTTAATTTTTGCCTTTTTAATGTATTTATTTATTATTTATTTATTTTGAGGAAGATTAGCCCTGAGCTAACTACTGCCAGTCCTCCTCTTTTTGCTGAGGAAGCCTGGCCCTGAGCTAACATCTGTGCTCATCATCCTCCACTTTATATATGGGACGCCTACCACAGCATGGCTTGTCCAGTGGTGCGATGTCTGACCTGGGATCCAAACCGGTGAACCCTGGGCTGCCAAGAAGTGGAACGTGCGCACTTAACCGCTGCACCACCAGGCCGGCCTCCTAATCTTTGCCTTTTGGACAATTACCTGTTGGTTGGTGGAGTCTGCTCTTCCTTCTCATTAGCATGTCTCTGTTTGGCTCACATAACTGTCAGTCATCGTCTGGCTCAGGTCTCAGATTGGGGGCCTTCCACCCCTGTGTTCCAGCTCTTTCCCTTCACACCCCCAGCACCCTGCTCTCCTGGGCCCCAGGGGTCTTCCGCCACACTCAGGCCATCTATTACTTCTGTTCCCACATTCTTAGGTCCATCCCTACTCTGCAGTCAGCCTTGTAAAGATGATCTTAATCGTGCCCGGATCCTCGACGTCCCAGGTGTGGACCTGCAGCCTCTACGCTCTCCCCTGGGCCTCCGGGCGGTGGGAAGGTGGGCTCATTCCTCTCGAGCCCTCTCTCAGGGATTCTTTTATTCAACACTTGCTGAGTCGCGAGAAACACCCCACCATTTCCTTTCTTATATCTAGACAGGTGACTTTTGCTCTCTCTTTGCTGACACCTAGGCCTTCTGGCAACCTCACTTGTATCCTTGCTCACATCCTTCCGTAGTCATTTAATTCTCTCCAGTCTTCAATTCCTTGATCACCTACTACTTCTCCCTGTCACAAATTCCTATGTATTCAGCTAGAAGTAACAGAAAAACCCAGCCAAGAGGAGTTTAAACCAGTGCTTCTCAAGCTATGCAATACGTATGAATCACCTGGGGAGCTTAACATACAGATTCTCATTTGGTGGGTCTGGGGTGGGGCCTGAGACTCTGCGTTCCAGCAAGCTACCCAGTGATGGTGATGCTCCTGGTCCCAGACCACAAGGCGGGACACCGTCAGCACATGTGGGCTCGTCCTCATGGGGCAGGCTCAGCGTTTGCGGGGTGGGGGGTTCCATGCTCCCCTTGCCCCTCTTGGTGTCATGATTCTGCTGCAGCTCCAGACAGCATGTCTTCAGGAGGAGGCAGGGGTCTGGCCAGAGATGAGAATGGGTGAGGCTTTCTCCTCCTCTTTCTCCTGGCATCAGGGAGGGGCCGTTTCTCAGAAGCCTCCCACTTCCCGACAGTGTGATTGGCTTAGAACTGGGTGACACCTGACCATCACTCTCAGAACAGGATGGGGTAGAGGAATTAGGATCTCCAGAGTCTGGACATTCTGGTAAACAAATGGAGCTGTCAGCAAAAAGAGAGAGGACAGCCCAATGGGATGGACAGTTTCAGCCATACCTGGTTTTCAAGTGCTGTCTTGAGGAAAAAAAATATTTTGGTAATATTGCTTCATCTAACCAGTTTTTGAGCTTCTTTTCACTGTGGTTTTCTCTCTGAATGCTCCAGCTCTGTCACTGTGTGTCCTCTCTGCTTACATCACTGACATCTGGTTTCTGCCTCACTGTCATAGCACAGTTGCTCTTTTGAAGATGGCGGTAACCCCATCCCTGCCAATCCCTCTCTGCCTCTCTCGGCCCTTTCTCTACCCCTGGGATCGGTCAGCCACACTCAGATCTCCTCCTCTTTCTTCAATGCTCCTTTCTTCTCGCCCTGACTGGGAGCTTTCCCTCACGTGGACCTTGGTTCTCTGCCCACCCGTCCTCATGCTCCTCTGTTAGCTCTGAGGACATCTGACTCTCTTCTGTGGTGCCCAGTCCTCATCTGAATTCCACCCTCGGGTCTTTACCTGCCATCAGACCATTCTCAGTGTCAGCCTGTCACACCAGACCTCCTCTCTCCCAAACTGCTTTCTTTTCCCACTTCCCTTAGCTTAGTTGGCACTAAATTCTGGTTGGAGTAACTTAACATAATGTGTTGTTCTGTTGTGTGTGTTATTTATAGATATTAAATGGGAGGTTGTGACTGATGCACCAAGAAATGACAGATGTCAGATACCAAAATGAGTTGTGATGGCGACTACAGTGTGGACATCTCAAAGGAAATGGTTGAGGGTAAGAGTCAGGTAGCTGAAGATGGGGGAGGGCTTTGGGAGGAGGGCCTGGGGAGAGCTGCACTGGGGGTTCTGCCCTCACCCGTGGTGGGCGGAGCACTGGCATCAGGCGCCAGCATAATGAGAGGCTCCCCAGTATCTTTCAGAGAGCTTGGAGGATGCTCCTGGCTGATGGTGGGCGGGCGCCAGACTCCCACCCGGGGCAGGTACTGTATCCTGTGGCAGCAGAGGGCTAATTCTGTCTTCCAACCTGAGCTTTTTAAAGGTCGTGAATCTCAGAGAGCATTTGTGGAGTCGACAGTAGGAAGGTCAGCCTGAGGTCATTTTAAAGGGGATTCTGCCTAAAAGGTCTCGCTGGAGGGTTGATAGGACCCCAAGAGTGAGTCTGCGTGGAGTGGACAGAAAGAAGAACAAGGTGGAATTAGCGGTTAGAATTCATTGCTTGTCTCAGGAATTATGGTCACACATTCCCAGAAAGGGACACGGAAGTGTTTATGGAGGATTCAGCCTCCAAGGTCCCTGGGCCCAGAGGGTGTGATGCGGCTCTTTGAGAGTACCAGTCCAGGAGAGACCTTCCTGCTGCTTCTCTTCTCCCCCCTCATGTTATTGTCAGCACACTGGCAGGTGGAGGGGAGGAGAGGCTCAAAGCCCCGACTTCTGCCCACAGAAAGCCCCTGCTAGGGAAGGGGCAAGATTTTAATTCCTGAACGGACAGCATGTTTTATCTCTTGAAGTGATGGTAAGGTTTTCTTTAGCTGAGACAGAACAAAATAATTATGGGACTGCTCGAGTTGTCATTCATTGGAAGAGGAAGAACTATCCTCATCAGATTTTAATGGCACAGTAGGCAAAAAAATTAAGTTGCTTTTATGAGTACACTCCACAAATCCTGTTTATTCAATGTTCTGGTTTTACACATTGAGTTTAAATTCAGCTTTTGGAGCAGTGAAATCATTTTATCAAAAAATTCCATTCATGTTGCCTTAGGATTACAAATTTACAAAAATATGCCTGCTTTTTTTTTTCCCTCCCCAAAGCCCTAGTAGATAGTCGTATGTTCTAGCTGTAGGTCCTTCGAGTTCTTCTATGTGGGATGCCGCCTCAGCATGGCTACTGACAGATAGGAACTGAACCTGGGCCACCAAAGCAGGGCACGCCAAACTTTCTCCATTAGGCCATCAGGCTGGCTTGCCTTTGCTCTTTTTATATTAGTTTATATGGTTAAATCGTATTTCTTTTCAGATCAAGAAGACAGTCTTAAGGGATAAGAAGAATGAACACATAAACAACAAGCCTTAACCACAACAGACTGTTGAAGCAATTACAAAGTAAATGTTATACATGATAAAGAATGTACACCTTGAACACATAAAGACCCAAAGATCCATGGCATCTTAATAGAAAGACAATAATCCAATTAAAAATGGGCAAAGGATCTGAACAAACTTCTCTCCAAACGTGTCATCTTCCTCCAAGAAGATAAGCACATGGCCAGTAAGCACATGAAAAGATGCCCAGCATCACAGGCTGCCAGGGAAATGCAAGTCAGAACCACAGTGAGATACCAGTCACAACCATTAGGAGGGCTATGATAAAAAAGACAGATAATAACAAGTATTGGTGAAGATGTGGAGAAATTGGAACCCTTACACATTGCTGGTGGGAATGTAAAATGGTGCAGGTGATTTGGAAAACAGTCTGGCAGTTCCTCAAAAAATTAAACATAGTTAGCATATGACCCAGCAATTCTACTCCCAGATATATACCCAAAAGAAAATGAAAACATGTGTCCACACAAAATCTTGTACATGAATGTTCATAGCATTATTCATAACAGCCGAAAAGTAGAAACCCAAATGCCTATCAATAGATGAATGGATAAACAAAATGTGGTCTATCCATACAATGGAATATTATTCGGCCATAAAATGGAATTAAGTAGATATAGGCACATGGATGAACCTGGGAACATTATGTTAAGTGACAGAAGACCCTAAAGGCGCATATTGTTGGATTTCCTTTATATGAAATGTCCAGAAGAGGCAAATACATGGAAACAAAAAGGTGAATGAGTAAAGAGAACTGTTTTTTGGGGGAGAGGGAGGAAGGGGTGATTAAAACGTTCCAAAATTGTAGTGATGTTTGCAGAACACTGTGAATATACTAAAAATCAGTGAATTGTACATTTTAAATAGGTGAATTGTATGGTATATGAATTAAAAATGTGATCTGTGGTCCACTAGGCTGGGAGCGTCGTGGTGATGGGATGGAGCCAGCTCTGCACATCACCTTCCATCTAGCCAGTGCCTCACATGGAGGACCCAGCAGAAACTTCTTGAGGAGACAGCACTTGCATCCTGTATCTGATGTGTATAGAGCTTCCTAAGCTTCAAAGCATTTTTGTCACCGGTAGAGCAGCTGATGACGACCCTGCAGGTGGTCAGAGTAAGTGATCATGAGATTGTTATTTGGCCATATTGTGAAGAATGAGCTGCTGTACAACGAGGGAAGGACCCCAAGCCATTTCTGTCTACCAAGTTCCATCTGGAGATGCGCTCAGGCCTGTGTGCCCTGCGTCTCTGCCCCAAAGAGGGAATCCACCTTGCAAGACAATCAGCACAGCTCCCAAGACTGATTCCCAAAATGCAACCCGGAACAGTGATCCGGGTCACTTGTGGGGCAGAAAGCAAACACCCGAGGTTCCTTTTCTGAGCAAACAGCCCAAGAGGCCAGGGCTGCGGGATATTGGACTCAGGCTCCTCAAATACGACTAACCAGGAGGTATGAGTTAGTGTGGTGTGTCGTGACCATGACCTCGACAGCATTTATCTTAAACATCTTCCAGGCACCGAATTCAGGGTTCTAGTTCTGGTTCCAGCCCCCCGCCCCAACCCCCCCCATGCTTGGGGGAAGAAACCCAGATTCCGCACATTTCAGCTGGCGCCTTCCAAGGTGGAGAGGGAGGGAGCCCCATGAAGAGCCAGCTTGCTAAGAAAAACTTGCAAGTTTTTCTTGAAGCCCCCCCAGCCCGCCAAAAAAAAGAGGTCCTCTGAGTTTTTTCCGAGCGGGACTCCTAGTCAGATACAAAACCACTGGCCAATGGACGATTTAATGCTGTACTCTTTCAGGTCCCCCAAAGCGGCGCAGAAGCCTTGGCCGCCTTCCAGAGACGGCCTGGGGGGAGACCTGGGGACCCCCGGAGGTCCCGGGCGTTTCCCGCGGGGCGGGGCGCGCCTGACTCAGCGCCGCCGCGGGCAGGAGCGCAGGTGAACCGCCCAGGTGAGCCGCCCGAGCCAGGCTGCCCCCGCCCCCGCTGCGCGCCACCTGCCCACGCCGGGCCGGGGGCCGGGGGCCGGGGACCGAGCCCAGCCGCCGGGGGCGCGGGGGGCAGCGGCCCGGGGGCCCAGGCCGAGGCCGTGCTGTCCGAGGGCGCAGGGCGCGGCCGCACCTCCGGGCGCCGCAGGTGGCTCCGGCCAGCCCCTTTCTCCTCCCCCTTCCTCTCGTCTCCCTCCCTCTCGCCGGTGTCGGCGGCACTTCCCCCGCTTCCTCCTCCCTCTCCAATCGCGAGGGAGGGAAGGAGCCGCCGGCGCTTTCCTGCCTCCTGCAAACTTCGGCGGGACCCGCGCCCCGCCCGGAGCGGCTCCGCGGACGTGTTCCCGCCGCGCGCCGGGCGGTGGGGACTTCGGAGCCCCGCGCGCCCCTGCCGCCGCGCGCCCCCAGCAGGAGCCGGGCTCCGCCCGCCGGCCCCCTTTGTCCCGCCGCTCGCCCGCCATGCCCTTCCACCAGAGGACCGTGCGCGCCGGGCCGCCGGGGGCCGCGGGCGCCACGCTCTTCCGCTCGCTGGAGCAGGTCAGCGCGCGCGCCCTGGTGCGCCTGCTGGCGCAGCTGGCCGACCTGTCGCGCTGCGCCGGGGACATCTTCGGCGAGCTGGAGGGCCAGGCGGCCGCGCTGGGCCGCCGCACCGCCGCGCTGCACCGCCGCCTGGACGCCCTGCTCGCCGCCGCCGCGCGCCTGGACCCCCGCCGGGTGCAGATCCGTGAGTGGCTGGGGCGGCGGGCGGGCGTGCGCGGGCTGCTCCCTCCTGCCCCCTGGCGGCTGGGCCTCGGGGTGGGGGCGCCTGCAGGTGGCGGCGCTGAGACCCTCGGATTCCGGAGGGGCTGGGCCGCTGGAGGAGTGGGCGCGGAGGGCGGGCGCCGGGCCGGCAGTTCCACTGTCCGGCCCCTTGTCCGTTTGTCTGTGTGGGCGGCTGGGAGGAGACCCCGCGGCGCTGTAGACGGAGGAGGAGCCAGGGTCGTGGGAAGAGGGCTGGGGTAGGTGGCCTGTGAAATATAGGCAGGGATAGAGAATCGCAGTTCTGGAGACTTCAGGAGGACCTGTCCGTAAAAATCTGGGGTCTCGGCGAGCGTGGGAGTGCTTGTCACCACCTGCCTGCCGTCCCGGTGCTTTTACTGCAAAACACAAGTGGGCAGACTTTTAGTTCGGGGTTTTCTTTGTCGGCGCTCATTTTTGTCTCCTGCCCGCGCTGACCCATCGGCGCTTTGTGATTCAGAGGGCTTTGACCCTGAGCTCAGACTCCGAATCTCTCGTCGTTGACCGCCTCCAAGCCTGAAAATCAAGTCTCTGGCCTGCCGTGGTGATCTCTCCAAGCACGCATTTCTTTTCAGCAGCTTAACTAGCTCTAACTAGCTTAACTAGTCAGCGGAGTAACTGGAGTTTCCTGCTGGCCCAAAGGAGAAGCGTGCCGTGTGGTGTTTGCTGCTCGCTCCCCTGTTTAGTTCACGGACTGGATCCATAATCCCCAGTGTAAGGAGTGGCTTGGGGATGGTAGACGGATTGCAGGGCGGGACGGAGGTGGTGGTGTAACGCGCGGCGGTATTTCAGCAGCTCTGGATGAAACGTCAGCTCAGAATCACTTCATATGCAGTCTGCAGTAGCTGGTTTTCCATGCTAGGGAAACTTAGCTGCGTTTTAGCTGCCTTACAACCGAAGAGTGCAAGTTTTCAGTCTTTAATACCAGCCAGATCGCTTCCTGTGATAGGCATTCTCCAGGTTAACTTCCCACGTGCTGGACTTAGGTTTTGCCTTCATCTCTTTGTGCTGTCAACACATCCTTATGAGCTGTAGACGGTTCCCAGCCAGGGAGAGGCCTCCCACCTCCCCTCCAACCAAAAAGCAGAAGTTGGAGAGGTGAAACAATCAAAGAGGTCTCTAAAGTTGTTGGACATAAACAGAATATGTTTACTTGATGTGAGTGATGACGTCATGTGCCAGGATTTACTGTCCAGTGGAATGTCATGGTCACCGGTGTCAGTAGTTGCTTCTGTGCCTGTTCTGTGTAGAGTGGCTGTGGGTGAACGAGAATTTCACCCTTGAGGAATGACGTGATGAGGTGGATCTGCCAGGTGAACTGGTCTATTGTGGGAATTAAAAGACAAGAGAAAATAGCCCAGCAGGTCAAGGATGCCTCCTTTTGCTAGTTTTGTTTCACATTTAAACATATCACTTTTCTCTTTGCATCCATAGGCATCAATAGGCTAATGTCTGTAGCCCAAATCCCCCAACTTCTCTAAATTAACTAAGATTGTTCTAATTAGTGACTGAAATAATTCTTTTTAAAACTTTTTACAAGTTTGTTTGAATCTTAAATGGCTTTGATTTCATACCAGAAAACCTGGCTCATTTTTTTTGTGATGGAGAAAGAAGGCTTTTATTGGATATAATTATGTCTGAGGGTAGAAGTACACATATAGAGAAGAAAGCTGAAGGAGAAAGACATTAGTTTTTGTGGGATTTCACCTTCACACTTTTTTGTATGCTAAAAAGCAATGAAATACCTATGCATTCATTTTATTTAGCCTCTGTTAGGATTCTTTTTAAAAAATGCATCTAACCTTGTTCCTGTGTAAAAGCCATGTTTTGCAGTCATTTTGGGACCTTTTTAGGCAGGTCTTCAGAATAACATGCTCCGCCAGAATGGACGTGTGGACTTTAGGCTTGGAGTTGACTGTAAGATCCATCTGTTTCATTAACTCTCAACAAGAGAGGAAATCGGGTGGAGAGAGTTGAAGACTCACCCCAGGTTGTGCCGCGGGTGATGGCACAGCGGGCTGGAGCCAAGACCTGCTGATGGCTGGCCTGCCATGCCACCACCGCTCACGCCCCTTCCCTTTAGGGTCCCCTGGAAATGGGGAGCAAAGTTCAAACACATTCCATAAACAGTCCGCAGGATAACTGTGACTGCTGATTTCATCTTTCTCGTCAGATAAACTTTTTAACGTCTCCCAAGAAGCACGTAACAAAACTGAACAGTTTACCAGCGGCTGAGGGCAGGGGAGACGGTGCATGTCTTATCACCTGACAGGTGTCTGCCAGTAACAAAGGGTGTGAGTAGAGCTATTTAAAAAGGTATAGACTTATCTTAGCAATACATGCCAGCCCAGCTGGTCTCAATGATTCTAAGAAGTATTTTGTCAAGTTTGCCATTTCTCAAAATCTCATAGGTAGAAAGTCACCCAAAATAATCTCTTGTCATGAGTTGGGGGGAATGCACATTACTCTTTTTCTCCTACTCATCCTGAAACACTTTCCTTGACCCCCAGGTTGGAGGGGGTGCTCCCACAGCCTCCAGTACGGGCATCAGGTATGTCCCTCCATAGGTACCCGTGTGGACTGAAACTGTGGTTTCACTTCTGCCCCCTCTGCTGGGTGGCAAGCTTCTTGAGGTCAAGGATGGCTGCTGCTTGGTTTTCCCAAAGCTCAGAACAGTGCCTGGAATGTGACAGCTCACTAGGTATTTGAACTGAACTAATATTTAGTTTGTTGGTGCTCAGTGTCAGGGGGAATACACAAACTTTGTGGAGGGACTGCTGTACTGGCTGCTGCGAAGCTGAGTGAGCAAGACAGTTATTTTAAAAACAAGTGAAAAAGTGAACTTTCTGCCTTTGTAAGGTCTTATGCATGACCACCAGTCTGCTCCTTTCTATCAAAGTCACTTTGGGGCTTGGTGGCTTAAGCACCCATGTCCGAGTGCTTAAGTTCACATTCTCTGCTTCAGCAGCCCGGGGTTTCACTTGTTGGAATCCTGGGCAGGGACATGGCACCACTCATCAAGCCATGCTGAGACGGCATCCCACATGCCACAACTAGAAGGACCCACAGCTAAAAATACACAATTATGTACCGGGGCTCTTGGGGAGAAAAAGGAAAAATAAAATCTTTAAAAAAAAAAAGTCAAACTTTATTAGTTTTGCTGATCCAGTAAGTTCTCATCGAAAATAGCGATAGTAGCCAGAAATGTGGAGAGTTATGGCTCAACTCTGTAAAGAATCAAAACAGACTTTGCAGAAGTCAACACTCAACCTGATAGCCCTGTTTTATTTTTAAGATCGGTGTGATTTGTTTCTTGTCATAATTAGTAATAACACTATACTTTTGCAGTGCTTTTTTTCTTTGCTGGGTAAGATTAGCCCTGAGCTAACATCTGTTGCCAATCTTCCTCTTTTTTTCTCCCCAAAGCCCCAGTACATGGTTGTATAGTCTAGCTGTAAGTTGTTCTACTTCTTCCATGTGAGCCACCACGACAGCATGGCTACTGAAAGCTGAGCAGTGTGGTTCCTGGGAACTGAACCCTGGCCGCTGATGCAGAGCGTGCCAAACTTTAACTGCTAGGCCATCAGGGCTGGCTCTGCAGTGCTTTTATGATTGAAAAAATGTTTTTCATATTCATTGTTTGACTCAACCCTGTGAGGTAGTAAGGCCCGGTTGTGTTATATCCATTTTACAGATAGAGGAATGGCAGTTCTAGAACTGGTAAGAGGTGTACGTAAGACAAACATTGGGTCTTCTGATTTCTGGTCCCCAGTTCTTTCTACTTCACCTTAAAAGTACTTCCTGGAGGGATATGAAATGTAATTGTTGAAACAGAATAGGAGAAAAGACGATTTGCTGGCTTTTTTTCTTATAATTCCAGAAAAGCAGAAGATTTTTCCCCTTAGATTCTAGAAGTGCTCTTTCTAGAGGTGAGCTCCCGGAAGTTCAGGGGGTAGTGGTGCTGCCATCTCTGGGCACCCTTCTCACCTCACTGCAGGCTGACTGTGTTCTTACGGAGTTGACGTGGCTCAGCTCGTGTGCCTGTGCGTGATGGCCTTGGGATGCATACAGCTTTTATAGGAGAAGCGAATGGTGTTCAGCATGACTGGTGGGCGGGAGGGGTGTGTGGGCACTGTTTCTGCATAAACGGGATGAGTTGTAGTGCCTGTGTTAGGCACACATGGTACCTGACACTTCCCACGTAGTGCTCCAGGTGTCAGGCTGCGCTGTCCTGTCTCACAGTGGACTGTCCCCTGGCCCAGCCAGGTGGTTGGCTCGTCCTGATGTCAGAATAGCTTTGCCTCCTGGAATGAAGCTTTTATGTAAGGTGCTTGTCAGAGTTCTGAAGACTGAGAGTAGAGACTTCACAGCCATTTTAAGAACAGGTGCTTGTTTTTGTCCCTGCCAGCTAATAAATGTTTGTATTTCTTGTGAAACTGGCATAAGACTTGTTTTCGTTGAAACATGCCATCTCCTAAGGGAGGGTGTTGGTGGGGTGCCTCTGGAGGACAGCAGCTGGGCGGCCAGGTGGCACCTCGGGTTAGAGGCCCACAAGGTGAAGCGGTGTTTCCCACATGGGCCTGCCTTATGAGTTACCTGGAAGTTGTTGATGTTCTGGATTCCCAGCCCTTCCAAAGCCCCGTGGTGCCAGTCTCTGCTCAGAAGTGCCACCATGTTCTGGGGACGCTGCAGGAGACTGATGGACAGGAAAGTTCTCGGAGTGCAGTGGGGGCTTGAGTCTGGCTTCACCTCTGCCATTTGGGCAACTTATTCCACATCTCCAGGCCTCAGTTTCCTCGTCTGTGAGACAGACTTGGAGTAAAGCAACCTCTCCTGGCCTTCCAGTTTCGGCATTTTGTGACTGTATTTGATAAGAGTAGCTCAGATGACCTTGTAAATATGGCTTTGATCAGTAATCCCTCTCTGTTCTTATGATTAGGGATTTTAAGAAATCTTTGTGTCGGAAACAAACTCTTCATGACAGAATGGACTCTTCCAATTTATGTTTTCCCCAGACGGACATGAGTTTTGCATCTTGGGGGTTAGTTGTTTTCCAAACGGATCAGGCAGGTACCTGTTTCAAATTTATGTGTCCTGTGCACAGTCCATTCACAGCTTCCTCATCTTTAAAAAGTACTAACATCATTATGGGAAGAGAATTGTTGTTTACAGGCATTTGCCAGATGTCAGATTTCTAAAAAAGATAGTTTTTCTTTTTTTTTAAATTACACAAGTGTATTGCTTAAGCCAAAACCTCAATCTACTAATTGACTCTTGGGTATTGAAGATAAATAATTACTTGGTTCAGAAAGCTACCTACATTTAGGTTGAAATGATTTATCTAGAAGTATTTTAATTTTCCTCTTGGAGGAAAAGTCAATATTAAAATGTCATCTGGAGGCCAGCCCGGTGGCACAGGAGTTAAATGTGCATGTTCTGCTTTGGCGGCCCAGGGTTCGCCGATTCGGATCCTGGGTGTGGACGTAGCACTGCTTGGCAAGCCATGTTGTGGTAGGCATCCCACATATAAAGTAGAGGAAGATGGGCACGGATGTGAGCTCAGGGCCAGTCTTCCTCAGCAAAAAGAGGAGGATTGGCGGCAGATGTTAGCTCAGGGCTAATCTTCCTCAAAAAGAAAAAAAATTTCATCTGTATTGTATTGTTTAAGGATTGGGACTAGCAAATGAAAAAAATTTTTAAAATGAGAGAAATCTTTGAGATTCTTAATATTTTGGGAGAAAATTCAGAAACTGAAAAATGATGTAGTGTTTTCTTTTTAATATCTTTTAAAAAATCGAGTTTTAAGTATAAAATAAAATGGTCTGTGCCTAATAAGGCAAATAATGGTTCACATCCTGGACTGAATGAATTCTGTGGGAATGAATGAAGTTCAGAATCAACAGGGTGGTGCTGACGGCCGGTGTGCGTCCGCGGGTCACTGTGATCTGTGTGTCTCCAAGCGCACTCCTCGGTGCACTGGAGAGAGTGTAGCAAGAGAGATGGAGCTTCTGTCCCTGGATGAGGCCCCAGCCTCGGTCCCTTTCCTTGTGGATTGCATGGTGTGTCTGTGAAAGTTTGTGGCATCCCTCAGACAAAAATGACATCAGTGACCTCAGTTTCCAGGCAGCAGCGTGGTTCTGGCTTCTGGTATTGGGCCGTCTTTCTGGTGACTTTGTTGGCCTGGTAGTGCCAGCACTTGCTGTCTAGACCATGCACTGCAGTGTGTGCAGCAGCTCTGTGGGGTGAGCGCCGTTGTTATTCCTGCCTCACAAGCAATGTGATGAAGGCACAAGAAATTAGTCTGCCCACATCACAGCTCGTAAGTGGCATGGCTGGGGTCTGAACACAGGCAGACTTGTCTCCAGAGCCTGTCCCGACCGGCTGTCTCTCTTCAAGTTGTGACCTTCTGTACTCAGGGGAGGGAAACTGATGCAAAGAAGGTATGGTGAAAGCCTGTCAAATATCTGAGGGAAAACCCCTAAGTCTTTCTGGTCTTTCCCTTTTTCCTTCTCTTTTTTGTTTTGAAACCTCTCAAACTACTAGCAGCTGGCCAAGAAGTTCAAGACACACATCTGAGGCACTGACATGGGGCCTGCCATGTGTGCAGCGGTTCCCATTGCCTGGATGACAGTGAAGGCTGAGTTAGCATCCCTGTGCACCTGATATCCGGGGACCACAGATGGCCTGTCCCCTGAGGCTGCTCAGCCGAAGCCTGGGAGACGAGAGCTGATGAGCCCAGAGAAGAGCTTGGGTCAGAGATAAGATGAAGGTCCTGAAATGAAGACCAGAGTTCTGCCCAGAGTGTTGGTGCCTGTAGTCACACTTCACATGTTAACAGATGTTGTATGTGTGCTTCCAGAGGGTGCCGCTCTGGGCAGGAGTGGGCGAAGGTGGTGGTTCCTTCTGCCTTACAGGGTTGGGGGCTGGGCCCTCCTCGTGGGCCCCTGTGCAGACATCTTCTTTCTCAGAGCCCTTGTCGCCTCCATTTCTCCCTTTGCAGGAGCTGCAGACTAACTCCCTGCTGTAAGGGCTTCCCCTTGCCGCAGTTGCCCAGGGAGCTGCTGAATTCCACCATCCCACTCGGGACCTTGGCTTTCCGTGGGTCCTGGAACTCAGAGTGGTGGTTAGTGCTGTTTCCCTCATCCTAGTTCCTCACTCTTTCTGAATCATCAGATGCATTGAGGGCCTGTTAGAAAACAGATTCCTGGCGATTCTGGAAACTCTGAGTCAGCGAGTCTGGGGCGAGGCAGGAACATGCCTGGCGCATGCGCCCCAGGTGATTCTGATCGACCAGGTTGGGAAGCCCCGTCCTGTTGTGTCAGGAGCCTTGTCTGTTGAGGCTGCAGGAAATTCCTGTATTCTTGAAGTCTTCTGGGTTACTCCCCAGTGCTGAGGTGTGAGTGTTACAAGATGAGTAAGACCGGGTTCTTCCTTCAAGTACTTCACAATTTCGTGTGGATGGTTAGAGATGTAAGTAAATGTTAAGGAATAGAATAACCATTATTTATAGCATTTCTAGGAAGAAATCTGTTCTGGATTTCAAATTACCAATTTAAATTGGATTTTTAGAAGATATCTAACTTATAAGACCTGCCTATAAATTTGTGTGACAGGACACTCCCACACAACTAAAATACTGATTTTAAGTGTTTATAGCATATTTTGTCCAAAAATTATATTCTAAAAAACAAATCTTGTTCTGGAATAAGGTTTTCTCCTGCGGGATGGTGGAAATTTTCTTCTGTTAGTTCTGCTTTGTTGTCATTTATCTTCTGATTGTTTCATAAGAAATCTCCCCAGGTGGAGAAGCTGCATCCTGCTGTGGGAGGATAGACGGCTGTCCCAGTTATTCCTACAGGGAACCTGCTCCTGCACGTCCTTCTACGTCCCATTCTGATTCAAAGCTGTGAAGTGTCACCAGTAACGTGCAGAGGACGGTGTAGTGACTGGCTGGTTTAAATTGCAGTAACACATGGTGAGACATGGTGGGGGCTTTCTGTATGATGGTGTTAGACATCTGATGAAATGTTCTGAGGACTCAGACCACAATGGACAGCAAAGGAAACTGGATTAAGCAGGGGCTATGCTATGCATGATCGAATTATGCCTGATTATGTGGGCATCTCTTGAGGTGCACTGTGGTTTCCCAGCTGTGGTCTGGCTTCTGTGACTGGTGTCTGGGCAGGGCACTGCCTGCCGTGTCTCCCATATTCCACTTGTACCAGTGAGCTGGTGGTGGCATCTCAGCTCCAGGCAGCCTGACTGCACAGCCTCCTCGTTGTGTGAGGGCTGAAGTTGGTGGAGAAGTATGCTGCAGCTCAGTTAATTGTCACATAAATTTTCATTGAATTTATTGAATAGGTAGTACATTGTTGAAAAAACATGTAAAAAGTCATGCACTGAAAAAATTAAAAATAGAAATACCTTATGACCCAGCCATCCCACTACTGGGTATCTATCCAAAGAACTTGAAGTCAGCAGTTCCAAAAGTCCCATGCATCCCAATGTTCATTGCAGCATTATTTACAATAGCCAAGATGTGGAAGCAACCTAAGTGCCCATCAACAGATGACTGGATAAAGAAGATGTGGTATATATATATATATATATATACAATGGAATACTACTCAGCCATAAAAAAAGATAAAATCGTCTCATTTGCAATAACATGGATGGACCTGGAGGGAATTATGTTAAGTGAAATAAGCCAGATAGAGAAGGACAATCTCTGTATGACTCCACTCATATGAGGGATTTAAAAATGTAGACAAAGAGAACAGATTAGTGGCTACCAGGGGAAAGGTGAGGTGGCTGGGGGGCATAAAGGGTGAAGGGGTGCACCTACGACATGACTGACAGACAATAATGTACAACTGAAATTTCACAAGATTGTAACCTATCATTAACTCAATAAAAATTAAAAAAAAAAAAAAGAGTCATGCATTGAAAAGTCTCATTCCGGCTCTGTCCTGTTTGCCTTCCTCCCCCCACCAGAACCACTTCTCTTAGTTTCTCTTATTCTTCCAGTCTCTTCATGCAAACATAAAAATATTAGTTTGTTGTTTCCTTCCATTTTCTGTACACATAATTTCTGGAGTATCCTGTTGCTTTTCCTTATTCCTATGTATAAGCCAAAGGGATTATTTTCATTATTTTTCTGTATTTTTTTAGTCGGTTTCTTTTCTATTTGTGAAATCCCAGGTAACCTATTTTTTTGATGTTGTTAGAGAATGCAGTTGATTTTGGAAAAATAAGATTTGTTAACATTGAAGTGGATTGTAAATTTAAGCTCTTCCTTTTTTATTGCTAATGCTTTGATTGTAGGTATATTTTAAATATGAGCTTCCCAAGAGATGGTTAAGCTTTTCCTGTATTGGGGAAGGAAGAGGGAGGAGGGACTTCTGTTAAATGTCTGCAACAGCACAGTGCAGGTCGTGTTCCTTTGGAAGTGGGTGTTGGCTGCCTTTTATCTGGGTGTCCCACAGGCGGGGTGCGGATCACTTCCTGACTTGGAAGGGGGCAGCTGCTGACAGGGGCTGCCTTTGAGTTCCAGTGTGGGATGTTCTGCTCTGAGACAGTGACTTCGCTTGCTTAGTTGATGTGTTTGACCATGATGGCTGCATGGCGTGTTCGTGTTCTGGGCGGTGCAGCCACCATGACTGCGGAGCCCAGGGGCGCTGTGACCCTGCGGACTGACGCTGACAGCTTTGAATGAAACAGCTGTGGTCGTTTGAGTTATTTTTTTTCTGGTTGTTACTCTGCTTAAGACCAAAGGTTGGTGCTGAATTAGTGTAGAAATGACTAATTACAGCATTAGTGAGTGCAGACTCAGAAGCGTGATCTTTGGCACAAACTACTGTGTAAGTTTTGTGTAAATTAAAATACATTAAAAACCTTTCAGGGGCCAGCCCTGTGGCCGAATGGTTAAGTTTGCGTGCTCTCCTTTGGCGGCCCAGGGTTTCCCCAGTTCAAATCCTGGGCGCAGACATGGCACCGCTCATCAAGCCACGCTGAGGCGACATCCCACATGCCACAACTAGAAGGACCCACAACTAAAAATACGCAACTATGTATTGGGGGGCTTTGGGGAGAAAAAGGAAAAATAAAATCTTTTAAAACTTTTCAGTCTTACAAAGTCCACCATAGAATAGTTCTGATTATAAAATTAATATATATTCATCCTACTTTTCAAACCTACGAAGTGCAGAAAATATGAAGAAGGAAACGTATTAGACCCAGAGCATGTCCACCTCCTCCCTCTGCCGACCTGTCCTGTGTGTAGCTTGTCTGTGTCTGCGTGTAGCTGCAGGGAGCATGTCAGCAGACACCTGGTGTCATTCTCTGCATGTAGCATTGTGTCCTGATTTTTTAAGCCTTAGCTTATATTATGAGAATTTTCCCCGTGTCTTAGGCGTCAGAGGCAGTTTTAAATGGGAGAGACCTTGGGTGCCTGGGACAGTCTTGTTTTGCTTTGGCTCCCAGGCGAGGTCCTTGTGGCGTCCCCAGGCCTGCATGCTCACATACAAGGTGTTGCGTGGACGGACGTTAGTTATTCTTCTGGTGCTTCCTAGGGCTTCTTCTCTGTTTAGTTGTCTGTGAGCTTTAAATTGTGCTCGTGAGGTATATCTAGGAGTAAATATTGGGGTCCATCACTTACCCAAGGAGGCTGTGGAGTCTTTGACGCCGTCCCAACATTCTGGAAAAGTTCACCGTCTTGTGTCTCAGGTCGTCACCCACAGTGATGGTTCTCAGTGTCTTTACAGCGAGCTGGTCCCTGAGTCGGATGCTCCCCACCCTCCTTCCTTACTGGGTCTTCAGCTGAGCAATGTGCCATTATACTTAGAGTGTTATGCTGCTGTTTTTCCTCTGAAGTTCATTTCTCTTTTTCCCTTAAAAAACAAACAAATGTTTCCCTTCCCCCTTCGCCCAAATGGCAGCCAGACCTGGGTCTCAGGATCCCCTGGCGGGCGCCACTCTATGCAACACATGACGTTCGCTTAGAGGGAGCCCAGCCGGGCTTAGAACAAAGGTCCGTCGACTGTCTCCCGCTCCAACTTTAGTTGTTGTTCCTTTGATTCTAAATGTCAGGTGGTTGAATTGAAAAAGGTATAGTAATTTGTAGAAAAATGGGACTGGGCAAATTCACCCATGATAACGGAGGCAGGGATAGAGGGGTGAAATGGTGTGGAGGTGATGGCTTTCATGCATTAGAACTGTTTACATGATCTAGATATGTTGTTTGCCTGTTGAAAGGTCTGCTCTGTAATAATATTAATAATTTATAGTAACGTTATGGGAGAACATTTATAACTAACATTTATAGGATACATACTATGTGCCCCTTTCATTTAATCCTCATAAAAACTGTGTGAGACTTGTTACCACCCCCATTTTACTGATTTTACTGAGTGGCACAGAGACTAAAGTGATTTGCCCAAGGTCACACAACTGGTAAGAGGTAGAGACAAAATGTGGTAGAGGTGGGGTGTGTGGTAAACACTTTGAGTAATTGTAGTTAACTTTTGGGAACTTTTAAGTTCATTTTAATTTTGAAAAATTTCTTATTTGGTTAGGAGTTGATAGGTATTTTCTGTTTTATCCTGGTTATTTTAAACCTTGTGGCAGTAGCCTGGGGCATGGCCCAGGGAGGTGATTAGGGTGGAGGTGAGTTAGGATCGTCAGGTGTGACTGTCTGTTGTGAGTCTGTAGACAATCGATCTAGTTGATCTGGTCTCAGCTGCACTGATGGAAGGTCCTCTGCTCTCTAAATACAGTCTTTTTGTTGGTTCTTTCCATCGTCCTGGCCTCTTTTCCATTGCCAGACCTTCATGTCGGGTGTGAGAAGCGAGGTGGTATAGGAACACATTCAATTTCTGGCTTACTTTTATTTGGTATGTCAGGGGAAGAATTCTCTCCTCTTTCCCCTGTTGGCTTGTGCTTGCAGTGTTTAAATGCTGTGACCCTGAAGTGCTGTCTCCAGCCTGTACCTCCAGGACGCTGCTCAGTTCACTTGTTAGAGATGGAGGATGCGAAGCAGGGTGAGACCAGCGGCTGTTGCTCCACTCTGTGGTACATTTACCTGTATTGATGGAAAATGCCTTTAACTACGTGGTGCTTGCTGGTGGCCCCAGCAAGAGGACTGTGACCTGTAGCCATTAACTTAAATCAGCACTTCTCGAAGTGTGACTTCTGGGCAGTAGCAGCAGCAAATCCTGGGCCCCATCCCAGACCTCCTCCTCAGAGTCAGTGGGGTGGGCCCAGCAATCTTTGCTTTACAGCCCTGCTGGTGATTCTGATGCTGAGGGCTGAGAGCCTGTCTGCAGGGTCGGCTGGCCCAGAGGTGTGAAGCTGCTTAGAGACCTGTGGCGGTGCTGTGCCTCTGGCAGTGAGGGGGCCACCAAAGGGAGATTCCAGAGGGTTCTTGAAAAGGCTTGTGCCCCTGGTCTGGGACAGGACGGTGGACTAATGCTTCGTTGCTGGACAGTGAGAGGCCTGCTGTAAGACCTCAGGTGCCTGCCAGTGGTGCTCTGGAGGCACGCCTGCTGGTGGCCCTCGCTGTTAGGGGATTGGTAACCTGACTCCGGGCCTACTGGTCGTGCTCAGGGCTGAGGGCAGCCTCTCTGGTCCCCTTCTCCCAGGGACTTTAAACGACATCCAGAGAACAGGGAAGAGACACCACAAGCTCAGGGCAGGGACGTATGTTCTAAACAAACCTGAGGAGAGAGGACTGTTCTTTCTAAATAGTGATTGCATAAAACCCCCATCTCAATATTTTAGTCAGTGCCTCTAAAAACCTTGACCAGGAAAACTTGAGGCAGACGTGGGGAATTTTAGTTGTGGACAGGACATACACGTGTGAATGAACAGGAGGAAAATATTCAAGCGTGAACGTGGTTGGTGTTCTGCAGGTAGCGGAACCCTATTTTGCTTTGCCCAATATAGTTCAGCTTTTCAACTGATTACTAGAAAGTAATTTATGTGATCTATCCATAAATTAGCCACTAGTGCCTTGTAATCCACTGTAATTTGGGGAGGTCAAAGATAATTGAAGCAGTTTGAAGAAGGCAGCAGAGCATGGTGGTTAAGAGACAAGATTTACTAGCTGTGTGACCTTGAATACACTAGTTAACCTCTCTGTACTTCAGTTTTCTCCTCTGTAAAATGGACACTGTACAAATGGTTGTTGTGTGGATAAAATGAGATTTTACAACGGTGCCTGGGCCGTAGTGAACAATAAATATTAGCTGATAGATACTTTGTACTGGCCCTTACTATTTTTTTAAACTATTTTTACTTTTTTCCTTTGCATATTGTTTGTTAAAAAGAAAAAAACAAAAAAACCAGTCTTTGAACAGAAATCAAATACAAATGCACACCATATAAAACAGAGGGAAGTAAAAGCAAAGAAAAAAATTAAGTGGCTTTTAAAACTGCTGACCCTAGATGTAAATTTAAAAATCTAGATGTAAATTAAGTTTAAGACATTGGAAGAAACGATTGGACTTACTTATTTGATTGGACTTTAATGGTGTAGTTTCCTAGTGAGTGTGCTGTGTTCTGCTCAGTTGAGTTTTCTAGGTGGCTGATGGTTAGGGTGACAAGTGGGCTTGTGTGGACATTGTGATAACTTGGTTCTGAAGGTCTAGCTACTAGATGAACTTTATTCAGCATCTTCTTTAAAAACAGCATTTGGATTACGTCTCTGATATGAGTTTCTTTTGATGTTATTTTCATCTTTTCAAATTGAGGTCGGATAAAATCTAGTTAGGGGTTTGGTTTGTTGAGTTGCAGTGAGTTGGGTTTCATCACACATGTGACTCTAATTCAGAAAGCTGTCAAGTTACAAACTTAATGTGTAGGTGGTTCTGAACTTGTAATACATTTCCCCTAATAAACCATGTTTCCGAAGCGTGACCTGGCACAGGGCAGCCCTGAAGCCTGTTTAGCCTGAGAGAAACCCCGCAGGCCTGCTCACCACGAAAGAATTGTGGATAATAAATGACAACCAGGGATACAAGACCACGTTTGTGCATCCTCCCAGCCCCTTCCCTAAGCTGTGTGCCCCTGGCTTCATCTGTGCATGGATGACTCAGATCAGGCCTCCAAATTCCGTTTTTGGGGGTGGCCTTTCAGGATGTGTGTGTATCGAGTTTGGGGGGCCAGCTGTGGGGTAGTTCCCAGGGTGCTTCGTGTCTGGGGCTGAGCTGAGCACCTTAGGTCCTGTGCCCACAGGACATAGCTGTGGGTGCTGATGCCAGGTGAGCCCTCCAGCCCGGGGAGGGAGGTGCCTGCAGGGGGCCCTGGCCGCTCTGCACAGACCATCGAGTGTGTGAGCAGGGCTGCTGCCAGCATCTCTTGTAATTTGTCCTAGGAGAACTTAAATGGGGGAGGGTCAGCAGTTTTAAAAGCCACTTAATTTTTTTCTTTGCTTTTACTTCCCTCTGTTTTATATGGTGTGCATTTGCATTTGATTTCTGTTCAAAGACTGGTTTTTTTGTTTTTAACAAACAATATGCAAAGCATTAAAGATCCTTTCCACGCCCGCTGTGGGTTCTCTGTAAAAGGGTCTGAATTGTGTACAGAATCCAACAAGCTTTTGGTAAAGTTCATGGTTTTAAAGCGTGTTGAACATGTGAAGAAAGTCAGACTTGAGCTTGTTAAAAATCACTGCTGTCAGGTCCCATGGCTTCCCATGTCAAACGTGACTTGAGAGCGTTTTCCCCAGGTGGCCTCATCCTTAAGATTTATGTCCTGAGGGCGTCCTTGGAAGGGGGTAAAGTCTGGAGGCACAGTTTTCTTTCAAGTTCAATTTCCAAAGTGAAAACGAACTTCGGGTTTTCAACTTGAGCTTTGCTTTCAGAACTGTGCGGTGACTGTTGTGCGACTGGGCTTCTCGTCTCTGGAGCCAGAAGTGAAACCCGACAGTGTCTCTGTAGCTGTGAAAATGAAGAGAAGGGAAGAAGTAGAAAATGCTGAGTCTGGGGAACTCTTCTAGTCACTTAAGTGTCTCTTTATATCGATGGGGCAGCACCAAATGACAATCGTCTTTTTTTTCTAGTTAAATATTCCCCTCTTCCCCCTGGAAATCATTTTGCAAATTCTCACTGAAAACATGAATAGCTAAAATTTGATGTCCAGTGTAATTAGGAAATATACGGTTTTTACTGAGAAATTCCAATCAAAGTGGCATATTTGGTTATTCAGTTTTTTTCTTGATTATTTGGGCTAATAGGAATAATCTAGAAATATTTTTACTACGCTCAATCCTTGAAAAAGAGTATATTTCATGTTTCGAGTGTCACAATGTGGCACTTTGAGTTGAGCCATCACGAATGTCTTTGCAGAAAAAACTAGAAAGTGTTTGAAGAACCCGTGTGTCCCTTCTGTCCCGATGTCTTCTTGTGCTCACTTCCTATGAGAAATAGGCCATGTGGCCTCTTGGGGGGCGTTGCAGATCTAGACCAAGCGGAGGATTCTTTCAGTAGATGGTGGTTTTTATTTTCCTGGGTTAGAGATAATAAATACTTTCAAGGGTTATTCCTGAGTGGTGGGTGGTCAGAGATAGAACTGTCAGGGGAAGAAAATCATGAGGAGGAGGGAGGATGAAATTCTGCATTGACTGACGGTTGTGGCGGCAACTTGAAAGGTGGTGTGTCATTCTCAGCATCTGGAGGGGTGATGGCTGTGGGTGGTGTGTTGTCCTCAGCATCTGGAGAGGTGAATGCTGTGGACTGTGTGTCGTCCTTAGCATCTGGAGAGGTGATGGCTCTGGGTGGCGTGTCATCCTCAGTATCTGGAGAGGTGATGGCTGTGGGTGGCATGTCATCCTCAGTATCTGGAGAGGTGATGGCTGTGGACTGTGTGTTGTCCTCAGCATCCGGAGAGGTGATGGCTGTGGGTGGTGTGTTGTCCTCAGCATCTGGAGAGGTGACTGCCGTGGGGTTGTTAAATACCTGCTTTGACTCGTATATAACTCATTTACATGTGGAGGAGCACAGAGGTCTGTGTTGGTTCATTCCATGCTGGACACCTTTCCTCTTTGGTGATCTGGCTTTGTGCCATGGGAAGGAGCAGCGTGGGTTGGCTCATGAAAAACATGGACACAGACAGTCATTTATAATTTTTAGTTGATTTCCAAGCAGTTATCCTCCGTATCTGTAAACATCACGCTGGCTTTGCTATTTAATGATTTTTAGTTTTAGGTGTTATCTGTTGGCTTTTCAAGATGGGGGCCTTAGCTTTCTCTCCTTCCCTCTTTCCACACACACTCCCCGTCCACACACACCGTGGTTCTGCTGCTGGTCTGTTGGCTCACGGGGTGCGGGCTGCCTGCACTCAGTGCAGAGCCGCGTCCTCCAGCAGGCCTGTGACCCACTGCCCCTCCCATCCCCCCTGTGCTGGCAGCTGCTCAGGGGGCCTGTGTTTGTTATTAGCTCAGCTTCAGACTCTTCCTTATCAGTGTCTTTGGATTCTTACCTTAAGAATTCTGTCAGTTTCCTCTTTTTTGAAGAAGTTTCTCCTGGAGCTTTCTGATTTCGTCTGGTCTCATTGGCTTTTCTCTGTGGCTGGCATGTGACTGTCCCTCTGGGATCTCCTCCCGCTCCGTCTCACAGACCCTCTCCTCATGTCCATCTCCGCAACACCTTCTTTTGGGTTCACGCCTTCGTTTGGGTGGAGCTCGGCCTCTGGGTTCCTAAGAAAGACTGTTGTACAGGCAAAGTTTCTGCATGTCTACCTCATTTGATTGATAGTTTTGCTGGGAAAGGAACTCTAGGTTAAAAATCTTTTACTTTTTCTATCTTGAAGACATTGCTCTTTTAGTTCTTTTAGTCTTTAGTGTCCAGTGTTGGTCTTGAGAAGCTCAAGACATTCTGATTCCTGATCTTTGTGACTTTCTTTTCCTCTGAAAGATTTTGGGGTAAGCTCTTTAATCCCAGTGTGCTAAATTTTCACAGTGATGTCCTTTGGGGTATATGTATGTGTGTTTTAATTAATACTGTTGGGTACTTGATGTGCTCTTTGAATCTAGAAAATCTTTTGCTTTTGTTCTGAAGAAAGGTTTTGATTTAATTCTTAATTTTCTGTCTTCTTTATATTTTCAGCTGTTAGATCTTCTGGACTAATCCTCAGACTTTATCTTTTCTCTCTGCTTTTCTTCTCCTTGTCTGGTTTTACTTTCTGGGATATTTCTTCTTTTTTCTCCTCTAGTCCGTCTGTTGTTTTTCGTTTCTGTCGTCTGGGTTTAATTTCCAAGAGCTCTTTTTCTTTCTGAGAGCTCCTTCATGTAACGCGCGCCCTCGGTCCAGCCATGGCTTGTCTCTTCTTAGCTCTTTGAGAATATTAAGGAGTTTTTAAAGTTCTCTTCACCTGAGGAGTGTTTCTTCCCAGTTGTTTTTCTCTGCTTTGGTCTCTTTTTTATTTCATAACCTTCCTGAGGTGTCTGGTGGCCTTGGTCGTCTGCTTGTTTACATGTGGAGGAGCACAGAGGCTGATGGGAAGGTGTGTCTGCTGGGCGGGCAGGTTTCGTGGGGTCCCTGCTCTCAATGACTTGAGGCCGTCATAGGCTGGTCAGTCGCTGGAGAAGGCTCTTCTCGTTTCTTGCTGAGGGTACATCCTGGCTGTTAGCTTTCCAGGGACTGAGCAGCGGGAAGGCTGAGGTCTCAGCATTCGGGATGCATCCATTTACTTGGTCCCACTGCTTTTGGTGGGTTCTCAGCTGTGCCTGGTGTCCGCTGTCTTAACCTCTTCTGAGAATTAACCTCAGTCATCTGCCAGGTGGGTGACAGCTGGTCGCTGGCGGCTCGGAGAGCGCATGGGGAGGTAGGGTTCACCCGGCTTGAGCAGTTTTCACCAATCCTTGTTTTAGTGTTCCTCCTCCCAAGAAAGTCGGTTCACCTCTGCTTCCAGAAGCCCTGTCACCACCAGGGCCTGAGCGTGAGGCTCTGCAGTAGAGATGCACGGTCTCTTAGCTCTCCCCTAAGCGGGTTAGGACTCATCGAGTCTCCAGACGGGTGCTGCTCGCCCGTCTGTGTTCCAGCCTGCTACCTCTGCCGTCCTCTCTGTCTTCTTAGGATAATCCCTTGCTGCAGTTTTGGTGGGGCTTTGGGAGATCTAGATTTGTGCCGTGTTCAGTTCACTCTGGACGATTTTGTGTGAATGTTTCCTGTCTTCTCAAGCAGAACACCCTGCCCCACCCTCCCTTCTCTGGTGGGTTGACCCTGGTTCTTCCAGCCCTCAGACCAGAACTTAGAGGTCAGCGTGGACTTTGGCATTTCCCTTCTTTGCCCCATTGCATATCCAACCCATGAACGATTTCTTCCTGAATAAGAGCTCTCATTCTGTTGTATGAGTCCGAGGGCCACCATGTTCCTGAAAGGGCCGTAAAAGCAGCAGAGTGGACAGGGGCTGGATTAACAGGCTGTCCCAGTGAGGCTCAGTCCATCCTTAGATGAGAGACCTTACTTGGAGAGGCCTGACAGGGCCCAGGAGGAGAGACGGGAGTTGGGTCTTCTGCTTCTCTAGTTTTTTTTAAAGCCCATGTGATGTCTTCTGGGTGGAGTGGGTGCTCCACTGAGGGCTGATGGAGGGAGGAAAACCCTGGATGATTGTCGGTGGACTTGCCATGTCACCATCAAGACTAGAATACTGCTCACAACACTTCTGACACAAAATGTGTGGGTTTTCCTCTTACAGTTAGCAATTTTGACATTAATTACCTAGAGCTAGCTCAGACCCCACAAGTCGAGGGCTCAGTCCCTTAAGGCTGCCACCCCCAGTTCAGATGCTGGTTCTAAGTCCTGGGTTGTCACCTGTGTGTCTCACCAACCGGCTATAAATCTGGAGTTCCCACAACCCGCTCCTCAGGTCCAATAATTTGCTATAAGCTCACAGAATTCAGGAAATGCTTTCTTACATTTATCAATCTATTATAAAGGATATAATAAAGGCTGTAGTTGAGCAGCCAGATGAAGAGGTGCACAGGGTGAGGTTCAGAGGGGTCCTTTGGAGGGAGCCTCTGGACTCCTAGAGTTGGGGGTACACCACCCTCCCAGGACCTAGATCCACTTGCCAATCAGAAGCTCTCCAGACCCTGTTATTTAGGGTTTTTAATGGAGTTCCTGTTACATAAGCGTGATTGATTAAATCACTGGTTGTTGTTGATTGAACTCCAGTCTCTCTGTCCTCACCAGAGATGGAGGTGGGGCAGTGCTGAACGTTCCAACCCTCAGGTCACAGGCTAGTCCTCTGGCAACCAGGCTCCATTGCTAATGTAAGTTCAGGTCATTGAAAGGGGCTTGTGTGAATAACGAAAGATGCCCTCCCACCTCTGTCACTCTGGAAATCTCGAGGGCCCTGGAAGGTCTGTCTGTTCCAGACCCACGACAAAGGCCACATAGATAACGTTTCTTGTGTCACAATGGCACTACCAGCTACAGGCCCGTTCTCATGCTGACAGAGGCCTCGTCACCCGGGGCCACGCTGTTTCAATAATGTTTTCGGAGTCTTCCCTCTTCAGTCATTCCTTGGTTCATCAAAATCATCTTGCATTTTGCTTCCAGATGACTTTTCCTAAAACAGTCTTCTTCATGTCACTTCCTTAATTGGAAACTCATTACCTGTCAATTAAAGTCTAAAGACTTGACACACAAGGCATGTTCTAATCTGATACATGACTGCCCGTGGCCAGCTGACAGGCTTCTGCATTCCAGCCCTTTGCTAACTGTGCAACCTGGGCAGAACCCCGTAACCTGTCTGGGTTTCCTCTTCTGGAAACACGGCAGGATTGTAAGGTCCAGCTTCCAGAGTTGGGTGATGATCAAATGAGATAAATCGTATGAAAAAATTTGATAAGTGGAAGTCTTATAAAGATCTAACTTATTTTTTATTCATATTGTTAAGTGTCTAAGTTTATCTCCTGTTTCCTCTAGCATTAACCCCCTGCCGGCCCCCAGCTAGACTGGTTTGTCACTGTTCTCTGAATATAACTTGCTCATTTTTGAACCTACATCTTTCATTTATGCTGCATTTAGAATTGATAGACAACAGGATTAGTGGTTGATCATTTGACTGGCAGCCGCTCTGATTGGTCAGGGCCCCACATACGGTGTCTGTGCTGAGCACAGTGTCGAGTGTTTGAATGACGCTCCTTGGTGCAGCCCATCCTGGGATGATTTGCCCTTTCCGCTCTGTGATCTAAAATGGTACCTGTATCTCTGGGCCCAGTTCAAAATCCCTTTCTTTCCAAATGTCTCTCTTTTCTACTTAAATAATGATAAAAATTAGAAAATGGTTTGCTCGTCATGTTATATATCTCTCTGAAGTCCAGCTAAAATACAGACTCCTCAAGAATGGGAGTGGCTCATGCTTCCTGTGTCCACACTCGCAGATGTTCAGACAGACCTAGGTTGGTGTCAGTGGGTGCAGTGGGCAGTGTTGGAATTTGGAAGATTTTATACTCTAGTGCTCGACACTGTGACACTCAGGCAGTGACCTCTGTAGCCTCAGTTTCCTCATCTGAAACCCCGGTGAGTAAGATTCCATGCTGTAGAATCCAAAGTAAAAAAAGTGATTTTGTGTTTCTTTTGTTTTGTTTTTAAATTCCTAAGCAGCTGTGCAAGTTGGGATGGTCTGCACGCGGATAGAATGGACAAAGGGGTTGGCACTGAATTCCCGGTATTTCATTGAACATGATGGCTTCGTTCACTGACTGCAGCTGACATTTCTCTGTTTTGGATAATAAAAGGGAGTTATATTTTCTTTGGAGTCTTGCTTTTTTTTTGAAGATTTTATTTTTCCTTTTTCTCCCTAAAGTCCCCCAGTATATCATTGTATATTGTAGTTGTAGGTCCTTCTGGCTCTGCTATGTGGGACGCCACCTCAGTATGGCCTGATGAGTGGTGCTATGTCCATGCCCACAATCCGAGCCAGTGAAACCCTGGGCCACCGAAGCAGAGCATGCAAACTCAACCACTTAGCCACAGGGCTGGCCCCTGGAGTCTTGCTTAAAGTTGAGACTGTCCTTGCTGGTTTAATATTTGGCATGTGTGTCCATTGTCCTTTCTGAGTGGCCCTAAGTTTTTCACACAGTCTATAGCAAAGATATTAGAATATGTTTTTCTGACTTCAGAGGAAGAGTTAAATATCAACTGTGAAAATTATGGAACTGTGTCATTAATGAAGTTTGTCAGTCCTGTCCCTAGATGTCATTACTGTGGGCAGTTGGTGTATAAGAGAAGGATTTGGAAATCACAGATATTTTCCTATTATCAATATTTCACTTGATATTTCCCTTTCTAAATTAATGTTGATGAGAGTATGGAAAGGATATGAAAGCAGGGAAGATAATGAAGAAAATAAAGACAATCCTCGAGCAGGAGCTTACAGGGTCTGGAATTCTGTTAGCTATTTAGTGTCTTGACTTATTGGGATTTGGTGAGTGAATGAAATTCTAGAAGAGAACTGAAAACATTGTGGTTGACCAAACACTGACATTTTATCCTCCTTTTCTTTCCCTGTTCTTTAGAATAGCGTCTCAAGTATGTGCATTTCCCTTCAGTCCTTTCTGAGAAATTGTGTGGTGTTGAGTGAGGGTCGTGCTCTCCTTAACTTCTATATATGGCAGAACAGGGGCTTTGCACAGATGATTTTTGCGTTGTTTCAGATTGTGACATAACCTACGAAAATCCAAAATTTTGACTAGGACTAGAAAGCACTTCCTAGTGCTGAAGTTTTCTGATATTTCAAGCTGTCTTTTAACAAAGCCAAAAGTTGCTTCCTTGTTTTCCTGATCCTTTTCTTCCTTTTACCTCCTATTCACCCATTATAGAAAGAAATATTCTTTAGTTTCAGTAAGAAGGATATCACTGTATAGTAGAATATACCTTTCATGGTCCTACAAAAAGCCTTCAACTAAGGAATTAATTTGTAAACCTGTTGGACTCTGAGCTCTGACACAGGGACAGGCATTTTAAAGTTCTACCGTGGCTTTTCTTGTTGTGCTTATGCTATCAAGTAAGTTCAGAAATGGTGCTCTGCTGCCTGTTCCTGCACTCAGGGCTCTGCCTGTGCTGAGGAGCTGCTGTATCAAAGGGGTGTTGGCAGCAGCAGTAATGCAGCCCACGTTTCCCCTGGAACACCAGTGGTTGCAAATGGAAAGATGCAGTTTGACATTTAGAAAAACCTAACAAAAATATTCTATACATTTCAGTGAAACCATTCTTTTTATAATAGTCACCTTGAGACAGAATGTGTCTAATCCAGTGCTGCTGGTGTTGCTAAAAACATTGTTGAATTAAAAAAAAAAAAAGAACCTGGAATCTGTTAGCACATGTATGTTTTTGGTTTGTGTTCATGCATTAGTTGTCTGATGAGTTCTCATTGAAAAGATTCCAGCGTCACAGACCTTTGTCCTGACGCTGACCTGTCCTGCTCCCCGCTTCAGAGTCCATCAGTCCTCACGGCCCCATTCTGCACTCAGCACACATACACATTCCTCTGTGTGAAGAGTGACTGGATCGTAGTGTTTGTAAATGGTGACTCGAGGGTTCCTTTTCTTCTAACAGTGTGTCCTGCGGTTTTCCTCTCTGTTGTATAAATTTACCACATTTTCTTCTGTGAGGACTAGTTTTCTATGGCATGAATCTCAGAATCATTCAACCATCTTCCTGTTGATAGACATTTGGGTTGTTTCCAGTTTTTATCGTCTCCAGCCAGGGTTCAGTAACAGTCTTCGCACCCAGTCGTGTAGCAGTGTGACAATATCTGGTGTTGGTGCAAAACTGTCCTTCGAGGAGAGCAGATTCGGCTTTTGGAAGCAGCCTAAAGTCAATGGCAAAAAGCCTGGGGATAAGGTGTGTGCTCATCTCCTCAGGAATTTTCCTATCGACATAGAATGACAGTTCCCAGCTCAGTCCTGGAATTAAGTTGATGTTGATCTGGATCTATCAGTTCCTGGGGAGGATGTGTATTTACTTCAACTCTTTATTTTATCATCAGACCGTTGGGCTAGATGTGGCTTTCAAGTTGTGTTTAGTTAAAGTAGACGATTTTTCTAAATCTTTAAACAGACTGATTCCTCAGTGACTCCCCAAGACTATAATTGCTGCTGTTTTGACTGGATGGACTTTCCTGTTTGTCAATCTGCCTCAGTCCACTGACTTCCTAGGAGGTGGCGTCGGAGCTGTGTCGTGGCTTCTTCCCCATTGCCCGGCGCCTCACCGCTCTCCCGTGCTCCCTCGGCACCCCCGCGGTACAGCGTCCTCTCCTCACCGCTCCCCCGTGCTCCCTCGGCACCCCCGCGGTACAGCGTCCTCTCCTCACCGCTCCCCCGTGCTCCCTCGGCGCCCCCGCGGTACAGCGTCCTCTCCTCACCGCTCCTCCGTGCTCCCTCGGCACCCCCGCGGTACAGCGTCCTCTCCTCACCGCTCCCCCGTGCTCCCTCGGCGCCCCCGCGGTACAGCGTCCTCTCCTCACCGCTCTCCCGTGCTCCCTCGGCGCCCCCGCGGTAGAGGGTCCGCGCCTTACGTGGCGTTGGCACTTTACTGGGCGTCCTTGCGGATGAGGCGCCTTCAGAACTGGCACTCTTTCGCGGGCCATTTCATCGTCCGCAGACACGCTGTGTGTCAAGTGCATGACCAGATGCAGTGTGGGAACGACCGCAGAGGGAGCCCGGGCTTCGCCTGGGGGGACGTGGTCACCAGGCAGAAGAGCTTCGTGCTGAGGTCAGTGGAGTGGGCAGCCTGCGGCGTTGGAGGAGGGTGAGGATGATAGCGCTGTGTAAGATTACGTGTGGTAGCGTGTCGGATGAAATGTGAGGAGTCCAAACACAAGCGAGGATATGGTTAAAGCAGTCCGGTTTGGATTAGTGTAATGATAATGGAAAAGGAAAGGAGACCATACTTTGGAATAGAATTTACCACAATTAACAAGTGACTGGGTTCAACATTCACGCATTCATTCAACCAACTCCTGTGCAGCATGACCCACCAGGCACTGTGTTAGGCACCGGTGGGCGCGGAGGACAAGCAGGAGCGGAGGGTGCTGGTCCTCCGCAAACGGCGTAAAGCCAGCGAAGAGGGACTGGCTGTGCGGGACAGTCCGTGGGCTTTGGACTGGAATTCAGGCCTCCAGCGGGCGGCGCAGGGCGCTGACGACTGAGCTCTTCTGCAGGAGCTCTGGGCTTTAACCTGTGTGGAGGTGGGAGCCGAAGCCACAGCCTGAAGAGCGGCAGGGCCTTCGGTTCTGAGGCGTTGTTAGACAGGCCTGTGTTGTGGCTTGGCGCAGACGCCGAGCGTTCTGAGCGCCCGCTCCTCCGGCAGCAAGGCCCGTGGGGACGAGGACTGAGAGGGGAGGGCGTCCTTTGGGTCAGAGAGGAGGGCCGGGGAAACGGACAAAATGGAGGAGACGCGGGCCGGAGAGCTCCTGATTTCCCTGCCCCTGTGGGCCGCTGTCCGGCGTGGCCTGGGTGGCGGCCCTGCTCTCGTCAGCGCGCGGGCTGTGGGCCCAGGTGTCAGTGCTGCCGCGGAGGGGCGTTTTAGGTGAGATCGACAGCGAGCGCGCGCGCCTTGGCACAGCCGGTTGCCCTCCAGAGGCGGGCGGAAGGTCGCATCCCACCGGCTGCGGATCTTGCGAGGAAAGACGGAGGTCCCCGCGGGGGAGGGAATCCTGCCTCCGACAGCCTGTCGCCTCCTCCGCGGCCTCGGGCCCGCCCGCCTGCTCCGGATGGCCGGGATTGCCGGGCCTGCGGTCGCACGGGCTGATCCCTTAAGACGCGCGTCTCTCCGGGCGGAGGGACGGATGCAGACCGCCCCCGCCTTGGAGTGTTTCTCGGGAGAACCCCGACTGACACGGGGCTCCGCACTGGAGCCTCGCCCCGTTTTCCGCTTACGGGCCGTCCTTTAGCTTCTGGCTTCGTCGGCCTGTTGGGTCCTCTCACACGGTTCTCCTCAGGCAGTCACTGACTCCACTCTTGCTCAGTAAGTACCCGAGTGTGCCGCCGTGTTGTTGTAGTTGTCGGCATGCTGCCCATTTCCCCAAACGAGTCTGTGAGCTTCCTGCAACCTGGGACGTGCTCCTGCCAGCCGCGCCGGCGCGTGAGAATTGTCACGAGGCGTCTGTGGAGTGACGGGCTTAGCTCTGGCTGAACTGCGAGGAGGCTGGAAGAAGCACCACAGTGGACAGAGAGTGTGACCAGAGGTCACCAGGAGGAGTTCGCAGGCAGGACAGCAGTTTCTGGTCAGTCTGGTCCTGGACGGCAGGTGGGAAGTGCACTGTGCTGGCCTGGACGCCACGGTGCACCATTATCTAATCAGTATTTGTTTTTAAATTTGTCGGATTTATTCAGACACGATTTCACCAGACATGGCCAGATAAAGCTAGACTTAAAAGATATTTCATAGAGACATTTTCAAAAACCGCAGAAGCATCAAGAAGGAAAAGAAATGCTTAAGCTCATTACCTGAGTTAACGATGAACGTTTTTGGAGATCTACCTAGACATCTACAACAACAGCATATCGTCTGTGCTGTTTTATTACTTGCGCTTTTCAAATGAACCCATCATCGCATCTTTTCCTGGTATTAATTATACGTTATTATTAACACACACATAGTATTCCATTACAGGGAAGTATGTATTACTTAATCCTCTGTTACTGGATTTTTAATCTGTCTCTCTCTTTTTTTTTTTTTCTGTTTTAAATGTGGGCTCAGAGAACGTATCTGTACACGTATCTTCGTGTACTTGGCTGTTGTTTCCTGAGAATGAACTGTTAGGAGTAGAATCTCTGGTCACAGGTGGCCAACTGTATTTTCAAAGGAGGTTTTTGCTCTATGTCACCCAGGCGCCCTCCAGAAATGCTTTACTGACACACATAATTCCAGAGGTGTGTGAGGGCTCTATGACGTGTGTTCTTAAACACGTACAGGTATGTGATATCTATTTATTTTTTCTTCTGGGACAGGTTGTTCTTTCTTAAGTTTTGAATGTTCTGCATAAAATCTTGTTCAACCTGTTAATTTATCCTGGTAGAATCACTGATAGGCTTAATAGTCATAAATCCATGCTTGTTTGAACAAAATGCTCAAGCATCCAAAATATGAGTAGCCAGTCTTGCAGCATTCATGAGTGACTCACTGTTGGAAGAGAGAAAAGCCGGGAGGATGCGAGTCAGATGACCCTGCATCTTCTTTAAAGGACCCCTCATATGGCACGTAAGACCAAGGCCCAGCCCCACCCCCAAGCCGGGGGGGGGGGGGGGGGGGGGGGGGGGGTGGGGTGGGGGTGGGGGAGGGGAGTACTGCAAGTCAAATCAGGGTGCCTTGTTGTAAACTTCTAAACTCTGATGAGTGATACAACTGTCAGTTAAAAATACTGGTTCCCAAGGACCAGGATCATAACATTTCAGTTAGTATCTTAATGAGTCTTTGGCAAGAAATGTTAAAAGAGTAACCGTGAAGCCTCAAATTGAATTTTTCTCATATGGATTACAATTAAACTACACTTGTAATATTATTTAATGACAATCCAGGAACCTTTTAGAACAGAAAGGACTGTATAAAAGCTATGGTGCTTATTCCTGTTTTTTTGTTTTTGTTGATGTTCATAAAGCCAAATTTATTTAATGTAAAGCACTATCCCTTATTCTAAGATTTTTTTTTGTAAAACAGATTTATTCTAGGACTAAAAGTTTGTTTTCTCATTGAAATTATTAAAGACTCTTTTTCCTACCTAGATGTAATTTTTTCTCCACGTACCTCAAGGACATTCTAGAAACTTCAAATTTCTAGCCAGAAAATGAAGACATGGTTTCATAAGATCAGTCCTGATGTCTCTTCTCTCTGTTTATTGCTGTTAACAAATGTAATAAAAGGTAGATCTGTAATATGAGAGATGAAGTTTAAATTTTCTCATTTAACCATTTTTATTTTTGATTAAACATCATTAAACATTTACTGGAATTTTGAAAATGTATGGATAAATTTGAAGTAGTTCCCATGGTATCTGTAAATTAAGGGGGCATGTGGGACTGAATAAATCTGGCTTTCTATGTCTTTGGTCAGAGTTCTATATCTTTCTTTCCCAGAGTTCGAATTTCTGTGGAATCCAGTTTGTGAGTTTGAGTCCTCAAATATTCAAATGGGAGTCCTAAGACACACATTAACCTGAAATTTTCTGTGCTTGGACTCAAGTTGTAGATCATCAAACCCTTAGAATTTCCTGCATAACGCGAGAGAGAGGTGGAAGCAGTGTGAAGACAGAAGGTGTGGTTTACCAGTGCTGGTCCTGGGGCTGCTGCAGAGGGGGTCAGTAGGTGCGTTCCCGCAGCTGGTTGGCGTTAACACTGCCGGGTTAAAACACTGGACTCCTGGGTCTGCAGGGTGCAGACTTTTTACAAAAGATGTAGTATTTGGTGTCAGCAGAGGAGTTTGAGCAGTGTGGGCTGTTGTG
This sequence comes from Equus asinus, assembly GCF_041296235.1. NCBI lineage: Eukaryota > Metazoa > Chordata > Mammalia > Perissodactyla > Equidae > Equus > Equus asinus. The sequence continues at coordinate 69,593,627 of NC_091813.1, read as the reverse complement.
TGAAGGAAGGACAGCAGGCGAGCTTTGCATTCAGAAGGTCGAGGTGGGGAAGTACTCTCGCTCTCGGGGTTAGCCTGTTGTGTTAGTTGCCTGACTTCAGATTATATCCGGTAACTGTGATAAGTCAGAATGTCACGCAGTGTTTTTACTGCTGGGTGTTTGTGATTCCCGTGCTCTGAAGTCTTCAGTAAATCAGGGTTAGAGTTAGAGCCTCGTTTACTCAACTCCAGATCTGTAATCTGTCAGGAGTTGCCCAGGATGGTCTTGGCTTTTCTTTGGTGGTAGAGAAATATATTAGTTCTCCTTTGCAGCTGCCATTCAGAAACGTCCTGAATTTTTTTTTTTTTTTTGAGGAAGATTAGCCCTGAGCTAACATCTGCTGCCAATCTTCCTCTTCTTGCTAAGGAAGACTGGCCCTGAGCTAACATCCGTGATCCGTGCCCATCTTCCTCTACTTTATATGTTGGACGCCTTCCACAGCGTGGCTTGCCAAGCAGTGCGATGTCTGCACCCGGATCCGAACCGGCGAACCCCGGGCCACTGAAGCGGAAGGTGCACCATTAACTGCTGCGCCACCAGGCCAGTCCCCCGTCCTAAATTATTTATACTTTTGCTAGTAGTTAGAAGTGGGGGAGTGGTTTTACAGGATAAAAGCTAAGAATTACAGTGAGTGTTTTGGGCCCGTCAGGCACATGGTCCCTCCTTGCTCTCTCTCCTTTTGTCGTCTGTGTGAATGCTGAGCAGGTGGTCCAGCCCTGTCTTGGTGTGAGGAGAGGACAGCTCAGTTTACGAGGCTGTGGACATCATGTGGATGGGAGAACAGTGTACAGCTGTAAATTTAAAAGAAACAAAGCATTTTCAAGGTTTTCTCCTTCTGGCCAGCTCCAAGAAATCCTTTTGTCGTTAGAGTGAATTTTGTCAAATTAACTTAAAGTTCTTTTAAATTCCAACTTAGAGTGAGCAGGACTCATCCAGACCGTAACGGAGCTCAGTGATATAAGGTGTCAGTTTCAGGAGAGACTGTAGAAGGCAGAGGGTTCTTGCCGAGGGAGTTTTTGATTTCCTCATTAGATACTCTTTCTTAAGCCATATGTTCAGAAATTGTTTTTCTTTTAACATTTCCAAGTATTGTATCTTAAAACTAATTTTTTGCAGTTGTTTTCTCATTGAAATTATTTGTAGACTTTTTCCTTACCTAGATTTAGTTCATTTTCCAGATAGTTGAGGGACATTCTAGAAACTTCCAACTTCTACACAGAAATTAAAGGCATGCTTTCATAGAGACAGGGAGTCAGCCCTGGGGTTTATCTGCATACTGCTGTTAACAAATGTACTAAAGGTAAATCCTTTTACAAGATAAATAGGAGAAATGAAATTTAAATTTTCTCATGTTTGATTATTTATATTATTTTGAAAAATTAAACACTGGTTTTAGTGCTGACGTAGTAGGAACTGTGTCTCTTCTAAAATGCTTGGGCGTTGGCCCTTGTTGGGTGAAATGATTTTCTCTGGTCTCTTTGTAAAGAGGGGTCTTTGGCCCTGAGTATACACTGTCGTGTAATTTGCTTATGAACTTTTCTGAAAATTTATATGAATTTCTTTTAAGAATTATGGAATAGATAGTTTAAATGTAAATAAAAACCCCAATAACTCCAATTCTGTAAACTCTAGTTTTCCTTCTGATAGAATAAGACCTGTGTTATTTTTCAGGCACCTGGATATAGGTACTTTCCTATTGCTGTTTTGGCTGTGAATTGTGCAGCCTTCTCAGAGCTCTCTTAGTGTGTGTGGTTGCCCAATCAAACATGAGTTTGGTCAGTAGAAGAATGTCAATGTGAGTTGAAATGTGAGAGTGTTTGTGTGTGGAGCAGAGGACAGTGTGTACAGATTAAACAATAGTAAGTCAGGCTGAAATCCTCTATAAATGAGAATTGATTGTTGCAGCTGATAAATGTGGAGATGGGTAATTAAAACATGGTATGCAAGAACTGTACGTTTTCTTCATGGTTGTCCTCTTAGGATAATTTGTGGTGTTGAGAATCTGCCTGAGTTTCTTAATGATGTTTTCTTAGCTGACTAATGAGGATGTGCTGCTGATGTGATCCAAAAGTGTTCAGCTCCAAAAGAAGTTGCCAAAAGAAGGGAGGCCTCAGTATATACAAGTCTGGAAGTGAAATTCCGATTTTGGTTAGGAGCAAATGGCCCTAGAAAGTTGGTCACCGCTGTCCCTGTGTGCATCACTGCAGTGTGCATGATTGCAGTGTGCATGATTGCAGTGAGCATCATCACAGTGTGCATTAGCAATGTGCATCATCAGAGTGAGCATCATCGCAGTGAAGATCATTGCAGTGTGCATCATCGCAGTGTGCATCATCACAGTGAGCATCATCACAATGAGGATCATTGCTGTGTGCATCATCACAGTGTGCATTAGCAGTGTGCATCATCGCACTGTGTATCATCACAGTGTATATCACCACAGCGTGCATTAGCAGTATGCATCACTGCAGTGTGCATCACCGCAGTGTGCATCAGCAGTGTGTATCATCTCAGTGTGTATCATGACAGCATGCATTAGCAGTGTGCATCATCACAGTGTGCATTAGCCGCCTTCTCTTCTCTTGCCTCATTTGTATATGGTTTTCTTACCTCAATCAGACCTTCATTTCACTGAATTATTCTAGATCTTCTCATGGTCTCCTCTACAGGATTCAGTGCTGAGTGTGGTGCTATTTCCCCTATAGATATTGTTACACTAGGAATGTTTTTGGTTGCAACAGAAAACCCCTGCACTGGGATGAACGGACTTTTATTTTTCTCAGGTAACTGAAGGTCAGGCAGGTAGGCAGTTGGGGTCAGGCAGCTTCTTGGCAATGCTGTTAAGGACCAGGCTCTTCCTGTTGGCAGGGAGTGGGGGGAGCATCTTTGTCACGTGGGTTCCTCCTTAGAGCCACAAGGCTGCTGCAAGTCCAGGACTTACTCATAACAGAAAGCAGAGGAAAGAGGGGAAGCCTTTCTTCTAAGGCGGTTTTTTTGGGGGAGGTGATCTCTTTCTGGTTACTTCTACCTGCACTGCTTTGTCGAGAACCGTGTATATCCGCCACTGGCTGCGGGGCCTCTTGTGTTTTGTCTGGGCGTGTGGCTGTGTGGTGTGTTAGTAAGAGACAGAGGCGAGTGGTCCTAGATTGGCAACACAGTGGTGCTTCAGAGCACTATTATTATCCTGCCGATTTTATTTGGATATAATCCTTTTGAAATAATTGTTCAGGTAAAATGATACTACTTTATGTGGCTTTGCTTAATTCTTTTAGTTTCAAAGTTATTAGAATTCAAAAAACTTACTATTCATTATTTTAGAAAGGAAAGACCAATGGTAGTTTTGTTTTCAACTCTTGCTGTTGAATATGACCCATGTTTCTCAGACTCATCTCAACACCATAAACTAGTTAAAACTCATGCCAAGTTAGGTTTGTTTCACAGATGTTTTTAAAACCATCTTTCAACAGCCTCTTACTGAGCAGCAGCTCCTCAAGTTCGAGGAGAGAGTGATCAGTGCATGAGACATAGCCTCTGACCTCGCAGAACAGATCTGCCGGGGCAGGTAGAACAGCTGCTCCCTGCAACGAAGGGGCACAAAACACAGCTCCACGTGGGGTGGGAGGTGATACTTCACGTGTGATGTGGGAGGAGGGCAACAGTGAGGACTTGAAGCATAAGTGGTGTTCTTGTTTAATTTCCACATTTTTAGTTTTAATCTTTTTATGTAAGTTTGATAGTATATCAAAGAAAGATCTGGTCACTTTAACAGGGAAGGAAAAGGTGTTTAAGGAGCAAGCTCATCATTAGGGACCCGTCGTTCCTCTCACTCTTCCCCTCCTTGTTTATAGCTCTCCTGTAGGTTCTGCTCAGTCACGGTTCTCAAAATAGCTCCTTATGGTTTGTGAATATGTTATGGATTTTAGTTTCTCCAAATAAAATGCTGTTAACCTAATAAAATTAAACCACTAGTACAGGAAGAAATTATTGTTTGTAAAATCAAACAGTATTGGAGCTAATAGAGCAGAATTTGTGAATCTCTGTCCGCATGACCCCCGATTCACTGTGTTCACACCCGCACATCACACCCGCACCAGAGTGGTCAACTTATTATCACACAGAGTCGTACTGTGTGTACTGTTCTACAGGTTTATTTTCCTTGTAATGTCTTTTTTTGATTCTTTTCTTCTCCATACACATGGAATAGTGGTTTTCTCAATCAAGGACAGTACCACCAACCTCCAGGGAGTATATTTAATAGGTGGGGGCATTTTATGAAGAAATCTCCTGCCCAGGATGCCAGTAGCATCCTACTGAGAAAAAGTGATGTAGAAATACTTTGTCTTTTTAACATTTCTTTATATAATTAAAAAATGTGATTGTACCATAAATATTTCCTCACCAATGGTCAGTGTCCTTAAGCATATATCTCTGTACCCAGTGTAAGTTACTAGAAGAATTGCTGGGGCAAAGACTGGCCATGCGTGTTTAAAATTCAGTCATGTGTTCCCAAATTCCTCTCCGAATGTCTGTACAAAATTACAATCCTAATAGCTGAGCTCAACTTTTCCCACATCCTTCTCAACACTAGATGTTGTGAGTTAAAATTGTTTTGCCTACATAATAAGAAAAAATAAAGTCTTGTTTAAACTTCCACTTACCTGTCCAGAAAGGTGTGTTGTAGGCTCTTTCACGCTGCAACAGTGACGCATTTGCTCTGAGATGCGTGGGGGCTCCCCTGCTCCAGGCGTCCTGCTGCCTGGTTCATCCACATCTCAGAAAAGGCCTCTTTACAAGTCACTTACCCCTCTGGAGTGTCTCTTTAGTCTCATCTGCAGGAGTCACGCCGACACTGACTAGCAGGAGTGATTTTTATGAGGAACTATGAGTTCATATTTGTACAGAGGGCGCTGCCCATTTAGTGGTCTGCTGAAACCAAGTTAGGGATTGTGAGCAGCATGAAAAGAGAAATAGAATAGAAAATATTGGAGAGTCACGTATAGTAAAGGTGAGACCTGCTTCATGAAACTTGTTTCATAGTATTTTAGTGTGTTTTTTTTTAAAGATTTTATTTTTCCTTTTCTCACTCCAAAGCCCCCCAGTACATAGTTGTGTATTTTTAGTTGTGGGTCCTTCTAGTTGTGGCATGTGGGATGCCGCCTCAGCATGGCCCAATGAGCGGTGCCATGTCCTTGCCCAGGATTTGAACCCGCGAAACCCTGAGCCCCTGCAGCAGAGCGCAGGAACTTAACCACTCGGCCATGGGGCCAGCCCTGTTAATGTGTGTTTTGAATGTCTCTGTGTTTATATATGTGTGTACATATGCAGATTTAATATATCTGAGTGCTGCATTGTCATGTAAAATATATCTCTTTGGGTTTGAGGATTGCTGGCATGGAGAATCTTGGCTTTAAAAATTTATTCAAAGGGGCCAGCCTGGTGGTGTAGTGGTTAAGTTTGCGCTCTGCTGCAGCGGTCCGGGGTTCACAGGTTTGGATCTCAGGCGTCGACCTACACACTGCTCCTCAAGCCATGGTATGGTGGTCTCCCACATACAAAATAGAGGGAGATTGGTACAGATGTTAGCTCAGGGACAATCTTCCTCACCAGAAAAAAAAAAAATTATTCAAAGTACAGCTTATTTCTGTCCTAACCAAGCAGCAGTTTCATAGTTGGTTGTGACATTTGAAAAATAAGTTGCCAGTATTACCAATACTTTGCAAAAGGTTAAAGACTAAGGCTTTTAGAAGGGCTTAAGTGCTTAAGGATAGATGTCACCTCACTGGACTTGGAGATGCAGTGGGTGTGGAAAGCCAAATTGGCTTGGGTGCAGGATGAAGAAATGACGAGTTACACCTTGCTAAACTTAATTTCACTGAGCAAATGCAGTTTCTTCATGCACCCAGTGCAGTCCCTGCACTTGCCTCTGCAGTAGCTGCTGATTGTGCAGGCAGGGCATGCGAGGAAATCTGATGCACCCCTGCGCCCCATGAGCAGGCACAGGTGCAGTTGAGAGTGGGGCCTTGAACTGATTTTGACTGTGTGTTTAGCTCCCTCAGTTCCAGTGCTGATCTTAGTTGCTTATAAAATTACCTGTTGGTGATCATAATAAATGGTGGTAATTTTAAAAAACGCCATGGAAGACTCTGCATGTGGGTGTATTTAATTACCTGGCAGGGGTTCATATTTCTAGAGTGTGGAACTTATGGGTAAACAATGGCCTTTCTGTTGGAAAGTCTGCCCACACTTGGTGTTTCTTCCCTCTCACAGTTGGTTTTTCCAGCACTTAGCAATAGTGATGAGTACTCTGACTCATTTGTGTTGTTCTGTGTGTTCCCAGTGCTTACATTTTTCATTGCCTCAACTAAATTTAATTTTCTTATTTGAATTATTCTTCTTCAGTCATTGCATCTTCATAAAATTGATATGAACGGAAATGTTTTTTGGATTTGTAAATAACGACATTAGAAAAGTTGTGCTTTAAAGTTCTGTGATATAACTGTAAATTAATTTCTTTCTAGTTGTATGCGGTATTACTGATATATTTTTGGCAAATTTAAACACTAAATAATAGTGCTACCTCACAGATGGAAGAAGATGGAAGTGGAAGTTCTTTAGTGACTAACAACCACCACATGTTATTGGTGCTAATGTTCTCTGTTGTTGGCCTGAAGCATAGAGAGGCAGTGTTGATGCTGAACATACTTATTGTGTTACTTTAAATCTAGTGATAGCCGTTTAACCCCAAAATGTTTAAAGTAAGTTTATCCATATTCTGAGTCACCCTGAGCCTGTCTGTGAGATGGCATTCTGGGGACAGAGCATGAGTGTCTCCGTCCATCTCTGTTGGCACAGTGCTGCCAGCGTATCTGACAGCCTGTTATGGTTTTGGATTCGTGTCTCCTGTTCACGTAACGTGAAGTTTGCTTGTGCAAGGACTTGAGCTCTTTGCCTGCGGTGACTGTGACGACCGACATTCTGTCAAGCGTCTTGTGGAACTCTGTTAATTAAAGGAGATGAGTTTATAAACTTCAGATGACTTTGCATTTACCCTCTGGGTACATGTTATTACTCTTTCTCTTCCTTGAAAAACACTCCGTTCCTTTCACTTTTCATCAAACGAGGCTGCATCATCAGGAAGGACAGGCGGATTGGGTGAGCTCCGAGGGTTAAGTTTGATCGTTTCTGCTTCATCCCTACTTTGCCAACTTGGGTCCTAACTTAAGATGATAAAAATGCTCATTCCACCTGTTGGCTCCGTGAAAGAGTCTTGCATATTACAGAAAGAAAGTCTTATTAGTAGATGTTTAGAAATAGTAAGGAAAGCTAATGTTGTAAAACATTATGTCCCACATGCTAAATTGAGGAGAACATATTTTGTGTTTCCTTGAATAGAATTATTTGTGCTGTCAATAACTTTTTTACTTTTCTCTCCTTTTTCTAAGATATGCCCTCTCCAAATTTAAATAATAAATTAAAAGGACTAGTCAACATTTGGAAAAAACTAAAGAAATGCCAATAAAAGTCAGTTGTAACACATATGATTTTTTCTTTGAAAATACTAGATATTACAGTAAGTTGGTTGCATGTGCAATTGCTAAGGTTTAACAGATTGAGTTTTATGGCATGTTATCAAAATATGAGGCAATTTATGGGGCCGGCCCCATGACCGAGTGGTTAAGTTCGCACACTCCGCTTCAGCGGCCCAGGGTTTCGCTGGTTCGGATCCTGGGCAGAGACGTGGCACCGCTCATTAGGCCATGCTGAGGCAGCATCCCACATGCCACAACTAAAAGGACCCACAACTAAAAAATATACAACTATGTACTGGGGGGAATTAGGGGGAAAAAGCAGGAAAAAAATGAGGCAATTTAAAAGAACTGTGTTACAAATAGATCTGACTTGCTCTAATTAAGCAAGACCCATGCAAAGCCTTTCAGAAATAGAATTCCAAGGTTCCTTCCAATGGCCTTATAGAAGGAAATTGAGATCTCTATCATGTAGAGATCTAATTAATGGACAATCCATAGAGTATCAAGTTTCTGGATGGCTTCATTGATGTGAGTAAGTCAAGCTACTGGATAGAAATGGTGTGGAGTGAGGTGCTCTCTGACTTCCCAGGGAGAGACTCAGGAAGCTTCAGCACCCACACCTCTCAGGGTCGTGGTCTGTGAGGAGCTCTGGGGGTCGAGATAGAACCCCTGCATGCTGTTGTCTCTCCACTGACCCTGCTGGTGACCTTTCCAGTCATCTAGCAGCTGATGCGGGTGTGGCGTGCAGACATTCCTGTAATACCCTGGTGTATCATTCTCCTTGTTCACCTTCTTGAGGATTACATGATGCACAATAAATAATGGCTAACAAAGCTTCTATATGCAACTCCTTCTTAATTCCACTAATAAACGAGTGTAACAATTTAAAAAAAAACAGTATGTTAAGGTGCAGATTCTCACACCATGTCTGTTCAGTTATGCTGTGTTGTGTCAACTATAGTCATCTTACGGTAAGGATTTCCTCCCTCTTTTCCACCCCTTCTACCACCCCCATTTATTATCTCTCTTTCAAATATTTTGCCTCAAAACTTTTTTTATGCTTGCCTCGTGCACTAACCCAAAGAATTATAGTGTAAGTTTGGAAGGTAGAATATAAATTGCCGTTACAGTCTGTTACATTGGGGAACTCCAATAAACCACTCTCCCCAGTGTTTATACATTGTGTAGGCCTCGAGCTCTGAATGTAGGTTTGGCCTGAGACTTTAACTGACAGAATCAGAAGTGACACTGTGTAAATTCCAGCCTGGGCCTTAAGAAGTCCCAGCAAGTGCATATAAGAAGTCCAGAGTCCCTGGATGGAGAGAGGCCCTGGAGCTACCTCATGGAGAGAGAGAAGCCTGGCTTTTCCAGCGACTGAGCTGGTCCCTGCCAGCTCCACGCAGCCTCAGATGATTACTGGCAAGATGAGGAGAAGAGCTGCCCAGCTGAGTCCCGTCTGCATTACAGAATTTTAAGCAAATAATTGTTTTCCAAGCCATGGAGTTTTAGGGTGGTTTGTTATGTAGCAGTGGATAAATGAAAACGTACATTGATAAATGCATTTTAACAGCTACTTAGCAATATGTTAACTTGTATTTATGTGCGGGAAAAGCAAAATATAAATTATTGCTAATCAGCTATTAAAATAGATTTATCAGTGTATTATGTGCTGTCTACTAATATAGCTTCATCGAGGGAAAGAAATGAAATAGCTGTTGAAGAGATTTGAATGTCACTCGATGCTGCCATTAAATATAAGCTTTCTCATCACAACCCTATAAAGTAGTGATGACTTAGAAATTTGGCAGCAATTTAGACCACAACATTGGAAGAGAAATATATGTAAAAAAATTAAAAATAATATATATATATATATTTTTTTTTAAGGAAGATTAGCCCTGAGCTAATTACTGCCAGTCCTCCTCTTTTTTGCTGAGGAAGCCTGGTCCTGAGCTAACATCTGTGCCCATCTTCCTCTACTTTATACGTGGGACACCTACCACAGCATGGCGTGCCAAGTGGTGCCATGTCCGCACCCGGGATCCGAACCAGCGAACCCTGGGCTGCCGAGAAGTGGAACGTGGGAACTTAACCACTGCGCCACCGGACCGGCCTCAAAATAATATTTTTTGATGGGATGGGTTTTTAAGTTCTTCTTCCTCCCACAATCTTCTTTTTCAGTTGACATTTCAGGCTAAATGCCACGTAGGTTGACTGATTACCAGTGTTTTCACTCAAGCACACTAGCTTCTAAATCTGTCTGTAAGCTGCTTTCTTAAAAAAGTGAATAAGCTTAGGAAATTATTATTCCTCAAAGTACACAAAACTCAGAGCAAGCTTTTGTTCTGTAGACAGATCTAATTCATCAAGAAACATCAAGATAATTGTCACGATTTAAATTTTCAAAAGAAACCAGGAAGCTTTTGACTCAAGTATAAAACTTTCTGTTGCTTTCTTGGCATAATGCCTTGAGTTGAATATTTTGTGCTGTACGTTGCTCCATTTTTCGTTTTGTTTTGTTTTGTATTTTTGCCCCTGAAACAGGAAACTACAGAACAAAATATATTCATTTGGTAACCAGTACTGGTTCTTTGGTGACTCACTATTCTTGAGTGATTTGTGCAGAAAGGGGAGCCGACACCGAATGCTGCTCCCTGGTGGGTGCAAATGATGAGCCCAGATTTTGTTCTTTTATCGCAGATGTTTTGTGAAACTGGGAATCGCTATTTTGACACAAGAGCAACAACATTCGCATTAAAGCCCTTTCCTGTCTCAAATTATTTCTTTCAGGCAATAGTATGCTCCATTTTAATTATAATTTTTCCTGGGTTCAGACGGTTTACATTCGAATACACCAGTGTTCCCTCCCTCTTGGGATTAATCTGTGTGCTTGTGTAAAAGTAATTTTATAGAGAAACATTTTCTTACAAGGTTCTAAGCTTCACGAGGACAGAATATGTCTTACTTGTAAAACCCAGAATCTAGGACAGATCCTGGCATTTATGAGTCCATAGTGAAATTATTTTTTGAATTAATGAATTTAGCTTTTTAAACTTTTTTTTAAACTTTTATTTATTTATTTACTTTTTTGAGGAAGATTAGCCCTGAGCTAACATCTGCTGCCAATCCTCCTCTTTTTTACCGAGGAAGACTGGCCCTGAGCTAACATCCGTGCCTATCTTCCTCTACTTTATACGTGGGACGCCTACCACAGCATGGCTTGCCAAGCGGTGCCATGTCCGCACCCGGGATCCGAACCGGCGAAGCCCAGGCTGCCGAAGTGGAACGTTCAAACTTAACCGCTACGCCACCAGGCCGGCCCCTGAATTTAGCTTTTTGATCAGCATTTCTTTTTCGGGAGTTGGTGGTCTAGATAGAACATAAGCGATTCCCAACTGGCAGGTTATATTGAGGGGCCGTTCCCACTTCTTCCTCAGTGGATAGTCAATGATTCTTTTCTACCACAATTTGATAAAGTATTGATAATAACTTTTAATTCAAGTATCTATTATATGCTCATTCTATTCAATATGTTATTTCTAATCCTTACGACAGATCATTTGGAGTTAGGAGTTAAAAATATTGGTGTGGTTGATTTTCTTATAATTCCCTATTGAGAACCTGTGTAACGAGGGGTTTATGTGATATATTAAGAATGTTTAGATGTTTCTGGAATTACTGAGTTGGAAGATGCTTGAGTAAGAAAGACGCTTTGGAAAGGCTTTTGTATTCCTATAATTATATGACAAGCAAAAGTTTTTAGGTTCTTGGGCTCTGCTAAGATTCTATGTTAACTGGCCATATTTAATTTTTTTCCTCAGTCGAAAGAGCATAAAGTTTGGTTCTAGGTTTATCTTTTTCTCAGATTATGTCATACGCTAGTTCACTCATTTTTTAAAACTTTAGTTAATATATATATTGAGCCCTTACTTTATGCCAGATATGTCTTAAATTCTTGAGGTATCTGGTAGACAGAATGACCGAGATCCTTGCTCTGGAAGTTGGCACTGTGGCTCTGGAACAGACAACAAAGGCAAGAGTCAGCGTCACATCCAGTCGTAAGGTGGTGAGAGCTGTGGGAACAGGCAGGTTGTGGAAGTCAGGGAGAGAGAGGGGGCTGTGGTTCTGGGCAGGCCGAGAGGCTCCTGCAGGAGCTGGAGGGGAGGGAGTGCAGGTGGGAGAGCCCAGCCTTCCCAGCAGGAGGCCCCAGCTGCCGCTGCCTCCAGCGATGCTCCAATGGGTAGACTTGGTCCAGGCTGCTGCTAGATCATCGGGTGCTGATGAACCTTACTGGAAATGGTCACGTGTGCCATCACATTACCCTATCATCAAGTCATAAATAACACCAAAGAGAGAAATTGCTAGAATAGAACCACACCCTGAGATGAGACCTTGAGACATTTCTCTTGTCCTTTGTGGTTTGGAGGCTGGTATAAATCCTGCAGTGCTCCGGAGCAGGGGGCTTGCTCCTGAATTCCTGTGCAGCCAGGGGCCTTTCAGATGACTTCCTGTTCAAGGTCAGAGACCAGATAAATCAGCTAATTAGAATTAAAGGAGTTGAGTATGTAGAATTCCTTATCTGTGCCTAAACATAGTGTTCTACAAATTATTAATTGAATCTGGAACCAGAATTGTAAACTAGAAGATAAGTTATAATATTTATATGCCTATATAGAAAACACATGTCAATTTCTAAGTTAACTTTTTTTTTTTTTTTTTAAAGATTTTATTTTTTTTCCTTTTTCTCCCCAAAGCCCCCCGGTACATAGCTGTATATTCTTCGCTGTAGGTCCTTCTAGTTGTGGCATGTGGGACGCTGCCTCAGCGTGGCTTGACTAGCAGTGCCATGTCCGCGCCCAGGATTCGAACCAACGAAACACTGGGCCGCCTGCAGCGGAGCACGCGAACTCAACCACTCAGCCACGGGGCCAGCCCCAACTTTTTTTTTTTTTGAGGAAGATTAGCCCTGAGCTAACATCTACTGCCAATCCTCCTCTTTTTGCTAAGGAAGACTGGCCCTGAGCTAACATCTGTTCCCATCTTCCTCTGTTGTATATGTGGGATGCCTACCACAGCATGGCTTGCGAAGTGGTGCCGTGTACTCACCCGGGATCCGAACTGGCGAACCCCGGGCCGTCGAAGCGGAACGTGTGAACTTAACTGCTGTGCCACCAGGCTGGCCCCTCTAAGTTAACTTGTTATTTAAAAATTCATAATTTATCTTTTGTCCCACCTCCGTTTTCTCTCTTATCACCTTATTTCCTTATCTCATAGTCTCTGTTCCTCCAAATCAACATCAGATTTTGAAATAATAACAATAATAATAACACAGCAACGTTTGTATCTGCTTTTTGAAAACATTGCTTTATTTACGTGTTATATATTTTCAGCTTTTTATACAGATGGATTTATTTGTTTTGAGGAAGGCTAGCCCTGAGCTAACATCTGCCGCTAACATCCGTACCCTTCTTTCCCTACTTTATATGTGGGATACCTGCCACAGCATGGCTTGACAAGTGGTGTGTAGGTCTGCACTTGGGATCCAAACTGGTGAACACTGGGCCACTGAAGAGCAATGTGTGAACTTAACCGCTGTGCCACTGGGCCGGCCCCCTATGCAGATGGAATTTTTTTTTTTTTGAGGAAGATTAGCCCTGAGCTAACATCTGCTGCCAATCTTCCTCTTTTTTGCTGAGGAAGACTGGCCCTGAGCTAATATCCGTACCCATCTTCCTCTACTCTATATGTGGGATGCCTGCCACAGCGTGACTTGACAAGTGGTGCATAGGTCTGCACCCGGGATTGAAGCCAGTGAACCCTGGGCTCCCAAAGCAGAATGTGTGAACTTAACCACTGCGCCACGGGGCTGGCCCGTACAGATGGATTTTTACCTGGCACTTTGGAAGGAATTGCTTCTTATTGAATACTATAATATGAAAATAAGTATTTTTGAGAAGTTTTTTGCTGTCTTGTTCTATGATTTCCTTTTTTTTTGGTGAGGAAGATTGGCTCTGAGCTAACATCTGTTGCCAGCCTTCCTCTTTTTTGTATGCGGGTCACTGCCACAGCCTGGTGTAGGTCTGTGTCTGGGATCCAAACCCGTGAACCCTGGGCCACCGAAGTGGAGCAAGCAAACCCAACCACTACGCCACCAGGCCAGCCCCATGAATTTCCTTTTTCAAATGACTAATACATATAAATTGAGAATGGGTCTGTTTCTTATTGGAAGTGTGAATCCTCTGATTCTGTTAAAATGGTACCTAATCATACCATGATTTTGATGACTGAGGTATAGTTATTGGAGCACACGGTGTGCCGGGGTTGTGTCTCTGCTGACACGGGTGTGTCTTCATCACGTGTAGTTTTGCACATGTGACGGAGGGTGGGTTTGAATATTGGGCCTGCTGTTTTAAAGACATGCCCTTATTCAGGTTAATTACTGACTTCTGTGAGACTGTTTCCCCATTTATAAAAAATAAAACTAGCGGTATCTACATTTTCAGAATCACGAGGAGTAAAGGTGTGTCTGCAGAACGCATAGCGTGGTGCCTGCCCACAGTAGGCCCTCAGTGAGTGGTAGCTACTGTTGTTAAAAACCCATCTCCTCACTCAATAGCTTTGTTTTGGCTTGGTTTGTTTTCATCTTTGAGATGTTCTACCTAGAATTTTAAGCGTACCTCTCCCTACCCTGCTCTTCAGCCTTTTGAAAATAACCACTTTTGATGTGTGTGTTTCTGAAGCAAATCCAGTGTTTACAAGAGTCTGAGACAGCAGTGCTTTGAGGATGATTGCCCGTAATTATTGTGTCTCCTCTGAACTCCTGAGTCCCTCTTTACTCTCCTCCCTGGTACACAGAGCCCCTCCCCCACAGCTGCCCCCTCCTGCTCTCCCCGCCTGGCTTCTCCTCTGCTCTGCATTGTTGCCAGACCAAATCTTCCGAAACACCACTGTCCCCTTTCCTTTATTTTATTCAAAGCAGCCACATTGGTTTTGGTTACCAAGTCTGAAGTCCTTTGCCTGAACTTCACGGTTCACTACAAACTGGAGCCAGCTTCTTTCTTTGCTCAGTTTGCTTTTCCGTGGTTCCCGCACCGTTCAGTGGAGGCTGCGCACAACGCTGGACAGCTCACCTGCTTCCTGACCTGTGGCCTCGGGTGCTGTTCCTTCCTCAGCTTCTCTGCCTTAAGTCAAGCCCATTTTGTAAGAATGTATTCAAGTTCTGCATTCTCTTCTAGGTTGTTTTCTGACTCCGGTTTCAGTGATTTAAAATTTTTTTTGAATGTTTAAAATAATAAAAAATTAAGTTAGAGAATGTCTTCATAAAGTATGGAATGCTCATGTTAGTCTTACATCTTGAGAAGTAGAAATTCTTATAGAATTAGGGACTCTGTAACAGTGTCTAGACAAGTGCTGACTATTCACTAAATATTTGAGTGATTTGATTTTCTAAACTAGTTTTCTCAATGATTTTTATATGAATTTGGAAGTCTAATATAATATGGTTTATATGGAAATTTAATCAGATGTCAATCTGAAAGACTATTTTAAAAAAATACTCATTTGGGATAAATATAAAACATGATACCGTAAGCCTTTTTTTCTTCTTGTAGTCTGAAATGATGCTAGAGAACATGGAATTTGTTACCACTTCAGATTTTTAGAGCTTGATAGGGGAAAAGAAAATATTTCTCAAGTAATCTGCAAACAGATTAGATTTCTCTGATATGAGAAAGAAAAGAAAGGAGGAGGGGGATGAAGTGGAAAAGACGCCCGGTGCCCAGCTAATGTGACTTCTTCACCTTGACTTTCGAGATTGTCTCCAGTTGGTCACTAATCAGTATGGCGCTAGATATTTGCCTAATGGACTTTTAAAAATTTCTTTTTATTAAGGTATACTTTACAAACAGTGAAATGCACAGATCTTAATGTACAGTTTGATTAGTCTTTAGAAATATGTATTGACAAACAACCCAAATCCAAATTAAGAAACAGAATATTTATGACCCCCACAATTCCCAGAGCCCCCTTGTACCCTTTCCACCCAGCAGCCTCCTAGCCCCCTGAGAGGTTCCTGCTGTGTCTGTCCCGTGTTAATTTTGAGCTGTGTACACGTGAAATCACAGTGTGCCTGCGCTTTTGTGTCTGGCCTCTTCCATTCAGTGTACCGTCTTTGAGGCTCATCCATGTAATTGCACATAGTCATTCCTTTTTATTGCTGAGTAGTATTCCATCATACAGACATGCCTCAGTTTATTTATCCATTCTCTTGTTGATGGACATCTGGATCGTTTCTAGTTTGGGGCTATTGTGAGTAGAGTTGCTGTGAACATTTGTGTACAAGTCTTTGGGTGAACATAGTGTTTCCATTTCTCTGAAGTAAAGGCCTACAAGTGGGATCTGACATTGATACTGTCATTCTTTTTGATTTAGCCTTTCTGTTATGTGTGAAGTTGTATCTCATTATGGTTTGAAGTTTCACTCCGTGATGCTGAGCACCTGCTCATCTTGCTGGCATTTGTCTATCTCCTGTGGGGAAGAGTCTGTCGAAGCCTTCTGCCCGTTTTTAGGAGTTGTTTGTCTTTTATTATTAAGTGGTAAGAATTCTTTATATGTTCTGGATATACGTCCTTTGTCAGCTATATGATTATAGCTGATTATAGGGATATTAGCTCATATTTTTGTTCTTAGCAGCTCAGAGGCAGCAGTTCTGGAGAACTGCTGCTGCTTCCGACATTGTCTCTTGTGGGATGGTGTGAAGGCAGGAAGGGGGTGAGGCCAGGCGGCAGGGGAACTTCTACCTTGTGTCCCCTCCTTTTATCTTTTAGGAAATAGTTTTCTCTTTTCCAGAACACTTTTGTCCATGGCCCCCAGAAGACTTCTCTGTGTCTTGTTGACAAGAACTGGGTTACTTGGCTATCCCTACCTGCAAGAGTGGCTGAGAAAGTGTCTTTTTCAAAAAATAGAGTCTCTGTGGTGGTAGGTAGATGAGTGAGACGGGCGTTGAGAGTGTTTGTAGCATGAAACGCCTCCATGAGGTCGGGGCAGGTGGCTCAGGAGAGGATGTGCATCACAGCGCAGCCTATTCAGGGAACTAGTGCTGTTTCTAGAGAAAAGTGAATCTATTACTTGAAGGACCTTTGTGGATATCTCCCTGGATGTGTTAGCAGCCGATAGCCAGAACGTGTGAGCAGGGAATCTGATTTGGAAGCGCCTGGTGGTCCTTGAAGCTGTGGTGGTGGTGAGGTTGCTTAGTGAGAGCTTGTGAAATATGGGGAAAAGACAGAATGTGCGCCCTGGGGAAGCGTTACTCTAGGGCTGTCCAGAGGAAATTCATCTCCAGAAGTGGACCGAGAACAGCTGCCAGGAGAGCGGCAGTGTTCCTACAGCCAGGGGTGGGGCACCGGGGGAGGGGCATTGGGGAGGAGCGGCGTGGGGAGTGGGGGACCTTGGGGAGTGGGGGATCTGGGGAGGTGGGCCGTCCGGGGAGTGGGGGGCTGTGGGGGAGTGGGGTCTTAGGGAAGCCTTGCCAGGTGTCGGTGCCCTTGGGATTTGGCAGGTAGGAAGACTTTGTGGGTCTTCTCACTGGCGTTATTTGGAGTGAAGGGAGTAGAGGCCACGTTGTAGTCAGTGAGCAGAAGTGGGAGACGAGAAGGTGGCAGCTCTGAGTTAGACTATTTCATCCAGCTGTAGTTCCATTAAAAAAAACCTTTTAAATGGAAGAAGCATTGAAATGTTTATAGAGATTGATGACAGATAGGAGGGAGGGAGGAGATGAGGCCACCTTCCCCAGGGAAATGGGAGCAGAGAGTGAGGGATTATCTTTTTGGATAGGACTTGGAGGGGGCTCCTATCTTCACAGGCTGGAGTCAGGGATGATGCGGGGTCAGTGAGCCGAGGAGTCGAAAGAAAGATTTCTTAGACTCTTAAGATCTGGCAGTAGTGCTCTTTTATTTAGAGAATAGCGTAGCATGGGGACAGGACCCATGGGCAGTCAGAGCTTCTGCTTCCGCCGCTTCTGCTGCCCCCGCTGGCAGGGGGACAGGGCCCATGGGCAGGCAGAGCTGGTGCATGGGGACAGGACCCACGGGCAGTCAGAGCTCCTGCTGCTGCCCCGAGTTGAGGGTTAGGACTAAATTTAAGGCATAGGTATGTGAGTCATCTCTTTACAAGACAAAGGAAAGAACATGAAAAAAAAGTTAAAATGGCATCAGTGCAGGTGGGGTCTGGTCATTGGGTGATCCCATGACTTTTAGACAAGAATCAAATCGGATTAAGTAAAGGTTAGAAAGGTTAGACGCCACCACCCTAAACCAGTTACATGAGATTGCCAGACAGCAACCAACTTAATAAGTTCTTGCCTTCCCCATTAAGAGTTTCTAGGGACAAGGTCATCTCTCCTCTTCTTCCTGGTACAGAGAGGGAGGCACCTTTTACAGATAGAGATTTACCTTACAAATGTAAATGTGTCCCAACAAGGGCACGTTCCATTCCCCAGAGTCTCCTTCCCTGTCCCAGTTTATCAAAAGCAATCAGCCCCAAACAATCCCGATGCCAAAGAGACATATCCTGGGGTGGCCAATTTCAGGTCCCTACAAGGTCATCCCCCCTTCCTTCACAAGTGCAAATGTCTCTCAAAAGAGCAAGCAAAATTCCAGTCCTCGGAGCCTGCTTCTCATCTGTAGTTTTAAAAATAACCAGCCTAAAATCCTCATCAAGGGACACTTCATCCTGCCAGGGTGGAGGGAAGGAGGGTGCAAGTATTGAGGGGAGGCGGTAAAGGGTTGGGTGGGTGGGTGTCCTGGAAGCTGTTCCCCTGACTGGCACTATTTTCTTTCAAATAAGAGGGAAGAATTGGTCATCCGCTGGGGTTGAGTTTGGGATAGATAGGAGAGCTGTTTTTCTTTTCAGTTCTACTTTTGACCCAGTCTGCAGTATTTTGGAAACATTACTGACCAGTTAGAAACACTGATGTTGGCAAAGCTGATGTTTTGTTTATTTGGAGAGAGGTCAGTCTGATGATCTCTCAGCCCCATGTGCTTGGATGAGTTCAAGATGGAAGGTGGCTTTGTTTTGTCCACCAATAAATATTTTTAACATGCCTACTACACACAACTGGCGTCTTGATAGATGCTATGAGAATACTAAGGAACACTAAGAAAGGACAGAATGAGTTTGGTTGCCCTGGCCTGAAAGTCACAGTAAGGTTCACTTCCCAGCTCTGCACTCTGGCATGTAGGGGAACTTTTCGGCCAGTTTCCTTGTCTCTGTGATGGAGGGTGTGGACTAGATGAGACTAAGATGCTATAAGGTAGTAAACAGACAACTAATAGATGCCTCTTAGGACCATGGAAGCTACCTGATGTCGACAATAAGATGCGGAAAGCCTGCGAATCTGGAGCTTCGCAGTTTGCTTGGTGACACCAGTGTTCAAAGATAGGGCTGGTCGCTGTTTTCCATGAGATGATAGACAGCCTTTACTTGAAGTGCTGGTAGAACTCTATCAGATATTTATGGCGAAATACAGCATTCTGGATAAAAAGCTGAGTTTCTTTTAAAAAGCAGCTAAAATTAAAAAATTAGTTTGTATATAAGGACAAGAAGTGTCGACAGAAATAATTCATAACCAACCTGTAAATCAAAATTGGGCTGAGTTTATTATGAGCCAGAGTGAGGGTTTATAACCCAGGAAGGCCTTAGAAGGGGTTCCAGAGAAGCACGGGTTTCAGTACAGTCTTATATCTTCTTAGAACAAAGAACATACATTAAACACACCCAGGATACATTTTCAAAGAGGTATTCAGTTGCAAATTAGCAGGTCAACAGGACCATGATATCAGGAAAGGGACTAATCC
Source organism: Equus asinus (assembly GCF_041296235.1). Lineage (NCBI taxonomy): Eukaryota > Metazoa > Chordata > Mammalia > Perissodactyla > Equidae > Equus > Equus asinus. Next base: position 69,574,207 of record NC_091813.1, on the reverse strand, counting down.
GGGCGTTACCAATAGCGCTAGGAGGGGAAGTTTGCATTCTTAAGAGGGTACATTCTTTAATGTGTAAGCAGATGTACAATGTATGTTTCGTAGGCCTTAAGTCAGGCTTTTTAGTTCAAGAGGAATTAGTTTTGAACCTGAAGTTACCCCATGTACCTCAATATGTGAAAATCTGTTGTCAGAAGGTTGTGTACATCAGTGTTTTAAGCACTTAGTGAGTAAAAGTTATTCCAAGGCAACCACTTATTTTGTGCTGAATGAAATATACTATTGCTAGATTCTCCAGTTTTTAGATAATGCTTTTTATCCTGAAGATATATTCAGGGAATATCCTTAATTGCTCCCAGGAGTAGACGGAGAGAAGTAATTTGACAGTTTCCAGAAGGCCATTAAAAAAAATAATAAATTTCCTTCAAGTTTCTGATTACTAACATTGTAAATTTTGTTGTATCTCCTCTCCAGACAAATCAAATAATTCTGCTGTGAGTATGAACCTGCTGTAACCCAGATTTGTCTTTATTAAAACAGATGGTACAAAAGAAGAGGAAAGTCTTTCACCCTCCCCTGCGGGCAAGGCTCAGAAGTATTTATCCTCATCCAAAGGCAGTTTCTCTCTGTTTTGGCCTGACCTCTGGGAGCCCAGAACTCTTGAAAGATGTTTTCTTGAAAATAGTGAGCTCTTTTCTTGTCTGCCCTGGTGTTTTTGGCTGAGCTTCCTATGTTCCGGCTGCTTTTACTTGTTAATATTCAGCTGGATCCATGGGGACTGGGAAGGCAGCAAAGGGCTGGGGTTAGTGCAATGAAAGGTCCCCATGAGGCTCTCGGAGGAAGATGCCCTGTCCCCAGGAACAGGGTAACAAGTCCATCCTCTCAGTCGGCTGAATGCTTAAGGCTTTCAACTGGTTTAAATAGAAAGTCTTTTTTCTTTTCCTTTTGATGTAGATTCAATTAGGAGTTAACTTCGCTGCCTCCTTACAGTAAGGATGTTTTTCTTGTTGAGAATAAAATAATGAATCAGGTTAAGAAAAGCATAAAACATTTCTTAGCTCAAGCATATTTATACAGATGGATAAATATTAAATTGTCTAAGAATTACTGTCAGCACTCTGGCTGAGATGAAATTGATTGTAAAAATGGAAACTATGTAACTTCAGAATGAGTTGTTTCCTTTTCAGTATTTGAGAAACACATTTAGCTATTCATCCAAGGATATAGTTATTTCTTTCAAAGACGGCTTCAAAAAGAGTAATCAACATATATAGTTTCAAGGTTTTACAGTGTAGGGTCTTTTAATAGAAATTTTGGTTTGTTTATTTTCAGGAGAAAGTGGTTGTGTTTTCTTGAAGAAAATTTTAAAAATACATAATTAAAGAGCATGGTCATTATTTCTCCAGACTATACTACTTTACGAAGCCTGCTTTCGTAGAAATCAACACTAATTACCATCTATTGGCTTGTTAAGGTTGAAGCTTTGTATAAGGTTAGTGGGAAATTGTATTACCACAAATGGTTTTGTAACAATTGCCTCCACAATTAAATCTGTGCATTAAAAAAAAAAAAGAATTCTGGCAAGTGTAATATTGATATAAAAATCATTGGGCAACAAACAACTTTAGTATCTTCCAGTCACGATGGAGTTTGACCTTCACTGAAATGATAGAGATGACAGTCCCTGCCACCTCACTTACCTCTGAGTTGTCCAACTCAGTAGTAGCCAGTCACATGATAAAGAAAATATTCCTACGTGTACAGGCAGCGGAGCCTCTTAAGATTATCTCAGTATTGTGCACTTTTTGTGAAGTCGCTGGCATGGATGACAACTGTGTATTTTTTTTTCCTTTTTCTCCCCAAAGGCCCCCGGTACATAGTTGTATATTCTTCATTGTGGGTCCTTCTAGTTGTGGCATGTGGGACGCTGCCTCAGCATGGTTTGATGAGCAGTGCCATGTCTGTGCCCAGGATTCAAACCAATAAAACCCTGGGCTGCCTGCAGCGGAGCACGTGAACTTAACCACTCGGCCACGGGGCCAGCCCCACAACTGTGTTTTATCATCAGAATTTTGCCAGTGCCTCTTAGAGGCTGACTGGGACGATTGGAAGTGGTTGAGCTCCATAATGACACGTCTAATGTTTTCTTCTCAGACCTGTCAGTGTTTGATGAAAATGTTGAGTTTATTCACCGTCCATTTATCCCATAAATATTTACTGAGTGCCCAATTATGTGCCAGAGACAAAAGTTCTTAGAGTAACCCAGTTTCCGTTAAGTAGTGTGGCTTCGATGATTTCTAGTCTTGGCCACCGGCTACTGTGGAAAAAGAATGACACAGAAATAAATACTTCAGAATCAGTGTTTTGAGCTACGTGTTGAACACTTTTTCCCGGGGTAGTCAGGGTAAATTAAAATATTGAAATGGGCACTTAGCCTACGTGGGGTAGGATGTAGTATTACAAAGTGGGGTGGCAAAGCTGTCAGTCGTCAGTGCCACATCGCAGCTCAAATTTGGCTCGCTGTTTATAATGCCAAACATTAAAATGCTCTCCAAGATATATTAAGGATGGAATATAGGAAATTAATAAGCATTGATCATGATGAGTGACTGTATAGATGTGTATATTTTATGCGTGAGTGTATATATCTAAAACTTACAGTAACTTTAAGCTTTTCCAGGCAAAATATGCTGACAAAGGTATTTTAAATAAATTGCAGAACTCATATAAATGAATTTCTTCTATCTAGTATACTTTGATACGTTCTGATGAATACTACGAAAATTAAAATTTTTTCTCTGATGAATGAGGAGCTCATTCAGTTTATATTGGGTGTGATACTTTGTCGTAAAGTAAAATCGACTCATTCATAGTCAAACCACTACCATGTTAGCAGTCTGAGATGACGCGCTGTGGGCTGTGAGTAACTTACTGTTATGGTCACTATTGCTTCTCATAGCCTTTGTGTAGGGAAACCCGGAGGAAGTAGATAAAGGAGTTACTATTGCAGATCTATTTTCATGTACCAAGGAGGATAGATTCAGGAAGATTTCATATAGTAATATTGGTGGGACACATAAACCAAACGTTTTGTGTATTAATTATTCATCCCTAAAATATAGGCCAAAAGGAAGATAATTTTCGTGATTATGCTGACATATATAAACTGACATACGGCATAGGGAGTAATTTGAGAATTGGATTTTCTAGGTGTAGAATTTTGTAGTCCTTTTTCTCTTGGGAAGAGGTGATATTAGCTTGGTATTTTTGACAAATGTTTATATATTCATGAGAAACGTTGAGTAGAGGAGACTATTTCTCATCAACATCTCATTAATCCTGCTTTTGCCCTTAGAGGGGAAAGAAAGGGTGGGTCTTCCAGGTGTCTCTGTGGGGAGAGTAGGTGTGTGTGCTGGAGAGCTGTCGGTTTTCGGAAGTATTCTGGTGGAGTAGGATGTGTGCATGATACTGCTTGGTCTTGACTGTGGGTAGTGATGGCCACAATTAAAAAACATGTTTATTTGGTTATATAAACAATATTTGGTAATGCTGAAAATTTCTAATATTTTAGATTTTGAGGGATAGCTGAGATTTACATGTGTATATACATTTATTTATAGACTATTACAGTTTGATATTGTTTTTCCATTTACCATTATCATGCACATTTCCTCATTTATTTTTATTGTAATTGTTAATGGAAACAGTTTTCCATCATATGTATGTTCCATAATTCAGCCATTTCCCTGTTGTTGAACAGTAGGTTTTCTCTAAGTTTTTCTATTAATTTACCATAGTTTGTCATAACCCTTAGCAGGAACAGGTGCTTTATTCTTTGATAGGAGTATTTTTGTTGTATTTGTCTCTCATGAAAAAGTTTATACCTGAAATATGCGTATGACTTTGTTATTTAATTGAAACTTTAATATGGATATACACACATATTTACATACACACAATTACTGTATTTTTTTTTGTTTTTGGAAATGATGACATTATTCAGAAAAAATGCTACTTTGAAGATTGACTATGTACTGTTTTGCATTATTTCATTTAAATATTTTTTTGTGTAGCCTTAGATGTGACCATTGTCATCTTTTTACAAAATAAAACTATAGAAATGTCTAATTAAATAAGTTGCTGGAAGTAGGAGTGTATCAGGATGACACTGAGGAGAGCGGACACAGAGGAGGACAGGAACGGGAACAGTGTCCGATTAAGCAGGGGAGCGGGGCCTCTGAGTCCTCATCCCCCTAGTTAGAACTTGTGTAACGTGGTGAAGGCATAAATCTGCACTGAATGTGGAAACCGTGTGCCAGTTACTGAATGTGTAACACGGAGTCTTTAACACGACGTTCAGTTGCTACGTTGAACAATTAGCTGTGTTTTGAATCCTCTGGCAGGAGCAAGCTATCCCTTTATCCTTTATTTTCCCATTATGTACAATATTTTTTTAAAATATTATTTACATTTCAAATAATTTATTTTTTTAATTTTTTGGACATGATTACTGTGTGGTAATTTAAGTCACTTTTTCCCCAGCTGTGTCATTAGTGTGTAACAACATAGTTGATCTTTGTAGATCTTTTTCTCTCTCAGATAACACTGCTGCTTGTTTGTTGTTCTAAGGGCAAGCAAGGCACAAATCTAGTGAAGGAATTTGGGACAATGTGCTAAGAAGGGCTAGGAAAACCCTGAAGAGCTATGTGGGGCAAAGAGGGAATGTTTGTTACATGGGCTCAAGTTGCCCAGACTGGAGAGTGGGAGTGGGGCCAGGAGCAGGGACAAGTCACGGCCTTCTGGTCTCTCCTGTGACACACACATGCACATGCACACATGTGCACACGTGCAGGCTCTGCTGTGGAGAAAGACCATCCATTGGAAAGCGTGCACTCATTGCCTGGCTGCCCCTCATCCTGCCGGGGTCGTCCAGTGCCCGAGAGGAGAGAGGAGCATTCTGTTCCTTCCCTGCCAGGTGCAGAAGCCCCAGAGGACAGCTATCAGAAAGAGGACCTAGTTTAGCATTTGAATGTTGTCCCTTCAATCCCAAGGGCCTGGAACGCATTTTTAGCTTTTAACACTTAGTTTACGCCTTGCCTTCACAGGTGTGTCTGGTGATTTAGCCACACTCATAGACTGCAGAATCCACCCACCTGCCGATGTCACTGTGAGAAAATTACTGTGACTGTTTTGGGATTTTGCCTTAAGAGGAAAGAGGTTCCTATTAACATTCCACGTACAAGAGTTGGTTCCAAAAGTTGAGTGACAGTCTCCAGGTTGAGTTAAGTGGACTTGATCAGGCAGGGTTGTTTCCAGATGTTTCTTTCCCAGGTCAACACTGATTTCTTGGCTAGGGAGTCAAATGGAGTAATTTGGACACCTCAGTGCCAGGCATCATTTGATCAATTAAAACCAGACTGTGTGGAGACAGTCTTCTGCCTGTCCCTGATTCTGACAATGGATTGCTGTAGCCACCTCCGTGCAGGGACAAGAAGCTGCACTGATGCAGGAGGCAGGAGGAAAACACCCTCAACGGTAATCTTCTGTGGACAAGAGCTAAGATACAGGAGCAGCATTCATTCAACAAATGCTTTTGAGCTCATGCTGTCTTATTCTCCAAGAACATAGAGAGAAAGAAAAGAAATCCTACTCTCAAGGGGCACAGAGCTATAGCATAGTGAGGGGTGACAGGTGCTGTACTGGCAGTGTGGAAAGATGGGGACTCTGGAAGAGAAATACCATGATCAGGGCACATGATTACCGGAAACTGTAGAGAGCTAACAGTCCATTCTTCTGGTCATTTACTCCACACTCACCTGGCCCAACTGGAGCAAAACCTGTAATTCAAAGTGTAGAGACAGGTGCAGATACTTTAGAAATGTTCTGATGAGGAGTGCTTCTGAGGACCTGCTGAATCGTTTGCAAACACCCCTTCTGCTGCCATTTGGGGTCTTTGGAAATATTAAAGTTTATTTTTCTGGGGAAGATATGTTAGGTGGGGTTCGATTTTATTTAATCCGGGGGTGGAGTGTGAGGAGGAGGCCATTGTTGAGCAGAGGTGAGCCCTAGTGTCACTCAGCACAGGGCTACTGAGCAATGTTGATCACCCACTCAGGAAAAATGGGACACCTGCTGTTTTGCCTTGACATTGCGTAATTTCCCTAAGTAACCTGACTATCCATTCTACTTTTTGTACCTGTATGAATTACTGTCAACCCTCTAACTCCAGTCAGAGCACCAGACACAACATGTACCTTCCGTGACCCGAGTCTCCTTGGGGCGTGCAGTGAGCTTCCACCTGCCCCTCCTGTTTTCCCTTCTCTGCCTCCTGGTGCCTTCAGACCCTTGCTTCTCAAAGTGCAGTCCCTGACCATCAGTGTCAGTGTCTCCTGAGTGTGTTAGAAATGCAGAGGCGTGGGCCTCACCCCAGGCCTCCTGAGTTGGAATCTGCGTTTTAACAAGCTCTGCAGGTAATTCTGCGCACATTAAGGTTGAGACGCACTGTCCCAGACTCTGCCATCTCTCCCACAGCTCACATCCAGCCATCAGTAGCATCGAAAGACTGTGCTCCCCAAAACTCCGCAGCCAGGGTAGTGGTTTGGTTTGTGAGCTTTTAGGAGACAGGCTGTCCCCAGTCTCCAGCACTCCCGTCTCCTCACCTCCTTCAGTCCTTTACCTGCTGCCGCTGAAGACATCTGCTCCACGCGTCTTGCCTGTCCAACTTCACTTCATATGCCAGTTCAAGCCTTCGTTTCTCTGGCCCAGGCGACTGCAGGGACCGTAAGGAAGGATGTGTGTGAATCCAGATGACACACCTGCGGAAGCTTCTTGGCGCCTTCTCACCACTCACTGCGCTTCTCTATGAGGAGCTCCTGGAGCACACCTGCCTGTACAGGTGCCTGTGCTGTGTGTGCTCGCCCTCTCCCTGGGCTCTCCTGTCCTGTCATCTGCTCTGTGCCCCCCGGAGCCCTCCGTTCTGCACTGCACTGTGGTAGCAGTGCCCAGAGCGTTCCCCTGTGCGTCTCTCCCCGACGCGGGAGGGCAACGCTGGGAGCAGGGACTGGAGTTCTATTTACTGATGACACCTCGTGGACTGAGCACCGTGTCTGATGATTATAGTGAATAATCAGTTGATGTTTGTCAACTCAAATTGGTTACACTGACTAGTAAATTTTGTTTTCCTGGAATTGTTGAGAGAGAGCTAAATTTTTTTTCCCATTCTGGAACTGAGGTACACCTAATTAAATGAATCATAGTTCTCAGTTTATGGCAGATTCTTATCATTGGTCCCCCTTTTATTTATTTCATAGTCAATTAATACACACTCATGAGACCTCCTCCCCACAACGGGAGGACCAGTAAGCTCCTGGTGACCTTCACCTACCTGTGCCCTCCTCCTGTGTCACTCCTGGCTTCCTGCGGCCCCCGCCCCGTCCTGAACGACTTCTTGAATTCCCTCCCAACCTACTCTGTGCCAGGTGTGGTGACGAGCGAGCTCTGTGTTGATTCTCTCAGTCCTCCCAACAACCCCATGAAGTAAGCAGTACAATAAAATTCTCTCTTTTCTCTAGTTACACGATTTGAAGCCAGTCGTTACTGTCATCTTACCTAGGAGTGGTGACAAATGGCACCCTCACCTTGTGGCTGTGTGTTATAAAAATGGCTCAGAGTATTTCTCTGGGAGGCCTGAGGTTTGTTCTTGGTTTTAAGTGAGTTGATTAGCACTTTTAGACAGACACGCGCTTCACTGCATAGCTGTTTTTCTCTAATAGGATTTATGTTTAGAAAGGTTGGCAGAGTTGACATCTACTAAGATAAATACTGTACAATATGGAATCTCCCCTGTTAATATGAGAAATCACAATTGTTCTTCCTTTTGTAAAAACCCTACTGAGTTTCTAATTCTATGTTTGAATAGAATATGGCTCATAATTTTCTCTTCCAATATTTGGGGTCAAAATACTATTTTCTCTTAAAATAAATTAACATTTCAGCTTTATCTGTATTTTGTAATTATTATAGGTAGAGTGATTATCTTATAGGAATTAAAAATACTGGGACTAACTTTGAAATTAGAACTATAAACATGCTGTGTGGCCACCTTAATTATAGAGATGACTTGTTCTTTGAAAGATTGTGAGATTTCTCCAGTTAATTCACTTGAATCTTTCCTGGGGAATGAAATTTTGTTAAATTTTGTAATTTCTTCTTTTTTAATGTAGATTTTTCTTCCATTTATTGAATTTATTAATGTATTTCCGCTTCACATATCCTGTAGATTTGTTCTCTTTCTTTCTAATTTTATTTTGTCCATTCTTAGTTTTAAAAAAAATCTGTTCACTTTATGCATCAGTTGTTGATTTTCTGGAGAATCATCCAGTGGTTTTGGTCATCAGTTTCATTGTGTTTTCTTTTGCTACTATATTTCTTTACTAAGTTAGCTTTTTCTAATTGTATTTCTGTTTGTTACTTTTTCCGTTCCTGAATTCTTCATCTAAAGGCTTGGTTTATTATGCTTTTCTTTTTTCTTTTAATTTTGTTACCAATATAGTCACTTAGTCTTAGAGCAATAACCTCCCCTTAGTCCTGCTTAGCAGCTTCTTGTGCATTTTGTTATGTTATCTTATCTATTGGAAAGTACTTTATTATGTTCTGAATTTCTTCCCAGGTTCAGTCGTTAAGAAATTTTTTTTAGTTTGCATATATTTGAACATTATTCAGGACTGGCCTTTTTCTAATTTTGTCATAACTGCTAATGTGGGACAGACTTTTGCCTTGCTGCATGATCTGCTTTTATAAGTGATCTGGTTAGAATTGAACATAAAGTGCATCCTCTTGTGTTCATTTATCCCTTCATGACACTTAGGTCATTCCCGATGCATTTCATTGTTTGCCTGGACAGCTCGAGTCTGAGGTTCCTCTTGTAATTCCCTCTTGCCTCGTTATCCCAGCTCGCCGCCTTTATTTGCCGGCTAGACCAGAACATTTAAAAATAGATTTGTTTTAAAACACTTTGAGATTTTTTTTTTTAAGATTGGCACCTGAGCTAGCACCTGTTGCCAATCTTCTTTTTTTTTTTCTTCTCCCCAAAGCCCCCTAGTACATAGTTGTATATTGTAGTTGTAGGTCCCTCTGGCTCTGCTGTGTGGGACACCACCTCAGCATGGCCTGAAGAGTGGTGCTAGGTGCACCCCTAGGATCTGAACCAGTGAACCCCAGGCCGGGTCGCCGAAGCGGAGTGTGGGAACTTAACCACTTGGCCACAGGGCCAGCCCCACTGTGTTCTTTTTTTTTTTAAGATTTTATTTTTTTTTCCTTTTTCTCCCCAAAGCCCCCCAGTACATAGTTGTGTATTCTTCATTGTGGGTCCTTCTAGTTGTGGCATGTGGAACGCTGCCTCAGTGTGGTTTGATGAGCAGTGCCATGTCCGCGCCCAGGATTCGAACCAACGAAACACTGAGCCGCCTGCAGCGGAGCACGCGAACTTAACCACTCAGCCACGGGGCCAGCCCCACAATGTCTTTTTTTGATTCTAGAATTCTCTCCCCTCGCAATTCAAAAATGTCTCTGATCAAATGTTAGATGTCTGGTCTGTGTTTCTACATGCTTTTAGAGTGGCATCAGAGACAAAAGAGAAATGCTCTGATTTCCATTTTTTCCATTAGCATTTGTAGTAATGGTTTAAATTAGTTCTTATTTTATGTCAGCGACCACCATTTCGACCTCTCTTCTGGAGCTGACGCAGAGTTTAGCCCTTTGAATGAGTCATATCCCATCCTTAGGTGACAGGCTCCTTGGTGAAGTTCTCTTGTTAGGCTTTGCTCTTCCGGAGACAGTTGACAGTGGTACAGCAATTGTAGCGTTTTGCTAACATGCAGTTCTCTTGGGGGGTTGTGAGTCTCTCTCATAAACTCCTTCTACTCTCTTGCTTTTGTTGTGAGCTTCTCAGATGTTGGCCTTGTTGACAAAATGTTTCAGGTCATTTAGGTCATGAAATACTTTCTTCTGTCTTCAAAAAACCCAAGTTTGCCTCTGTTCTGGGCCTGTGGGGATAGTTTCCTTTGTGTGGATTTCCTTTCAAGCTCTTCTTTCTCTTCACCTGAATCTGAAAGATTCTTTTCTTTGCATCTTAAGTGTTATCTTAGCTTCTTTCTCGGCAGGTACTGCAGAGTATCTTGTTTTTTTCCATGCACTTTAAAACCTTGACCATTAGGTTATGGCTGTTGTGTTGTTTTTGTTTTGGTAGCTTTAACTTGAAGATTGCTTCTCCATAATTTATGTGCTAACTGCCTTCAGTTCTTAGTAACTAAAAAAAAATTATGTCTGTGATTTTGGTTCATGGTGTTCAGTTTCCTTGTACTAGTCTATTTTCATGTCTGTTAATTCTTTGGAATGGGATGTGGTTTTGGTTTTGTCATCTTATTCATACCTTTAGTTTCTGTCTAGTGGAGTAGTTCTTAAACTTTTTGGAGTAGTGGACTCCCTTCTGGGCCTGAACACAGCTGCTGATGAGGGTTCTGCAGAAAACTGTGGCCCTTCTCCAGAAACAGGGGACATGGTCTCAGAGCTTCACGGGTCCCAAGTTTCTGTGTGATTCTCTCCCGTCTAAAACCCTGTGGAGAACACACGCTGTGCACACTGTTTCACTTAATCACAGAGGTGAGTGACTGGCAGGCCCTGGATCAGGCGGCTATGGTGAGTGTGAATCCCACCCGTGATGGTTGGAGTCCACAGCTCTCGTTTTGCTTCTGATTAAACCAGCATCTCACCGCGTGTTGAGTGTGTGCTCTTCTTCTGCGTACGCACTTGTCCCGGGGGGATGTTGATGGACCATTTAGTACTTAGGCATTTTCATTTTGTTATTTTAAGTAACCTGTGTCCTCCTCTTCCTCGAGCTCAGAGAAGTGGACGAAGCGGAGGAAGTGCGGGAGCTCCAGGCCCAGGCCCAGGCTGCAATTCTAGAGGTGAGGGTGTCCCAGCGAGTGAAGCTTAGCTTTTAGGTGATGATCTGTTTTTTTATAATTTGTTTAAAAACGTTCCCCCTGGCTTTATTGAGATGTAGTTGACATATGACTTTCTGTGTATGTATTTTTAATATCAAGCATTACAAATCCGATTTAGCAAATGCTTATTGCTCAACTCTCTGCCGGGTGTCAGACGGGCTCCTGTGTCGCCTGGAGGTGGCTGATGGCTGCTGTGCAGGTCACGCTGTCTCATGTGAACGTGCTTCGGAAGAGCGTACAGTGCCACAGAGGCGGCAGGCGGACGGGGAAGGTCTTCCCTCTGCACTGGCGCTTCAGTGCCGTGTGTGCCGCCTTCCTCTCAGTATCGTGGCTACATTTGTTAAATTGATTTCGTATCTTGTTGTCAAGATGTCCTCTACTTCTCTGGTCATGTTAAGCAAGTTAGTGGTTTTTCTACAGTGGTCTAAAAAGCTAGTCAGAAAGTGATGTTCAGGAGGCCGGCCCCATGGCCGAGTGGTTAAGTTCGTGCGCTCTGCTTCGGTGGCCCAGGGTTTCACTGGTTCGGATCCTGGGCACAGACATGGCACTGCTCATTAGGCCACAATGGCTGAGGTGGTGTCCCACATGCCACAACTAGAAGGACCCACAACTAAAAAAAATATACAACTATGTACCGAGGGTCTACAGGGAGAAAAAGGAAAAATAAAATCTTAAAAAAAAAAAGAAAGAAAAGAAGAAAGTGATGTTCAATCAGCGCTTTGAAATGCCCTCAGTTTGGTGTGTTTGTTATTTGAAAAGTGCTTCCTCTATTGAATTGGGCAGGAGTTGGACACAGCTGCCGATGAAGGTCATACGGATTGCCAAAGTGTTAGGTCGTTCCAGACTGTGCTTTTAAACCAGGTTTTAACTGTCAGAACCAGTTGGAGGAGCTTTTTTGAATCCTGACCATTGCTCTTGTCCCAGTGAGTCGGCACCAGGGGCTGGGCCAGCAGTAGCTCTTGGCCGCGTCCGCTGAGTGGCTGTGGTGCTGCCTTGGTGAGGAGTCCTGGCCTGACAGTGTTCTCCTCACACATTAGCAGAAAGCTTGCATCGTTTCAAACAGGAAGAAGTCTTGTCGTAAGTTTCTGTAAGTCAGTGCTTATTAAACAGTGGCACGAAAATCACATCCACACCCCCGATGAGTGAATTTGCTAGTGGGATTTTCTACTTTTGGAACTTCTAGTTAGCTCTGTCTCAGTGTATCTGCATAGTTGTAGTCAGAACCCAAGAGTGTGCACAAAACAAGCTTCGTTAGAAATGGTCGGGTGTCAACAGTCGTGTGGCAGGGACAGGCGCAACGAGAGCTGTTGTCACCCGTGTTCACTGTGCTCCATGGCACCAGGCAGTTGAAGCAGCAGTGGCTGGTGTGGGATCAGGTGAGCGTGTACCTCTCCTTGTTATCTGACCCTCCTCCAGGGGAACGTGGCAGGAACGCACAGTCCATGGATGAGTGATGGGGAGATGCAGCTCTGCCCCAGACTGGATCAGCACTAGGACAGTGACCTGTGTGGCTGGAGCTCATTGTGTGTCTTTGGCCTGGTTCTGGCTGACGAATCTGCTTTTGTAGAGTTTACTCCATTGATAGTAGTTGGTGGGAGGGGGAATTATGCTAGTCTCACAGATTCCTAGGGTCCACCAAGCCCTGTTCGGGGCCTGTCTCCTCAGGGTCAGTCATTGTCAGGTGGACCCTGTGGTCCAGTTCATCCAGACTTGCAGGAGCACCTGCGTTCAGCTGAGTTTGGCCCGAATCCTCGGGGTGGACAGGTGCACAATGAAGCTGCTTCTCTGCTCTACCTCTCTTTCTGTCCATTCCTCCCACCACGACCTCTTGCTAGAGAAGTTGTAACAAGAACTGGCCTGAACTGCCCTCCATAAGTCCTGTTCCTCAGCAGAGTGAACGCAGTCGTCCCCTCTTATCCACAGTTTCTCTTTTCGCGGTTCCAGTTACTCGTGGTCAACTGCCATCTGGAAATATTAAATGGAAAATTGCAGAAGTAAACGATTCATAAGTTTTAAATTGTGTACCTTTCTGAGTAGCATGATGACATCTGGGCCGTCCTGCACCAACCCTCCTGGGGTGTGAATCCTCCCTTTGTCCAGCGAATCCACACTGTAGATGCCACCTGCCCGTGAGTCACTTAGTAGCCATCTCGGTTATCAGATCGACTGTCGAGTATGGCAGTGCTTGTGTGAAGTCACCCTTCTTGTACTTAATGATGGTCCCAAAGCCAACTTTATTACTAGTTATTGGTGTGAATCTCTTACTGGGCCTAATTTATAAATTAAACTTTATCTTAGGTCTGTATGTATAGGAAACACGTAGTGTATTTAGGGTTTGGTACTACCCGTGATGTCAGGCAACCGTGGGGGGTCTTGGGACATATGCCCTGTGGATAAGGGGAAGCTACTGTATTCTTGAAATGCACTGTTGGAGCCGGGATTCTAGTATTTACGAAGTCACACGTGCAGTTCTTTAACCTTAGGGAGGAACTGTAGGATGGTGACGTAGCTGTTGCTACGTGTATGGAATCTGTTGTGGTCTCTTCAGCATGATTTCAGAAACAACACTGATAAGAAATAAAACTCGGGTATGAATCTATTATTTGCTCTGCTTCAAAAGAATACTAAGTCAGACTTTAGATTTATTATTTCTGGGACTGGGGTAAGTTTGTTTTGAGCAGGTATTTTGAAACAGAGCGCTCAGTCTGCCTCCACGTCCGCAGAGCCATGCCCAGGACTCGTCGGTGTTGACGTAAACTTGGGCATTGCACTTCAGGTCAGTGGACACTAGTTTGAATTTGCATAATCCTCCTCCTCATCTTATTATTATTATTTATTAAGAAGTTTTTTTAAGAACGTGTTGCTTGCCTGGGTTCTTCCCATATCAAAGAGTGGTTTCTTAAACTGGCCACCTACTTTTGTCTATAACTTGGATGTGTTTTTGTAGCTAAAGAAGATTGGGAGTATGTTTATGAATACAGTCATCATCTTCACCAACACAAACGCTGTGTTGGTGAGAAGGGGCTGGCAGCAGCTTTGTAAACCTACAGCGGGAAGGCCTTGAACTGTGCCGCCACCACAGTTTTGTGCGGTGCTGTGTGGAGGGCGTGCGGCACGCTCTCTCCAGAGTGGAGAGGAGGTGTGGCGGGCCACACTGACTGGCTCTCCCTCGGCAGCCTGGCCTGAGGCTTCACGACTTTGGGCCTGAGACCTGGGGGGCTGGGTTTGGTGTTTCCCAGAGTCCTTCAGCTCTGCCGTCTGAGCCCAGATCTCAGCTCTGTCGTTTTCTAGCTTTGTGGTCTAGGGTGTATTATTTTAATTCACTGTGTCTCAGTTTCCTGAGCTGAACGTGGGAGAGTGGCTGCTTTGCAGTGTTCTTGAAAGGATTCAGTGAGTGACTCGCTTCAGAATGAGGCCGCCATGCAGCATGCACTCGTTCCATTTCGTCATTGTTCACTACAAGCAAAAGACCCCCAGCAATGGTGTTTGACGCCCGTGGATGTTTATTTTTCTCCTGTAATGAGAAGTTCAGCGTTAGGCAGCCCAGGGCTCGTGTGGTTGGTTTATGAGGCCGTCATCAGACTCCAGGATTTCCACTCTGCCATCCTTACTGTATGTCTTTGTTACCTCACAGTCACAATATGACTGCCTCATCTCCAGCATCATTCTTAGGTTCCATGCAGGAAGAAGAGGAAGGGCACAGGGTGAATACCAGCTGAATTGCCTCATCTTGTGAAGAGATCTACCAGAAGTCCAAATCGTCTGTTTCCACTTACATCCTGTTGGCAAGGCATAGATACTATGGCCTGTCTACAAGGAGGAAAGGAAGTGTAATTCTTGAGTTGGGCACATGATCGTCCCCAACTGCATCAGAGTGTTATTGGTGGGAGGAAGGAGGAAGAGAAGGATGTTGGATAGCATGCTGGCAGTATCTGCTGCAGCCCCGAGAATGTGACCTTGAATGTGGGCATCCCGAGGGAGGGCACCTGAGGGAAGAAGGCTTTGGGGTCCTGGTCAGGAACTGTGGGAATGAGACCTCCCAGAGACAGATCCAGAGTGAGGAGGTGGCGTTCGGTTCGAGCCCATCCGGCAGGTGGGAGCCCAGACCCACCCTCCATGTCCTCACCTGCTCTCAGCTGTGCCCACCCACCTCCCCCATTGCCTCCCCATGGGCTCCAAGGTCCTTACCAGACATTTCGCTCTAGTCTGTGTCCCACAGACCCAGGGTGCTGTGGGGAGCGCCTGGGGTGGTGGCATTTCCTAGCCCCACCAGCACTGAGGCCAGGATGCAGGGCAGCTCCCTCTCCCACAGGGGTGTGGAGGGGGCAGGTGGCGGGCCTCTCCAGAACTTTCCAGTGCCCGGTTCTGCTGGCTGTGCTTTCTTCTCTCATCGGGTCTCAGGCCCATACTTCCTCAGTTTTATTGGTGTTCCATTCCCATGCTGAGTGCTGATGAAATGGAAAAAGAGCCTTTGCCTGAATTTGTCAGCAGGGAAACTTGGCTCCCGCGCGTGGACCCGGGCATGGTGCTTCCCCTCGGTGGTGGCCGTGCCCAGGGTGACTTCTTGAAGCACACGTCAGTCTGTGGTTCTGGATTTGGGGAAGGGGAGAGGCCAGAGGCCATCACCTAAAGCTCCACCCCAGTCAGAGAGGATGAGAGACTTCTCAGCATGGGAACAACCTCTGAAAACAGGCTTCGGCTCTGTGACAGGCTGTTTTATTAGCAGCCAATATTTGGCCCACATTTCGTTAAAAGCACAATTCCATACCTGTTTGCAGCAGTCACTTCCCCTTCAGAAGCTGTAAACTTTCCTTTAAAAAAGGGTTCATGTGGTAGTTTTTCAGGATTTGTTTCAAGTCTATGTCTCATTCCATCAGCTCTCAGTATCAAGCCAGTTGCAAGTACAATGACGGACAGCTCTCTGTGAAGGCGTAAGAGCTTTGTTGTCTGGCTGAAATGAAAATTGCTATCTTCAATGCCCTCTCCTTTAAAAAGGAGAGCTTTTTCCTCAGTCAAGTGGGTTGTAAATGCAGTGGATCGGCAAGGGAAGTTAATATTTAAAAAGTGTATATTTAGGGCCAGCCCATGGCAGAGTGGTTAAGTTTGCGCGCTCCGCTTCGGTGGCTCAGGGTTTTGCTGGTTTGGATCCTGGGCGCCGACATGGGGCCACTTATCAGGCCATGCTGAGGTGGTGTCCCACATGCCACAACTAGAAGGACCCACAACTAAAATATACAGCTATGTACTGGGGGGATTTGGGGAGAAAAAAGCAGAAAAAAAAAAAGGTTGGCAACAGTTGTTAGCTCAGGTGCCAATCTTTACCAATAAAGGTATATATTTAATTTGTTTAGTGCTGTGTAAATTCTGCAACCCAGCTCATTTAGTAAAGGGAAGATATATTTAAAGTCCACAAGTAAAAGGTAAATCCTACTGTTAAACAGGAAGATGGCTGAAAGACTGGTGTGTCAATTCGATTATAAATACATTTTTTGTATATGGAAAATTTCTCACAGTGGAACATTCAGACGTTGCATTTCTCCTTGACCAGTCCACCCTGTTCCTCGTCCCCTCCTCAGAGGTAACCAGTATTTTCACTCTGTCATATCTTTTTAGACTTTTTTCTGTGCATTTATATTTACCCATGGAAATTATCCTTAAAACTGCATATAGTATACTTTGCATTATACACCCTTCTGCTGTTAACAGAACAATATATCTTTTTAAAATCAGCATATATTTGAATATAACATTCTGTAGATTTAAAGTGTGTAACATGTTAATTTGATACATTTATATCTATTGTAATATCATTGCCATCGTAGTGATAAAAGCACCTCTATCATGTTACATAATTAGAATTTCTCCATTTTTAGTGATTGGAATAATTAAGTTCTAGTATCTTAGCAAGTTTGATGATGAGAGCAATATATCTTGAAGATCATTACATACCAATACGTCTGTGCTTGTCTCATTCTGCTTTGTTGCTGTATAGTGTTCTGTATTATAAATTTGGTCATTCCCCTGTGGTTGGGTGTTTGGGTTATTGCAAATGTTTTTGTTTTTGGTATTACAGATGGTGATGCGGTTCTTGTATTTGTCTCTCTGCACATATGTGTGCAGGATGTGCAATATTTGAGGCGTAGAATCTGTGCATTTAAGATTTTAGTAGGGGGCCAGCCTGGTGGCGCAAGTAGTTAAGTTCGCACGTTCCATTTCGGTGGCCCGGGGTTTGCCCGTTTGGATCCCGGGTGTGGACATGGCACCGCTTGTCAAGCCATGCTGTGGTAGGCATCCCACATATAAAGTAGAGGAAGATGGGCATGGGTGTTAGCTCAGGGCCAGTCTTCCTCAGCAAAAAGAGGAACATTGGCAGCAGATATTAGCTTAGGGCTAATCTTCCTCAAAAAAAAAAAAAAGATTTTAATAGGTACTTGCAAAGTTCCCTCTAAGTGGCTGTACTGATGTGCCCTCCCAGCAGCGGTGTATGAGAGTTTCAACATACTTTTTTATATGGCATTTCTTTTCTTTGTTTTTAAGCAGCCTTTAATGGTTATAGCTTTAGTATACATTTTTATTATATGACATGTTCTGGGGCTACATTTAAATACATACATGTATTTAATAAAGCTTCTAATTTGGAGTGGTGGTAAATATTAAATCGCTGTTATTCCACTGACGCAGCAGCCCTCCACTGAGAAGTTGTCACCTGTGGGGAGTGTGTGCGTGAAAGGCACTGTGATGATGCCACTGTTGCTGCTCTGTGTTGGTGCTGAGAGCTGCCTACCAAGCGTCCATTCTCCCCATAGTTTTCTTTTTGCAGAACCTCTTTCTTTTTCTTCAGAAAAGCGACCCCAGTTCAGGAGTAAATCATTGAAATGCCATTTCCCTTGCTGCTTGTGTTGAGGTGTAAGCATGTGATGTGGTTCTGGCCTTGGAGATGTGGGGAGACGCCTCAGGGCTCCTGAAGGTTTCCTCTTAGAGAGGTGGTGCCTGGAGAGAGGGGTTCTTGTTGTGCTCCTGCTGTTTCTCTTTGTGACACCCCACGGCAGCTGCTTTTGTCCTTTGATGAGAACAACATGCTAAGGGAAGAGAGAGAGAAATTGGTCCTGGATCTGCCAGACTGGTTAGGACTGCTCTTAGCTGCAAGGAAGAGAAATTTAACTGACGCAGCTCCAGTGGAGGTTTGTTTTTCTCGTTTATCAAGGCTCAGCTTCTCAGGGAGGTTGTCAGGTGTCTTACCTGCCATCCGCATGCTGGCTGGCTTTTCCTTTCTGCCGGTTCCTCCTGCTCGCCCGCTGGCTCTGGGGCGAGGAGCTCCTGTCCAGCAGGAAGCAGAAGGCTCTTCTTCCCCCTTGCCAGTCCTGGACCCGCACCCTCTTTACCCCAAGCAGCGCTGAAAAGTCAGATACTGGGCACAGGGAGATCAGTTTCCACTGTTTGTTTATTCGGCCAGTCCTGATGTGACTCTTATGCCGTTTCCACTGTCGCTAACAGGTAAGTTGTCTTTGTGCTTGAGCCGTTTGGGATGTGGCTTTTGTGCTAGTTGTAACAGATTCATTCAAACAAGTGGGACTGTAGTGCTGAGCACCACTACATCTTTCCTATGCCCTGGGTCTGGGTCCGTTCGGTGCCTTTCCAGCACGTGTCACCACCTTTCCGTTAACAACCTTTTCTCCCTTTTCCCATCTCGGCTGTGAGGCTTCGGGCAGCTGAGCGAGGTTGGGTGCTTGCCCAGCCCAGACGGGTCCCCTCGTGGTTCACTGAGCCAGTGAGACGCAGCGACAGGATGAAGCTCGGAGCCAGTGGAGCTGGGCAAACAGGGCATCTGGTCTCAGAGCTGTTGTCTCTGGACGCTTCACCTCTTGCTTATGTCTTTTAAATTTGTTTCTGGTATTTACTACTGACTGTGACTAATTCCAGACCTAACTCTTTTTTCTTCTCGCGTCTTCATGGCTCACATTTTCTGTTGGGCACTTTGGGAGGAGGCGTTGGTAGAGCCCTGGGGGGCAAACAGCCAAACAGCCTCTCGTCGTCCAGGTTGACGCGGGTCAGGGGATGTGGGGAAGAAAACCTGAAAGTGTCTGCATGAATCCTTCCGTCACACAGGGCGAGTGTGGCAGGTGCCCGGGGCCTGCAATGTGCTGTGAGCTGATCACGTCTGTCCCTGAACATGGCCACTCCAGGGGAAGTGGCATGGGGGTGGTATGGCAGTGGCATGGCGGTGGCTTGGAGGTGGCGGTGGCATGGCTGTAGCATGGCTGTGGCGTGACAGTGGCATGATGGTGGTATGGCAGTGGCATGGCGGTGGCAGCGGCAGAGTCATGACTGTGGTAATTCTTGGCATTGCTGTGGGCCAGGTGTCACACTGCGCACTTTCCATTCATTGTCTCACTTAATCTTTGTAATGGCATCTGAGGTAGGGGGTATCAATAGCCCCAATTTTCAGAGGAAAATGAAGTTAAGAAACGATCCCAGGCACAGCGTCAGTGGCGGTAGTGGGACCTGAGCTGGGCACTTGAGACCCTCGGTGGTGTGCTTCCAGCCTGCCCGAGTGGCCTCCACGGGTCCTGCGTCCCTCCTGCTGTTTATGCTCTGTGTGGATTTGGTCCCCAGCTTCCCTCTCTCCATTCCAGAAATGCACTATTAACTTTGACCTGTGAAACTCTGCCCCCTTTGAGGCCTGTAGAAATCTATGTGCTTGTCTGCTTTTCATGAGTATTTTTTGGGAAGTAACATTTCTTGAGAACTCTCCAGCAGGTATTGTCTGTTTCAGCAATTCTTTATCTTTTGGGGAGATTGTATACTCTTTGAATAAGCTTTTCTCTGCCCACTGAAAAGTGCATGTATGCATGTAAGTTTGTATACAGTTAAATGGACTCGTAAATATTGTGAAAAGCACTGTTTCTCTTTACGTGCCTGGCACCTCATAGTCACTAACAGAGTGGTTGTGCGATACAGTGGGATGAAGGAAACGTTCCTGCTGTCTGAGTATCTTTCCTGTGTTTAAGGTTTCTTCCTAGCCCCCTGGAGGGGAGGATGGTTTCATCTTATCCTGAATTTATTTGTATGTTATGATGTAACTAGCACAGTTATTTGTCTTACAAACTGTAGAGTTTTGTTTATACTGGCAGTTGAAGGAGACCCCACTACTGTATTTTTTGCCAAATCATCCTTGTTCCAAGTAGTACATGAAGTTTGTAGTCCATAGTGATGGATCAGGAATTTGCTGGCTGGTGGCGAGAGACCATGGAATGGGTAGGGCTCTGGTGTCACATTCAGAAGAGATTGGGTCTCATCCTGTGGAATTGACCTGGAGTGACATGGTCAATATGCAGAGTAAGTAGATGACCCTGTGGGCTTGTTGAATGAATAGATATTTAAAACATCCATCAAAATGGACACTGTGGGACTTACTATCATTTTGTTGTTTTGAATTTTATGACAGTGGTTGACAAACTAATTAATCATAGTCTGTAGTGGATGGGAACGAGACAAGGGTAACAGTTCCCTCTATGGGGAATTTTGGTTGCTGGGGGAGGAGGGGGTCGGGGGAGGCTGGGGAGGAGGAGGGGCTAGTGGTGTGTAGCACAGGGCTGCCCAGCGCACTAAGGACTTGCATTCACGAAGCTCCTAGCTGCTTTGTGAAGCCCCTTCACCTGTGTTATTAATTTTGAGCTCACAAAATCCCTATTTAAGAAGCAGAACAATAACTCTCCTCAAGTTACCGTTAAAGTTCAGAGAAGTTAAGTGAGGTGTTCAAGAATATGCGACTAGGAATTGAAAGATTGGCATAAACCCCAAGCTTCTGACTCCTGAGCTCACAGCCTCTCTGTGTCCAGTGCTCGTCCCCTGCTTGCTGGCAGCTCAGGACCCGGCCCTTCACCTCCCCCATCGCAAGCAGCTTTCTTCACAGTGGGGACCCTCGTCTGATGCGGAGCTGGGCCTACTCCCTGGAGGCCAATCCTTCTTCTTATGTGATGCCTCCCTTTGATGGGAATTTTGCTGTTACAGTTGTGCCTAATGTCTTAGAAATACCCTTCAAATCAAATAACAAAGCCGTGGTGGGGAGCCGGGGTCTTGTCCTGCCTGGGGCTTCCTGCCACACGCTTAGAGCCGAAAAAAGAGTTCTGGCAAGCTCTTCCTTGAGGTAAGAATGGGCTCATTGGTGATTTTGTTTGTTTACGTGGAAAGGTAATTAGAGGAGCACGTGCAGAAAGTGTGAAATCCCGTTAGTCCGAGGGCTCGCAGCCTGCCCTGCGCACCTCCTGCTCCAGATGCCGCAGGAACGTATGAGTTCACCAGCAGCAGGCAGCAGCCGCCCCTGGCTCTGGCGCTGTCCTTGCACCTTCTTGTGAGTCTGTAATTATTTCAAAACAAAAACTTTAAGAAAAGGGGGAGAAGATGTATGGGTAACATTAGTAATTCTGGAAATCTGGCACTTCCTCGGGTTTGAATCCATTTGCCGTGACTAATCAGCACGGGCAACACCCACGGCTCATTTGTCGGCCAACTGTTGACTGAATCCTTGCCTCCGTGCAGGCACTGGGCGGGCGCAAATCGTGGAGACATGCCTCCCGCAGGGCGCTTCCCCAAGGAGCGCCCCTCTGTGCCTGCACCCGGAGCCAGACTCACCTCGTGGCCTCCAGATTTCAGCACTGCCACCCGTGTCTGTGCCTCCTGCAGAAAGGGTCCCTGGCGGTCATAGGGCTGTCAGAGGTTGAGGCCTGCTGCCCTGGGTGATTATCCTCTCGTGTGGTTTCGTGTTTAGGGGCCCCAAGTGCAGCTACCCGCCTGCTCTGCCGTCCTTGGGAAACCAGCTGGACGACGTTTCTATCAAACTTCTGTTTCTCCGTTGCCTGATGAGAAAGATGTCAGATTCTTAGAAAAAGTTTCACTTCCTAAACTGAAATATTTAGATCTCTTGAATCGATCAGTATAACTGATTTGGGGGATGGTCAACTCATTTAGCAAAGTTTACACTAATGAAGAAGCTTCTAGAACCTGTCTGAGGGAGCTTCTCTGTGACGTGTAGCACTGAACAGTGTTATTGCTCCCTCCCTTCCAAGTGGCCAGCTTGCCTGCGGGTCTCTGCTCTTCAGAATCTGTGTGGTCTTTTAAATTAGTTCCAGGGAGAGCTTATAACCTGCGATGTATTTTATACATGCTCGCTCTTTTCTGTGTGGTTGGACAGGTGTGTGATTTTCCTCTCAGAGAAAAAGTGAACTTGACCTGGAATTTACATGGCACCGCATTGCCCTGCAGCTGCTGCTCTGCTCCGTGGTGGCGTTTAGTGAGTGTGACGTGTATCCGTTTCACAGGGCTGAGATGTTCTTGGAATAAGACATTCGAAATGAGAGAAGGGGATTTTGGACTAAAATAGGTCTGGTTATACCTGTAAGAACTTGTCGTGGTAGCTGTTGAGCCGGCCTCCTGCTGCTGACGTGGGCCACCCTGAGGCTGGGGTGGAGCTCAGTTGCTGTGCTCCCAGCATCTGGGAGGAGCCTGGCACAGTGCAGGCCCAGTAATTGTTTGTTAAGAGACCTTCTCACAGAAGCACTATTTCTAGCGTGCAGGTCCGGCCAGACTTCCTGGTGCCCCAGAAGTGCGTGAGGAGTCTACACTGGTCACCAGATCCTGGGGTTCGAAAATGCGCCTAGTCCTCAGAGGGTCCCCTAGAGGCGAATAAAACATTATTCTTCTCTCAGCAAACTCTTTCGTTTTAAAAGCTTAAAACTAATAGTTATATTTTGGCCAGTTGTTTAAGCAGCTAATTTTGGGAGCAGAAGCCCTCTTTCTTCTTTCCATAAAAGGAAACTGAGGCCGACAAATAACAGTGTAGCTGAATGAAGTTTTGTTCGTGCTGGCAATTTGTCTAGCTTATTGGAGGGTTTTCTCTGTGGGCACCTCATGTAATTGGTCGTGATGATGTCCATTTTAGATTTCTCAACTGTCTAGGAAGAAATCCTGTTTTAATTTCTCACAGCACAACAGTGTCTTAAATGTGTCAATTCTTAATGCATCGATGATGAGAATATAATTCTAAACACCTGCACATACTGATGATGAAAAGAATAAAAAGCACGCCATATTCAGTTCCTAGCGGATTCTCTTCAATTGCTGCATTATCCATTGGAAATGATAAATGCCTCAAATTGATGGAAAAAAATCTAAAATTAGATTGAACAAACATTTAAAAATAATTCTGTCAACGTACAAAAATCATTTGCATCTCTATGGAAGCTGAAATTAAAAATGCAGTACCCCTATTTGCTCTGAAGAAAGTGAAATAATAAACATGGACAGGTTCTGTTGAAAATTATGGGATGTTGATGAAAGAAATCAAAATAGACCTGCACACGTAGAGACATATACCATGTTCATGGCCTGGAAGATTCCCCATGTTGAAGATGCCCATTCTCCTCCAAAGTGGTCTTAGATTTAACATAATTCTTATCAAAGTCTCAACAAAGTCTTTTGTAGAAATAGGCAAATTTATTCTAAAATTCATATGGAAAGGGAAAGGTCATAGGACAGCCAAACAACTTTGAAAAAGAAAGATAAGATGGAAACAATCACTTTTCCAGGTGTTAAGGCCTGCAATGTGTCTACAGTAGTCAAGGCATCGTCATATACTGTTGATGAGCAGACAGTAGATCAGCAGAACAGAATAGAGAACCCAGAAATTGATCCCCAATATGCTCAACTTATGACAAAGGAGAAAAGCAGTTCGAGGAAGGAGAGGGGATAGCCTTTTCAATAAATGATGCTGGAGCAACTGGACATCCGTAGGCAAAAAGCGAAGCTTTGCATAAGCTTTATACCTTAAACAAAAGTTAACTTAAAATGGGTCATGGACTTAGATGTAAAACTTCTAGGGAAAAAACATAGGAGAAAATCTTCAGGACTAGGCAAAGACATGCACAGACATTTCACTGAGATGGATACTGATGGCAAATAAGCATATGAAAAGTTGTACATCATTAGCCATCAGAGAAATGCAAATCAAAAGCATAATGAGATATCACTACATTCCACTCAGAGAAGCTGAAATAAAAAAAAAATAACAGCAGATGCTTATGAGGATGTGGAGAAACTGAATTCTTCCTATACTGCGGGTACAGCCATTCTGGAAAAGTAAAGCTAAAAATGGACTTGTCATATGACCTGGCAGTTGCTCTCTTAGCCATGTATCCCACCCAGAGAGATGGAAACTATACGTAAATGTTAATAGCAGCTTTATTACATGGATGTGACACCCCAAAACTAGAAAGTCCCCAAATGTCCTTTTGTGGTTGAACAAACCATGGTGTATCCGCACCATGGAGTAAGACTCAGCGGTGAAAAGGAGTCAAAGCTGGTACACAAAACACAACAACCTAGATGGACTTCGAGGAAATTATGCTGAGTGGGAAAAAAAAGTCAACTTCAAAGGAAATATAGCGCATGGTTCCATTTATTTAACATTCGTGAAATAACGTAACTATAGAGACGGCGTCAGGGCTTAGGGGCAGTGGGTGTGGCTATAGAGGGTAGCATGAGGGAGTCTTATGGTGATGTTGTATTGATTGTGGTGGTGGTTCTGCAAAGTGGCACATGGCAAAATTGCATAGACACATACATGGTGAGTCCATATATGGTAGGCGGAGTCTGAGTAAGACATGCAGGCTGTACCATTGTCAATTTCCCGATTTTGGTACTGTGCTATAGTTATGTAGATGTTAATATTGGACAGACTGGGTGAAGGGTGCATGGGCTTTGCTATACATTTCTTTGTACCTTTTTGTAAACTGATGATTTCAAAATAAGTTTTTAAAAATAAAACTGATGCTTCATCTTCACACCTTAAAAATTTCAGCTTAATTCTTAGTTATTTTTCGGTGTATGCTTGGTCCTGTCTCCTTGTGGACCTCAGGACCTCAGGAATAATGATACACTTATGGTGCCATAGGGATTTATAATCTGATAGGTCTTTCTTTAAGCTTAGTTTTTGTTTTTGTTGTTAAATAAATTCCTCAGGTTTTGTAGTGCTATTGCCTTATTTAAGAAAAACTTGTATGGTCAGTATTAGTCATCATTTTAGATTTAGTAAAGAGTAATTTTTTATAAAACGATATTCTTCACGTGTGTTTTTCTGTGCGACAGGCGCAGTTGAGCAATAGCAACACACGTCCAGGGCTGGAACTGAATGGGTAACAAAAGGTTACAGGGTTTCCCAGCAGATTCCGAAGAATGTTGTGCATTTCCTTAACAACCTAAGTGTTGGTTTAGCTTGAGGCTGGGTATACATAAAACTAGAGAACATAACTGAACAGATTTTTAAAATAACAGTGGATGTGGTTGATATGTTAGAATGAAATAGGTAAAATCACGCCTGGGAGTGTCATCAAAAGATCCCTGACAGTCCCGGTGAGGCTCACTGTGGATGGAAGTTCAGGAGAAATGACTCAGGTTCACGGTGGAACCATATTCTATGGTCATTCCTCTCTACTTAATCTAGATTCTGTCGTGCATATTTAATCTCTTAAAAGGTAAATGAAGGCACATAGTAATGGAATAGAATCCTTTGTCTTCTGTTGAATTTAATGCTTTCATAATTATCATGCCCAAATGATTTAGAATTGGAGGCAGCCCTTTCCAAGTAAATATTGTGCTCTGATACTCAGTGATACATGCAGACATGTTACAGAAGGAAGTGGCCATTTTCGTGCGGTGAATTTTCTAAAGAACATTCTGGTATGTTGGAGGTTAAGATTATCGTAAAATATAATTTTCCTTCTCACAAATTAAACCTTTGATCCCTATAAAAACATGTAAATTGTAACAAGGACATTAAGATCTAAGTGCCTGAATTCTCTGTTTAATATAAATATTAAGATAAGAAAATTTTAAGTAAAATTCTGGATTTTTACAAGTACCAAAACTTATTTTTCCTTTTAAATTTACTGTAATTTAATAAGAAACAAATGGTCTGAACTCAAGGATGTGTGGATTGCAGTTGATTTTGCTTAGCAATGTTCTCTTTTGATTAAAAAACATTAGAGTTTAAAAACATTTGGAAAGAAAGTTCTTAGGCTTTTGTCACTCAGCAACCTAGAGTTTAATGCCCCTTTATAGCGCTGACAGTTAATTTTTGCAGTAGGCGCTGCTAATTCACGTTCAAAGAAGACAGTGAGAGAACATTGAAACACCTCTGTGTTGCTTCAGTTAAAATTTAGCTACGTTTTTTGTCTGGGTATCCAGAGTATTATATCCTGAATTCTTTCAGCACCAATCAACAGGGAAGATGTGAAGGGGACACTGGAAAGTGACTTTCCAGTCGCTTCTCCGGGTACTAACCCAGACCAGCCTGAGACCTTGCCTCGAGATTGAATTGGACCATCTGAACATCTGTCATTTGATCATCTCAGGCTGTCTCAGCACTCAGTAAGAAACGAGTTGCTAAGGTATCTGGGTTACACCCTGGGCTAGATAAGCCTGTTCTTATTTCGTTAGCACCATCATTTCTGCATTTATTGTACAAGGAAAAACGACTTCCGGGAGTTCTAGATCTCTTCCATGTAGGGCAGGTTACCATGAAACACTGGAATGTGTAGAATTTGTTTTTAAAAAATACGTAACGGAATTAAAACAATTAGGTAGCTCAGAATGTTTTATTAGGTCATCATGAGTCCCTGTGTTGAGAGGTAAACAAATTTGATGCTAATTTTACAACCGGATAAACTTGAACATACGGACAGTAGGTGATGTGCTGATGATGGAGCAGCGGACCTGACGGAAAGCTGGGCTCTGACCTCTGACGCTGCACCTTTCGCAGTCTAATGTCTGAGAACACAGGAGTGGCCTGAATTAAACTCAAATGTGCAGAAGGTCATTTACTAGAATTGCATCTTCATTACGGTGCTGAGGGTGTGAGATGGTGCCATCCTACAAGAACAGAGGCAGGATCAGCATTGGTAGAATCGTATCCTTTCTCTCGTGCTACTACAAGGAAAAGCTGCCATCCTTGTGGTCTGTTTGCACAAATCCGAATCTGTGAGCATTGTGGAGAAAGGGTCCAGGCTCAGGTATTCTTTCAGTAGCTCTTAGCAGAAAGACGGATGGTTAGGAGGGTGGCAGACAGCTCGTGCTGTGCTGGCTCTGCTGAGGACCGTCAGCAAGGTTTGGAAGGGAAGGGCACGCAGGCAGCTTCACTGCAGTTGAGGACGTCCTTTAGATCAGCAGTTCTCACCCATAACAGATGTTTTGTGATATCCTTTTCCTATCCTGAAATGGGAATTTCTTAGGCAATGTAACCCATCTATACAAACGATTAAGTCAACATAATGCCCTAACTGTAATGTAAGGAGAAATAAAAGGAAAGTCACAGTTTTTCATAATTTGTTGCTCAGGCAGAACTCTACCTTTCAAATGTGATGAAACAGTTGCATGCTTACGTGTGTGTGGAATGACCGTGATGAGGAAGCTGGGGACTCCCACAGTGAGGGTGACATTCTCAGTGAGGCAGCTCTCAGAAATGGTGAACAAGTCTTGATAAAATTCCCAATCAAGCAAACTAAAACAATCTTTCAGTTTCAGTGAAATCTGTATTCTGGGAAAACTTAGCATATGTTGAAGTCAAGCACAAATACTGTCTTTTAATCTAAAATAGAATTGAATTTCTAAGCTTAGATAACATGAAAAAGGTTTTTTTTTTACTGACGTACGTCTAGACCTTTTGAACTCTTGGAAGGATCTAGGACAATGCACTGTCCCACATGTTGCAAGATGGCCAGTATCCGTGCTGTCTGCCCACCACTTTCCTCTGCTATGACCTGTCGCTGTGACACCCTGTCACCGTGACAGCCTGGAGTGCGTGGACATTTCCGAGATGCCTGCCAGGGAGATGCACTATCCTGTGGAGAACTGTGGTTAATTCCCTGCCTCTTTCGATGATCTGTCTGCTCTTCAGAAGAAGGCACTCTGCCACACCTCCTCCTACTGCCCTGCTCCTATGGGGTATAGTCGTGTGGTGGGGATGGGAAGGAGAAGGAAGATTGTAGTTTGTAGTGGTGGAGAGCGTTTGATGAGTTTTTTTATTAATTCATGAGGGAAGATGAGTCTCTACCCTTAATAATGCTTTTGCCTCCATAGTTAAGCTGGAGATTATGTTAAAAACTATTGTGAAAGGAACGTTAATCCTAATTTTTCTTAGGAACACCTAACTGTTCAGTATAATTGACTATAAAATTTCAAAGCCTGGTAACCACTGAGTTTTGGTCATCATGGCAGAATTAGTCACTGACGGCTGAGTGTGACTGTAGCTTATCACAGTGTTGCTATATTTCACTAGTGTGTACCATCAGTCAAACTGATGGAGTGGAAACAGTATTTGCTGTAACATTATAACAGTGATTTGTTGTACTACTGTCCAAAAATGGTGTTACTTGTGTTGTGTTCGGGTGTCATGAAGATGAACGTCTGTGCGTGCCCCATCTCCACCCAGATCCCCAAAGGCAAGCTTGTTCAGGGAGTCTGCTCCCCAGACACATGCACTGGACAGGGTGGAACCAGTCATGGTGGAACCTTGAATCAGGCTGGCCAGTCAGGGTCTCCTCCTGGTGAATGGTATTGTGACAGAGAGAATGAGAGAGAGACAGAGAGACTGAGAGACAGAGACTGAGAGACAGAGACAGAGATTGAGAGACAGAGATCAATTTTGTCCCTCTGTGTGGTGGACTTGGTGCTAGGGCTGAAGTCAAGGCGTGGGCAGGATCTGTTCCTTCTCAGGGCTAAGGAAGGATCTGTTCCAGGCCTCTCTTCTGGGCTTGTAGACGGTCATCCTCTTCCCGTGTCTCTTCACATAGTCTTTTATGCATATCTGTCTCTGTGTCCAAATTTCCCCCTTTTATAGGGACATCATCAGTCACATTGGTTTAGGGCCCACCCTAATGACCTCATTTTAGCTTGATTACTGCTGTAAAGACCTTATCTCCAAATAAGGTCACATTCTGAGATAACAGGGGTTAGGACTCCAACATATTTTTTTGTGGGGGACACAATTCCACCCATAGGAGGTACTCTAAGCCAGTGTCCTACCATGTGGACTGGAGAACAGAGGAAGGTGATTGCAGAGAAAGAATAAGGCACAAACAAGACATGGAGAGAAATAACTTGGTGGATTCCTGACTTACCGTCTCTAGTTTCCTAGAGTTCAGCTGTGTTCCTCACGTTGGTTCTGTGAGCTTGCATCATGGCCTTCCAGTGCATTTCCCTTGCTTACGTTTGTTTCGGCTGGTTGCTGTTATTTTTAGCCAAGGGATGCTAACTAATAGAGAACCAAGTTGAGACAGCATTGTAGCATGTTACTCTAAGGACTGGATATTACCTTAGAGATTTTGTGAAGCTGTCTCTGGCTAGCTGGACTGAAGAAGGAAGCAGGAAGAACCATAAGAAGCCCACTGTAATAGAATCCTGAGGTAGCAGAGGGGAAGGTGGGAAGCAGCCAATAGATGTTGGTCCTTTTCCCAGTACCTGTTACTGTATGTTATGGACTGAATGTTTGTGTCCCCCCCAAAATTCACTGGGGACAATGTGATGGTTTTAGGATGTGGGGCCTTTGGGAGGTGATGAGGTCATGAGGGTGGAGCCCCTGAGTGGGATTGGTGCCCTTATAAGAAGAGAAATAAGAGGCTGCTTCTGTCTCTACTTTCTGCCACGTGAGGACACAACAAGAAGATGGCCATCTGCAAACCAAGAATCAGGCCTTCACCGGACACCAGATCTGCTGGCCCCTCTATCCTGGACTTCCAGAACCATGAGAAATAAATTTCTGTTGTTTGAGCCCCCAGTCTGTGGCATTCTTGTTATAGCAGCCTGAACAAACCAAGACACTGTATGAGCCCTTTCACTTAGTTAGGGCTTGAATTAAGGACATGGATTAAAAAGATTCAAGGAAAGAAGGGAAATGAGGAATCCATGTGTTGACTCTGAACCTCTATCCTGGGCAGCAGGGTGGATGGGTTTGACGTTAAGCAGCCAGAGGACTGTCTGTCTGAGGAAGGACAATGAGCTCTGGTGTGGAAGTGCTGGCTCTGAGGGCCTGCAGGGTGGTCAGGCGGTGACTGCCAGGCAAGGAGCAGATGTGGTAACCAGAGTGCAGGCACTGAGGTCACTGTTTAGAATCACCGGAAGGTGTTCTGTTTGGAGTCATTGTAACACGTTCCGTTGTTTGGAGCCATCGTAACGGGTTCTGTTGTTTGGAGTTGTGTTGACTGGAAGACACCACCAGGGAGTGGAGTTGAGAATCCCAGAGGGGGCCATGTGGGAGCATCACTCTTGAGGGCAATCTGAAGAGGAGGGTCAGCAAAGGAGACTAAGGCAGGGAAGCAGCCGCTTGATGTGGCAATTAGGTTTGAACAGACTCAACAAACATTTATCAGACACATATTAGCAAAGTGGGGACCAAAAGTGTAAAATTGTGTTGCTGGGCAGTGAGGCAAGAACTACTCATTGAAAACACATTGAAAACACTCATTGAAAACTCATTGACAACATAGATTGTTCCTTCAAGATACAAGAAGACTAAGAGAGTGATTGCTTGAGAGGAAGGCAGAGCAGAAAGAATACTCCCACACAAAGGGGGAAATCCACATTTCTGCGAATGTATGCTACTTAAAATAGCCTCTCTCTGAGGCACACAGAGTATCTAGCACTGACTACATATACATGCTCTGTGTACGTAGGCTAATATACCCCTTCCACAAACCTGTGAGCCTTCAGAGAGAAAAAGAGGCAGGTTACCAGACCTTTCTGCTTGCTTCAAATCCATGCCCCTGGTACAAGGTCAAGCCAGTAAAGAAGCCCACACATCCCTCACATCCACCCCCTGAAAAATCTCTGTGACAAAATGAATTCAGAGTATTGGCTAAATACAAGAAAACACAGAAAAGGAATTCAGGCCATCTCCTGGACTTTTTAGGACGGGGTTTGGCAGGCATACTACATTGTTGAATTAAATGAACAGCAATAGGTTAAAAAATAAAACTGTAAATGGCTGTAAGAGGCACAGAGGTCCTGTTTGGTTTGGAACGAAATTGGCCTGGGGTTAAGTGTGAAAATGAAATAATAGGAGTAGAAATTACAGATTCATTTGGGTGGCATATGGGAAAAAATTTAGGTAAGGGAAAGCTAGGCGAGCACTTTCAATAAAGGTCAGTAATGTGATAAAAGTCACGACTAAGAGACAATTAACCAGCCAAGATGTGAGTGTCAGAAAGCAAGAAAGGCATGAGTTTGAAACTAGACTAGGAGACAAGAAAGTCCAAGATTAATGCAGGAAAATTAAATAGGATAGCATGAGAGAGACCCCCAAGATGAATATCAGTAGAGATGAAAGAGAAGAAATGAGTGTGCTCATGTTCTCCACTGGATAAGTTAGCACGAAAGTTTCATATCAATACATGTCACATCTCTTCTTGCATATGGAAAAGGGTACGTGTAAAATAAAACCATACAGCTCACAGATTGAAGTTGTACATCGTTTATTGCAGTACATAGTAGTGCATAGTGACTCACATTCGCTGCCTTCCTGATGTTGAACCCACTGGAGCAGCTTCTCAAGCACCCAGCCAGGACCCAAACATCCTGTGTCCTTAGCAGTTCTCACTCTGCCTGGTACATAATGGCCCTCAATAAATACCTGTTAATTCTCTGTGTTCTTTCATTTCCATTTAATGCAGCAAGTGAAGAGATTACGATCTTCATTAGATAATTTTAGGTCCTTGATCAATGATTCACTAGCTCAACAAAGTAACCATTATTTTGTTTCTCTATCTGGAGTTGGAAAACTAAGAAAGAGGGAATCTTAAGTTTACACTAGATTTTCACGTTATTTGAAATGATGTCTATTATCCCTTGGCTCTTAATTACAAATCTGTATTTCTCTTCATCATTTTATTTTTAATCCAAGGTGACCTGATGGGAAACGTAATAGATACCTTTATATTTAAGTGTAACTTTGTCAAATTGATACAGGGTTATATGTTACATAAGAGAACAGTGTTACATTTTCTTGATGTCTTTTGAACTTGTATTTGAAAGACAAAGTGCACAGAGGGAAGTGCTCACACTTAACTGCTGTTTAGCACATGTCTCCTGTTCATTAACAGTTTCACAGAGGAGCTGGTCAGTCCTGGATCTAGTTCACTTCTGGGTCTCCCTCACATGCAGCTGCTAAAGGAAGCAAGGAGGGCGATGTTAGTATTAGAATAATAACACTAAAAAGGGATATCATCTGCACAGGACCTGCTGGAAGGAAGGCACGTTGGGCTTTCACATTCTACTCCATATGTGAAGGTCTTGACTTTTAGATTGCAGGGTGGGAATCCTGTGCACTCGAAACTTTCCTTGAGAGTTTTTCGTTGAGCTTAACTCACGGACGGTAGGAATAGTTTGCTGCCTCTAGAGACTATTTTAGAGCGTTGTTATCTCCTTGAAGCCTTGAGAGCTTCAGCTGGACCTGGGCATGCGACCTCGCTAACCGTTAGGGCCTGTGCTGAGTTAATTGCAGCCTAGTCCTCAGGGGTCCTGTTGTTGTGCTGCTGATTCTTTCAGGAACCTTGGCTATTTTGCCAAGTGTCTCACCCCTTATATTTCTAGGCATTTTAACAGATGAGATACCATTTGGTTTCTTCACATGCTGTGAAATATTTCATGATAGTTTAGAAGCCACTTAGTTTATCCAAACCTTCTTTTGACTCATCCACATGATTCTTTTAGTATATTTTTAGATTTATTAAGTGCTTTTTGTGTAATTGATGAAACAGCTTTCATTTAAAATGTTATGCCATATGACCTGGAGGCTTCCCACTGTGGTTTAACAGTGGCTGAGATGTCACGTTGTTTGTTTGAAACTGCAAAGTGGAGTCTGTGCTGGCACCTCAGGGCACCCTGGACGAGGGTGAGAGAGCTCCGGGTGGTCATTTAACCTCTTTGTCATGCAGTCATGATGCCTGGAGAGTTTCGCTGCTTATCCAGGCTGACTCCACTGGTCAGGCAGTGTAAATTCTGGCTCCCGGTCCCTGTTCTCTTACCTGTGTCAGACTGACCCCTGGATACCTGAAGACTTTCAGATCTTCGCCAAAGAAACGCCTTTCTTGTTGCTTTGCCTGAGGACTGCAAAGGAAGATGTCCTTTTGTCTGAAATATTTTTTATTTAAGGTTTCAAAGAGAGGTTTATGACCTTTTTTTCTCCTTGGGGTTGGGAAGAAAGCAGTATTCACAGGGGAAGAGGCTCAGAAATGCCACTGTGCTGTTAACAAGAAGGGTGAAGGTGGGCCGTAGTGGAGCTCCTTCCGTCTGCCAGGCACACACACCCGCTAGCTCGTGTGTGTGCAGAGATGTTGCGGCAGCCTCTGGACACTCCCTTCTCTCACCAGTGACCTCCGAGAAGACTCACAGTTTTGTTTCCTAACCATTGCTCAACTCCATCTTTATGCTGGTCTGTGCTTACCCACTCAATGTGCGTAGATACGTTTTCTGCTGATTAAAGAAATTCAGAAAAGAAAGAGGGAGAGATTCTTTTTATAATCTATTCTAGGGTCCCCTATTGTACTGAAGTTGGTTCTTTTAAAAAAAAATTTAATACACAGTCATGTGTCGCTTAATGAGGGGGACACGTTCTGAGAAATGCATTGACTAGGTGATGTCATCGTTGTGCGAACATCATGGAGTGCAGCTGCACAAACCTAGGTGGCACAGCTTACTACACACCTGGCCTGTGTGTACAGCCCATTGCTCCCAGGCTACAAACCTGTACAGCATGTTACTGTACTGAGTACTGTAGGCAATTGTAACACTATGGTAAGTATTGTGTATCTAAACAGAAAAGGCACAGTAAAGATACGATATAAAAGATAAACAATGGTATCCTGTCCAGGGCACTTAGCATGAATGGAGCTTGCAGGACTGGAAGCTGCTCTGGGCGACTCAGTGATTGAGTGGTGAGAGAATGTGAAGGCCTAGGACAATACTGTTCACTACTGTACACTTTATAAACATTGTACACTTAGATACACTAAATTTATAAACAGTATTTTTCTTTCTTCCATAATTAACCTTGGCCTGCTGTAACTTTTTTACTTTATAGACTTTAAAATTTTTTTTAACTTTTTGGCTCTTGTAGTAACACTTAGCTTAAAACACAAACACATTGTACAGCTGTACAAAAATATTTTCTTTATATCCTTATTCTATAAGCTTTCTATTTTAAAATTTTTTTATTTTTTACTTTTTAAGCTTTTTGTTAAAAACTAAGACACAAGCACACACATTAGCCTAACCCTACACAGGGTCAGGATCATCAGTATCACTGTCTTCAGCTCCACATCTTGTCCCACTGGAAGGTCTTCAGGGGCAATAACACATGTGGAGCTGTCATCTCCTGTGATAACAAGGCCTTCTTCTGGAACACCTCCTCAGGGACCTGCCTGAGGCTCTTCTTCAGGAGGTGTCACTGTTTTCAGAAACATGTCCATGGTGGTTTGTTTAGTTTATTTCTTTTTTTTTTATCGTAGATTTGCTTGTAAGCAGATAATGCACCATCAACATTCCTCTGTATTAATGAAAACCTTTCGGTGTTGGGGTCCATGTTCTCAGACTTTTTAAGGAACTTGTGGAGGTCTGCAAAAACTTCTGCTAAACACGTCACTGCGAATTTTCTTGGGGGTTCTTTTATCTTCTCCTGCAGTTTCCTTTTCTCTTGCTGCTTCTTCAGCCGTGCATTCCTGTTCCAGTTCCAAGATGGAACTTCTTCTACGTGGCATTCCTACACTCCTTGGTGACATCGCCCCAAGACCAAGCAAGGTTCTTGGTGCAGTCATAGATGTTGCACTCCTTCCAGAATTGTACCAGTGTCTTCTCAGTGTCTTCCTCAGTTGCAGCAATAGCCTGGGCCAAGGTCCCCCTCGGGTAGTAGGCCTTAAAAGCTATACCTCCTTGATGATTGGTTGGATCAAAAGGAGGATGTCCAGGAGCATTATCAACAATAAGTAAAATCTTGAAAGGTTTGTTATTTCCCAAACAGCACTTCACCATTTTGCTGGCATAGCAATTCAGGAGGGCATTTTGGGAGAGAAGCTGGGTCATCCTTGACTTCTTATTGCTCCAGTAGACACTGGCAGTGTGTGCTTATTGATATGCTTGAAGGCCCTGGGGCTCTCACTGCCAGATCACAAAGGGTTTCAATTTGTAGGCTGCAACACTGCCCCCAAGCAAGACTGTTATTCTGTCCTTAAAAGCCTTGAGACCTGGCATTGACTTGGCCTCCTTAAGGATGGAAGTCCTTGCAGGCAGCTGTTTCCAGAACTGGCAACCGTGTACGTTTGTCTACACAGCATAACAAACACATGAGTAATGCCTTGCGCTACAACGCCACTAGGCAATAGGAATTTTTCAGCTCCATTATAATCCTTTGGGACACCATCGTATATGGGTTCCATTGTTGACTGAAACATGTGCTGCCTTTTAACTCTCTCCCTCCTTCTGTGTCTGTTCCCTTTTCTGACATACTCTGCTTAGAGACTGTATGTACAAAATAGGCTAAGTAAATATAATTTAGGAAGAAAACTGGTTTTCCAAAATCATCTTCTACCTTCTGTAGGTGATGGATCTACTTACGAGATGAGTACTAGGTACTAAGGCCTACTTCTGAGGCCTACCTGCTGGCTGTGGCTCGTAGGGTAGCCTTCGCTTCAGCACGGGGAGCATGCCTGGCTTTGACTCTCGTATGACCTCAGAGGTTCATGACATGTAATGACGCACTGGGTCTGAACGAGGTCATATGCTGGGTGGGCTGTGGGGCAGGGACAGGCCACAGGCGCCAGCGGACTCCAGCCGCTCTGTCTGCACCTGGATGAGCTTGTGGCACACTCTGTTCCAGGCTTTGTACTCGTCTAAAGTAAGTACATTTTTGTTTCTTTGTGCAAATGGCCCAGAAAGGGGCCACCTGTGAATGCTGTCGACTTGTCTGCAAACTTGGGGACTCATCAGAATCCTGCTGTGTAGCCCATCCCTATTCATGTCAATGTGCTCAGTTCACGGGACATGCGCCGTCAATCACGTGTCTATCGACTTCATCCTCCCGGGAAGCAGAACTGTGGTCCCAGTTCTGGCTGCTGCTTCTCGGAACTCACATTGGATTCTGTGGACTTGGCATTGGGCCCAGACGTCTGTAGAGCTAAACGCTCCCTGGGTGATTCTGATGTGCCCCCGTGGTTAAAGACCACTGACCCAGACGAGGGCGTGCAGATCGAAGAGCTCAGGAAGATCCGCAGCTCTCCAGTCTGTGCGTGGACAGGCAGAGGGGCTGCTTTTGCTCAGAGCCTGGGCAAGGTTCTGGACGCCCGGCCACCGGCAGCCCTGTTGGCAGTGAAGTTCCGCTCTCGTGGACTTGGCTCTGTTTCGGCTGCTTCTCCCAATTCCCACTTGGCTGATAGAGACTCTGACCTGATCCTGAGGTCATCGCGCACGGGGGTCTTGTGTTCACTGCTGCTAAAAACAAAATACATGGGCTTTGGGAAGAGCCCATCCTCCACTCTTTTTGCTGAGGAGCTGCTGAATCATAGTAGCGTGTTTCTCAAATTTTACTCCCACTCCCTTCCAGATGATAAGTGAGATCAGATACACTGAAATCTCCCTGCCTTGGAGACACCCAGCACGTGAGCATACCCAAGACTGGGGAAGTCTGTGATTAAGAAAACAAAACGTGTTTAAAACTTTGAGTTAAAAAGACTTATTTGCGGAGGAAGAGACTTCTGCTCCCATTCCTACAACTGAGCAGCTTCTCCTTGACACCAGTTTGGGAAAGACTGGCCAAGGCACTTTTTGGCTCAGTGGTTTTTTAGGGTTAATTTCTGACAGCTGAACCTCTCTTTAAAACCCTTTTGAACCTGGGCTGAATTAACAAATGGAGGGCTTGGCACGGCAGTTTCCTGATTCATAGCTGTATCCCTCTGCTCTCCTTGTGCCGCTAAGTACTATAATCTTTGACCTGAAAGGAAGAATACTGCTAACAAGTAAATGTTTAAAAGACCCCTTGAAGTCTAATGTGCATGAGTTTGCACCTGGGGAGCCGTCTGCTGGATGAAAGAGCTGACTCACTTTTCATCTCCTGAGTCGGCGGCTGTTTTACAGTGGGTGGAAAGGAAGTGCTTTAGGTACCGAGGGTTAGGTTTCTCTTTATTTTTAGATGTGGTCAGCCATTGGCTGCGCCAACTTGGCGGTGACTGTAAGTGTGTTGGGGCCCTGCGTGAGCGATTTGGCATCACCAAGAATGAGTGAACTCCGACTTGGAAGAGTGCAAGCAACCGGAAACACGAGCCGCTGATGGACTGGGAGCCGTCAGGGGACTCAGCACGCAAGTGTGTGAAGCAGCAGCCCGGTGGGGCCAGGGGGCCAGGGTTTGAGAGGTGACAGTGGCCTCCCCCTGCTGTGTGGAATGGGAGATAGGAACTGTGTGTTGCCGGGCTTCCAGCTTTAAGATTTAATGAGTCTGAATTTTGCTGGTTTTCTGGTTTGTGTGGAAGTGGGTGTGTGTGTTAATGGGCTTCAGATGGGATTCGTCGAGCCTCCATGAAACAAGGATTTATTTCTAAAATTTGAGTGCCCTGCTGTGACAGTTTGACTGGAGAAGCCCTTACCAGGCATGAGGGAGCGGACTTCTATTTGCACGGCTGAGGGCGCTGGTTCCCTTGGCCGCGGCATTGGCACATGGAGTGAGGCGGAGGATGCGCACTGTCGTAGGAGGTTGGTGACTGACTGCAGGCCGAGATCGCTGTCAGGATCCCTTTTCAAAAGCTGTAAATCAATCCTGGCTACCCTGTTTGGTATGCTTTATTGTGTTTTTAGAAAATGTTTAGGTCACACTACTGAAACGCATCCACAGACATTTTCCTCAGGAACAGCAGCCTGCACAGAGGGCGCCTTCCAGTTCTGAGCTCCTGCTGCGGTGTTTTCACACAGTCGCTGTTGTGGGAAAGTGACGCTGTATCCTGTGTTCGTTCAGGGATTTTCTTTCACGCAGGCTGGACGGGCATGGGCTCGGGGTGTCGGTGCTGTGCCTCTGGGACATGACCTGTGCTCTTCAGAAGTGATGATCTGTCTTACTGTGTTTAACATTTGGGGAACAGGGGTTGCACAATTTTCTGGAGGGTCAGGATTAATTCTCTCTAGTTTTATTATGGTTATGAGAATACATTAATTGTCATGGAATAATTGTGCAAAAAAACAAAAGATATTTTCGAATGGTAACTTTCAAAGTTAAATCATTTGAAAGTTTCTGTGATTTTATCCCTTTTTTCTGCAGCTTAAGCCACAGTGTAATATTTACTACCAGTGTTTTCTTTTTTCTTAAGAAACTGGTACCTCTGATCTCTTACTGTTCCTTTTTCTGATTGTATTTTACAAATGCTCGAGTTCAAAGAGATACGTCTGACAATGATTTCCGTCTGTTGAGGGCCTCCACCTAGCTATGTGCTCACCTCATAGCTCCATCAGGTGGGTGTTGCTCTTCTGTTTTTATTTTTTTCTGTGGAGAAGGGTTCAAGGAGGCTGTCCCAGGGTCAGTGTCAATAGATGTGTTGAAATCAGGACTGGAATCCAGCTCGGCCTGATTCAGACACTGGTGCCGCCTCTGTCTGTTGCACCAGCAGCAGGTGCTAAAGCCTTGCTTCTCATGTTGTCTCTTAAGTAAAGTTTTACTGAACACCAACAGTTTAAGTTTTTTCTGCTTAAGGAACTGACCTCGTTGGTGGGCAGGAGGAGGGAGAGTGGGGTTGGGGGAATGTCAGTTACCTGAGGCAAACCAGGGGCTAGGCAACCAGCTTCAAGGTGTCCTCCGACCCTCAGGAGCGAGGGATGAGGGTCAGAGAGGATGCTCCGGGAAGGGGCAGTGAGATGAGAGGACAGGCGAGACCCCGTTGTGGGCCTAACTCGAAGGTTTGCTTAGCAGTGGCGGGCGGGAGCAGGGTTCGACGCGGTCGGCTGTGGTCTGAGTTGGAGGGGACGTGTGGCTGCAGTGAGGCACATGTGGTCAAGCTGAGGCAGGAGGGAGCCAGATTCTGTTGGGAGGGAGGTGGGGTTTAGGGTGAAGGTAGGAGCAGGGTTCGAGGAAACCGCAGTCTGCAACAACCAGGGCAGGGGAAGGCAGGGGGAAAAGCACGGAGACAAGGGCCCGGCTGCGGCAGTCAGGGCTGAGGAGGTGGCAATGCTGAATGGGCTGAGCCGACTGTGGGCGGTTGGTGCCAAGGAGCAGAGTGACTGGGCATTTTGTCGTTGGAAGCTGGGGCATCAGAGGGAGAGGGATCCCGCGTCTAGAAGAAGAGACTGAAAGAGCCAAGCAGGGAGCAGACTCATTCAGGCCGCGGCAGTGCCAGGAGGCCGGGGTGGACGAGGAGGGGGTGACTGGAGGGAGGCGGGTTGCGGGGGCAGCCTCGCAGGGGCCCCGCTGAGTGGGGAGAGGTGGCTCCTTACCCCACCCTGGGGTTGGGCTCAGCCAGTGGCCCCACACTTGTCTGATGAGCCCCCAGAGGTTCTGTGCGTCCCGGGGGCCCCACCAGGGCTGTATTTCAGTGAGCTCCCCCGGGGTGGCCAATGACCAGGTGACACAGGCTCAGGTGTCCTGCAGGGCAGACGCTGCCTCTGTGACACAGCCTCCCTGTGGCTCCTCGCGACCGTGTGGCTACAACAGACACTCCTAACGTTTCACCCGAGCTTGCTGGGCTGAGTGGACGCCCAACCGCTTGTGCTTCATGACACCTCCAGGGTCCTCTGCTGGTACCCGACCTGACCCGTGGAGGCCAGTCTGGATCCAAGTAGTGTCTCTACCTCCCAGGCCTGGTGGAGACGGGCTGTTCTGTTCTGCCACCTGCTGGCCAACTTCAGGCAGACCATCCGGGGCTTGGGGGTGGCCTCAGCTTTCACACACAGCTTCAATGGAGCACAGATGAGGCAAAAATCTTATTTCCAGTGGAGCCGTCTGCTCTCAGTTGAACATCTGACATTTGGTGTTGCAAACCTGGCAAAGTTAAGTTCCTCTCCCATGAAGGTTTCTTCCAGCTCCGTGTTAAAATGTTAACGACAACAGCATGTCTTGAGAGCAGTTTGCTGGGTCAATCTCAGAAAGAGCGTTTGTTTGCTGTGCGTCTGTTCTGTGGACAGTAATTCTGGCGATTCAAGGTGGTGTGAAGGCAGACAGGGTTCAAGCTCCAGAGACGTGTGATCTTGGGAGATTTCTTACCTTTCTGGGCTCAGTTTATCCTCAGCGTGGCTGCAGGCTGCAGTGCGTCTGTCATCATCATCATCATTGTGTTGACCTGTCTGGATCTGGGTCCCAGCTCTGCCAATGACCCAGACTTGAAAATCCCATGGCGGCCCCAGCGGGCACTGCTGCTCAGTGGAGTGCGCAGCCTCTCAGACTCGTCGTTCCCTCGTCTATAAGATGAAGGTGTGCGGCACGATGATCCCCGAGGTCTCCTTTGGTCCCGAGCTTCTACGGCTTAAATGATCAGCACGAGTGTGGCTCAGTTTCCGCAGGGGTTGAGGGGGGCCGCATTTGTGCTTGGCCTTTAGGTAGGTGCCGGGCTTCCAGGCCCTGGCCCGTTGGCACCGATGTGCTGTGCTGGGAGCTTCTGAGGAGGCTCATTTCATGCTCTGCATCTGATGCTCTTCAAACATCTTTAAAAGTTAGAATAGGAAAAATGTCAGGCTTCTTTACTTTCTCTTTCTTTTGAATATTACTGATGGAAACACAGCACTAGCGTTTAACTTTGCTCTATCTATAAACAAAAAGCAAACTTTCCCAAAGATCGCTGGTTCTTAGTTGGGGTAGGGGCACACCTCACACAGACCTCGGAGCTTTTTGACAACACAAGTGCCAGACTACAAACCCAGAAGGCAATCTGCGTGTGACCTGTGAGTGAGACTCTCCTCTGCGATGACGGGTACTCACCCGCAGCTGAGGCTTGAGGCGCTCACGCTGCTTCCGTCGCGCCTGACCCTCTCTTAGCAGTGCTGGGCCAGCCAGCACTCAGGGACTTTTGGTGTTGAAGGCCCCGTGCTCAGCTCCGGGCCCTGGACTCCGATGAATGCTCGCTGACGTCCTCTTCGTCCACATCCCGCCCCCGCCTCCACTGGGCTGGTGGCATCGCACTTTGTTGGGCTCTGGGTTTCTTTGGTTATACGTTACGACAAGGCCATCCCTTGGATAGGAGCTTAGGGTTTGAGCTTCCTCAGACTTCATGGTCATCTCTTCTTGCAGAGGCGTCTCTTCTGGAAATGGCTGAGCGTAGGCCCACGTGTTAATTCTTGAATGACTTGGGTGGTTCTTACGTGATGTCACTTCCTCAAGTAGCTGGCACTGATATCCCACATGCTGAATAAGCACTATTGTACTACTTGATAAATTAAAGGTTGTTTGACACCATTAACTTTTTTTCCTTATTTTGAATTGTAACTTACTTTTAAGCTAAGCATTTTCTTATCAACTGTGGTCAGAAATGTGTATTTTATGGAGCTATCCTGTAACTGTTACTTTTCTTGTGTATTCATTTTTTTCCCTAGAAAAATTATCAGCAAAGTAAACTTTAGAGAATGGCTGGAACACATTTTGAGTGTGTGCGTGTGTGGTTTGACAAAATGTGGGGTTTTCTATTTATTTTTTAGCTATTTTAAGTAACTGTCGTTACTTATGGGGTAACTAGCCCACCTGCTGTTTTGTAGCACTTCCTTTTAACTCATCAGGAGTTCACACTTTTCTTTGAACCATTTGTTGCCTCACTTCATTTTGGGAGAGAGATGTGCATGACAACCGTGGTAAAGGCCGAGAGCGGTCACTTGGGGATTCTGTCTTTAGAGGGGTCTGGGGGCCTGGTTCTTCCCTCTCGGTTCCGGCGTTGGGGGACAGGACCCTCCATGCCAGCTCCCCTCCCCTCCCTGCACCTGCAGGCTTGATTTTAGTCACCTGCTCTGCCTCGCCGCCACCGTGTGTAGCAGCGCGGCTCCCACGAGGCCCCAGTCCACGGCTGCCTCTTGTTGCTGCTGCAGGTGACCCTCGGGTGCTCCGTGCTGGTGCGTTGGCATTTCCTCGTTTACTTTTCCTAACAGCCTGATGCAGAAGGTCCCTGGTGTCCTTGTCCACAGGGGCTGAGGTCGGGGATGGCTGCGAGGACGTTGCTCACCTCAGTGCCCTTTGAGGCGGCGCTACCACAGATCTGCCGTAGTCCCCCCACCGTCCTGGCTCCCCCGCTGTCTCTGGAGGTGACAGAGGGCCGACGGGGGGAGGGAGACTCATCGGAAGGGGCGTCTCTCCAGCTAATGTCTGCGTTCTGCCACCGTCCCTCCCCGCGGCTCCCGTGCGCCCTCCGTGGAGGCGTCTAGCGCTTCATCCTTCTCTGAAGTTCTTCTGGGTGGAGTGGCATTTTAGAGAAACAGAAGTTCTCTTGATTTAACATACCCACTTTTGACTCTGGGGAACATGGTGTTTCAAACAAAAATTTTGTTTGTCTTAGTGCTTTTTAGGCCTCCTGTTCTCTAAGTTTCTCCTTATCAAGATGAGTCTATTACTTGGAGACTCTGACAAATGTCATTTCGTGGCAGCAACTGAAGTGGCCGTTACCAAACTGGATTCCCCGTCTCCAGTAGCCTTTTTGCTGGAGGTTTTGATGACGTTGGGAGAGTTGGCGGAATATGTGACCGTAGAAACTGCTGAGCTGAAGAGAAAAACGTGTTTATATTCTGCTTGTTGTGTTTCCATGTGTTCCAGAAAGCTTCAGTTTGTGAAGTTTTCTAAGAAAACACTCATGCCATGACTGGAATTTTAATAGTCATGGTTTATGAGAGAAACACAACAAGCCATGCCCTTAAGTATATCTGTACTTCAACTATAGCAGCTCAGGTCAATTTTAGACACCTCCTCCTGTGAAGTGTTCCTTTAATTACCTGAACAAGGTTGTAGGAAAAGGGTTGGGTGAGTGCATTTATGAACAGTGCCAAGTCCATGGTTCTTTAATTTTATATTTTATAAAAATAACTTTAAAAAAGATTTGGGCAATAAAAAAAAAGATTTGGGCAGTATTATATCATTTATGAAACTTAAACACACAAAAAAGTACTGTCTTGTTGATGAACACACTGGTATTTAGAAAAAGTGTAAAAACACCCTTGTGAATGATGCACACCAAATGCAGAAGAACAGCTACCGCTGGGAGGTGGGGACAGGAGGAAAGTTTGGCTGTAACATTTTATTTTATTTTTTCTTTTTTATTTATTTATTTTTTGAGGAAGATTAGCCCTGAGCTAACATCTGCTGCCAATCCTCCTCTTTTTGCTGAGGAAGGCAGGCCCTGAGCTAACATCCGTGCCCATCTTCCTCTACTTTATATGTGGGATGCCTACCACAGCATGGCTTGCCCAGCGGTGCCATGTCCGACCCGGGATCTGAACCGGCAAACCCTGGGCTGCCAAAGCAGAACATGCGCACTTAGCTGCTGCACCACCGGGCCGGCCCCTGTAACATTTTATTTTAAAAAACTGAAGCAAATATAGCCACATGTTAACTATCAAATCTGTGCTTATTTCTCTCCTTTTCTCTGTTTAAAATAATTTTGAATGAAAATTCAGCATTAAATGATTAAAAATTTTACGTTGTATGTTTACATACAAGCTGTGGGAAAACAGAAATGCAAGATGGAAAAGTTTGCACCGTTTGCCCTGTGCTTCCTGGCTCGTGACGTCACTGATGGTGTTTTCAGTGTGTCACCGAGTCTGCTTGTGTCCTCTGGTGCTTCGTCTCTGCTGCGTTCTAGTGCTGGTAGATTTCCAGCGGACTTGTGAGTGCGGACGTGAGCTCTTGTGTTTATGGAAGCTGTGCTGTGATGGTGTTGATGCTGAAGTGGTTCCCAGACTTTAACAAGCATCACGCTCGTCTGGAAGCCTGTTTAAATGTGGCTCCCCAGGTCCCTCTCCAGAGGTGTGGACTAAATAGGATCCAGGAATGTGCTTTTTTTTTTTAATGATTTTATTTTTCCTTTTTCTCCCCAAAGCCCCCAGTATATACTTGTATATTCTAGTTGCAGGTCCTTCTGGTTGTGCTATGTGGGATGTTGCCTCAGCGTGGCCTGATGAGCAGTGCCATGTTCACATCCAGGATCCGAAGTGGCAAAACTCTGGGCCACCGCAGCGGAGCATGTGAACCCAACCACTTGGCCATGGGGCCGGCCGGAATGTGCATTGTTAAGGAGCCTGGCCCTGACTCCCCCGCCCCAGTCCACACTGACTCTCCTGGGGGTGCCCTGAGGTACACAGTGTGGGAACACTGGTTTGACCCGCCCTTGCTGTGCAGCCTACCCAGCTCTGGGCTCCAG
Organism: Equus asinus; assembly: GCF_041296235.1. Classification (NCBI taxonomy): domain Eukaryota; kingdom Metazoa; phylum Chordata; class Mammalia; order Perissodactyla; family Equidae; genus Equus; species Equus asinus. The sequence goes on along the minus strand of NC_091813.1, from coordinate 69,529,821 downwards.
GGATGCTTCTGTTTTTGTAAATCATGTCTTATTGACGCCCAGCCCTGATTTGCTCACAGAGCCTCTGCTGCTTTTCTGGCACAATGGCAAGTCGGGTGGTTGGAACAGAGGCTGGGGAGCTTGCAGAGCCTCATGGAACTGCTGTCTGGCTCTCTGTAAATGGTGTGCTGAGCCTGCGTGTGATCTCGTGTTTTGCGGGGTCAGCATCAAAGTAAGTCCAGTGGAGAAGCTGGAGCGCGTTTAACGGGAGGGTGAATGTGATGATGAGGGGCGTGTAGTGACCAGTTCAGTGTGACAAGTGCCAATTGAGCCCTGGCTGCATGCAGGGACTGTGCTCACCGTGCCTCAGTTTCCCACCCGGCCATTCACAGCCTTCAGGGAAACACGTGATTCAGACATGATGGGGTAGGTGGGCGTCCCTCTTCGTGGGGTGCTATGGGCACATACAGCGGTGGGGAGTGGTGTCCCAGGAGTCCCTAACCCTCGGTGGCTTGTCCAGCAGGTCCTGAGGTGGATGAGATTCCGCATAGGGGCCCCCACTTGCTGGGGTGAGGGGTGCGTCGCTCTGGGCAGTACGATGTCGAGGAGGCGTGTGCAGTGGACTTTGCTCTTGGCACCATTGCCGTGAGAAGGGTAGGCGTGGACCGGCATGCTGGTGCTTGGAGGGGCAGGAGCAGCCCCTAGAGACCTCTGAAGTGACCGGCCATGTCTGCGCCCATTTGAGACTGGTTCCGTGTCCTGGGAAGTTCCTCGGTCTCTGGCAGGTGGGACGGTTGCCTGGAGCAGGGCCTCCCTGGGCCACATTCAGTGGGTGGCTGACCTCTGCACAGCCCTCATAGATGAGGCTGTTTTAAGCCACTTAGTTCGAGGTGTTTGTTACCCAGTGATAGTTCAGTGATATAGTGTCCGAGAATGTTTACGTGTTTGAACCGAGACAGCACCGGGCAGAAGTTGTGAAGGGCATGGAAAGCTGAGCAGGTGGAGAAGAGGACAAGTGTCTGCAGACGGAGGGCAGAGGAGGCACACCCAGGGCCTTGGAGGATGGTGAGAGCTGGCCTGGGGGACACAGCCGACAGGGCAGCCCATTCCCCAGGGTCTTGCTAGCCCGGGGGGAGGCCTGAAGGGGCTGCGGGCATGGGCGGTCAGGGCAGGCCGAGGTGTGGGAATCTTGGACCCTCCTTCAGATCTCAGCTCCACTGCCTGAGGACTGGGGGACCCAACAGGTTCCCATGTCGTTGTCCTCAGCGTCTGCATCTGTAAAATGCGGGGTGATGCTTGTTTCACAGGGTTTTGTTACAGGGAAGGAACTGACAGGCACATCTGTGGATCCTTCCCTTGCTGTCGATGCCGCGGCTGTCTGGCTGGGACAGTGTGACTGGGCATGTCGGGCGTGACAACTGCCCGATGGCTCCAGATGTCCTCCAGTTTTCTTTCTCACTTTCTTTTTAATGTTTAATTCTCATTATTTCACTCAGTTATGCACTGGGGGAAGGGATTATTTGGTCTGAGGAGATGGAATACTTGAAAATAACTGAGATTACGATGCACTCAACTGCGTGTTCTCAGTAATTTAAAAAAGCCTTTTCAAATTAAAGCCACTTTGGCAAAAAAATTACCACTTCTCCTCATGTCGTGGCCTAACTCATCCCAAACCAAAATATTTTCATGTGTGGAGTCAGGGGGTCTATGGGAAACCTCTGTACCTTCCTCTCAATTTGCTGTGAATCTAAGACTGCTCTAGTAAAACAATTCTACCAAAAAAAAAAAAAAAAGAGAGAGGAAGAGCTGAAAATAATTTCCAAATTAAAAAAATTTTTTTCAAACAACCAAAGCAGGCATTATTGACTTAGAATTGAGTTTTAAAAAGTAGAACCTTGAAACTCCTAACCTTTTACAGTGTTTTTCTTATCGTGAACGCAAGGCCTGCCTGTATGGCAGAGACTAAAAGTTCAGAAAGAGCGTCAGGTCACACGTAAGTGACCAGTCCAGTGTCAGTGACTCAGGACGCTTGGTGTGTAGACTTCCAGATCCTTACTAGCCTTTTCTGTCAAATGTTTCTATAAGTCACCAGTTGGTAATTTAGGCTGCTTTAATTAACCCTCTTAGGCCACGTTTTGCCAACTTCTGCTTCTATAAACAACATAGAAAAAATGCCTGGAAAAGAATTAGAAACTTTGCAAAGTGTAAGATGGCAAACAAATCTCGGAAGAATTCTTACAAAATGAACAGAAGTGCTTAAAGAGGCAGCAGATTGGGAAACTCCCCTGGTGCCCCGAGCAGGTTCCCGGGCTGCTGTGGAAAACAGCCACAGACTTGGGGACACAGGACAATGAAAGTCACCTCCTCAGTCCTGGAGGCCAGAAGTCTGAGTCAGCTGTCGGCAGGGCTGCGCTCCCTCCAGAGGCTCCGGGGGCTGCTGCTGTGGCCTCTCCCGAGGCCTCTTCTTGGGGCTGGCGGCTGCTGGCATCCCTCGGCTTGTGGCTGCATCTCGAGCTTCTGCCTCTCGGGTCACGTTGCTGTCTTGTGTCTGAAACCTCCCACTGCCTCTCTTACAAAGGACACGTGTGACCCACTAGGGCTCACTGGATAATCCAGAATAATCTCCCATCTCATGACCCTTGATCATGTCTAGACACATTTTCCCGTATAAGATGACATTTACAGGTTCCCCCTGCTCCCTTTGCTAATAGTAAAAAAGTTAGTCATTATGGGGCTATTAATTTTCTACCAACTCGTAGTTTTACCAGATTTTCATGTTGGCAGAATTCAGTGGTATACTGGGGCCGTTGTGTACTGGCTGTGAGAGCCAATTCCTACATTTTTAGGATTTTAGCAGGCTGATTGTGAAATTGTCGGTAGCTTGAAACTGGCAGTAGTGGGAGTCTACACTGAGGAACTACAACAGGTCAGGGCTGCCCACCCCAGAGAGCCGGTTTAACAAGACCCCCCACCTCTAGGACGCTCGTCTGGAGTCCTCGCCTGAGGAGCCCTCTCAGCCCTGGAGCTGACTCAAGGCTACTGCTTGTTTTACTTCCTTCTTTCCCTTCTGCTGGAGGTATCATGTGCATCTCTCTCCTACAGTGAATTTTAAACTTCTCAAGGGCGGTCCATCTTTCGTGCTTTAGACTCCGCCTGGCCTGGCTGGCCTCCAGCAAGGGGTCCACGAGCATTTGCATTGAACTCTCCCTCTCAGCGCTTCCCCATTCTAGAGATGCTGGTGCTGAGGGGAGTCGCGAATATCCCAAATACGTATATTCACATTTCTGTCTCCTTCCTTCTTTGGGGACACACTTGAATTTGGGTACTGGGTGCCACCAATTAATGAATTTTAAGTGCTTTGTACCCAATTCTGTTTGCTCGTATTGTTGGAAGGAGGATTTGTCTGGTTCAGTAAAGCCGCTGCTCGGACCGGCAATATCTGACACGTGTTTAGCGTGGAGTCAGTGCAATAAGGGTGGCTGAATCCGTGAAATGTCTTTAGAAAACCAGATTTATACAGTGTGCCCCAGAGAGCCAGGGAGAAGGCAGTATTAAAGATAGAGCTAAATACAATAAACCCTTCGGAAGGTCACTTAAGGTTGGCTGAAAATGCTTTGTCTTAAACATGTACCAGGAAAAACTGAGGTGAAACATTGCTCCGCGGCTCCAGAGCAGCCAGTTCACGTGGTGGAACCCAGGGCCCAGCCTGCGTGTGGCTTACGATGGGGCTCAGGCTGCTTGTCTCATGTGGCCCGTTGTTGATCGCCCCAGGTGCTGGACTGATCACTGGGTTTTGGAGTTTTGGTGGATGTAAGTGTGCCCATACCCCAGCAGTTAGAACCCTCCTTCTTCAAGGGGAGCAGTTTAACTCTCTGAATAATGGAATTTTATTATTCACCCTTTAGTTCAGATTATATACATACAGTCGGTTTACAGATTTTACTTTTGCCTTTCGGAATTTAGCAATAAAGGAATGATTGCTATAAAAGCCTCACTATTTCCATGCCCTGAAACACGTTAAGGTTACAGTGGAGGTGACGCAGAAGTAATTCGATGGTTCTGCTGTCCCTCGTTCAGCCAGTGTTCCTCCAGTGCTGGCCCAGAGGAGCCTGTGGACGAGCATCACCCAGGCCTGATGGGGCTCAGAGCTTCAGGCCCCACCCCAGTAAGGAGACTGCACGTCAGCAAGATCTCCTGTGATTTCTGTTTGTGGCAAAGTTTGTGAAGAACTGGTTGAGTAGGTAGAAAAAATAATTACCAGGGTCACTGGAGAGGCACTGAGTGCAGAGGAGATTGTGGTTCAGACATTTCCTTATTTGGGATTTGAGTTCAGTCTCAGAGTAAGTTCATCCTTGGTCATCTCCTATCAGAAAAATCTCAAAGTCGATGCTTAGTTTTCGGGACCTTCTCATCTGAGCCCCTTGGATGGGGACGTTGTCTTAGTGAAGGTTGGGGCAGGGTTTGCATAGGGGTTGTTGACCACTCATCAAGCCTCTGACAGCCCACGGTGTCTGCCAGCAACAGCTCTGTCCTGGCAGCCTTTGTTCCCTCACAGACTGACCACCTGCAGATGGAGAGCAGTGATGCACTGCTGTGTTGCTCCCGTGTCAGGTGATCCCCGGGGGACAGTGTGGCTGGCGCTCAGCTGTCAGTTCTGTTCCGGGTCCTTTTCAGACCTGAGGACGTTGAAAGGTGGGATTTACGCTTGTGATGATCCATAAATATAAATGTTTGCGTCTGATCTTTCCATTTGAGGGACACAACACTGCTAACTCCACTGAGAGGACCTCTGACGCTCGGCACTGGGGCTGGATGGAGGGCCTCGCTCTCCTTTTCTTAGAGGTGGGAGCACGGTGGGGGAGAGAGTCTGAGCAGGTTGTTGCACTGCCCTCTCTTCTGCGACTTCTGAGAGTCGGGTCAATGGTTTAACTCCGTGGTGGAGGGGCGAGGACGGTGAGGAAGGAGGATTTGCTGTGCTGTGGGAGCTGACTTGCTGAGGCCCTGGGGGTAATACAGTTTTGTTTTGGTTTTTATTTAGTTACAAATGTCTGGCTCAAGCTGTTTACTTCTAGATGCTGAGATAAGCTTTCATCATTAGTGTGTACAAATTACCTCATAGAGAGTTTGCATTGAAACCTGCTCCTAAATTATTTACCAGAGCTGGCAGCTGGAAAACCTACCACTCCGTGTCCTGCCGGCTCCGGGTCCCGTGGGTCGCCTGGGTGACTCGTGTGGTAACCTGATAGGGTGCACACTCCACCCGCCTCCCGGTCGGCTGCTTGGAGCAGGATGCAGTTTGGAGTGACTGTCCTTGCTGCTGTGCGTGGTTTCCACCTGGATCTCTGTTCACAAGCCCTTGGCCTGTGGCCCCCACCCCAGCCACACACCAGCCCCACAGCCCCAGCACGTCGGCCGCCTACCCTGGTTTCTGAGGTCGGGGTTCTGCCTCCCTCATTCTTCCTCCCAGGTTTGAGGGGAGGGCCCAGGGAAGTTGAAAGTCACAGCCTCCTTTGTGGCCTTTGAGGCTGAGAAACCGATGGCACTTGAAGTCAGTCCCTCCTCTCAGCGGGCATTTTACACAGACGGCAAGTGGAGCAGCTACCCGCCTGGTGGGTCGAGGGTTTGTCTAATCCCATATCCTGTCGTGTTTAACGATTTTTCTTAGATCAAGAACTTTCATTTGAGCTAAACTCCTTTCTAAGGATGTCGGTAATATATTGAAACATGAAATATTGTGTCTTTTGGCAAGGACCTTCCAAATGTGTTCAATCTATCCATTGACTCTCAGTGGAAACATAAATAAATCTTTCCAAATTAGTGGCTATTTGACTCAGGAATTCCCAAAGAAGAATGATTCTAGAACTTCCCTTGGAATGTATTCTGATGCCTCCCAGTTTTTATAATTAACTTTTATTTAAAGTATTACTTAAATCATTCTCGAAATAATAAAGAGTAATTTCTTGTCCTTTTGTCAGTAGTGATGGGTAAATTTCTCACCACTCTCAAGAACTCCATGTGAAAGAGGCAATCAGTCATAAACCTGGTGTAGGTCCACCTGGGGGCGTTTCAGGCCTGGACTCGCTCCTCACAAGTCAGGGGACAGGGTGCATCTGGGGCAGCTGTGGGGACACCTTCCACGAGAGCGCCGTGCTTCGTTCTGTGAGCGCTCAACGACTCCTGCTAAATGTGTAATTTACGCAAAATTATTTATCCGATTCCCCGACGCCTGGAGCTCAGCAGGGGTGAAGTGGTAGGAACGGAGCAGTTATTGACACGTGTGGTGGCAACTGGGGTTTCCGTTTGACAGCCCAACGGCAAGAGGGGAGATGGGAAGTACGGCCCAGGGAGGAAGGTGGAGAAGGCTGCCCACAAGGTCTGAGAAGAGTGTGCCCTGTGGTTTTCATGGGAGAAATATTAGATTAAGATGTTTTGTTACCTTGCAGATTATAGCTGAAGCTGTTTGAAGAAACAGGTTGTACTCCTGTTTCTTCTCCTCTGCAGGGTTACTGTGGAGATGATAATAGACACGAATGATAGTAACACACATGACGTGCAGGGAGGAACGACCCGGCTGTGTGGAGGTGGGTGCACATGGCTCTGGGGTTGATAGTCCAGGTGGTGAAAACGGGGGGTTCATTGTAGTTGCAGTTTGAGTGAATGTGATAGCTTTTCAAGCAGCCCACTTATGATTTCTAAGCTGATTGGAGCACATATGTAACATGGATAGTTAAAATCTAATATTTCCTCCACAGCTGATTTAAACGATAATGTTGTCTTGGCCATATAGGAACTCTGATCCAGTTGTAAAAGTAGTCAATTTATTGGAGCTTCTTTTACATAAATGAAAGTTTTGATCATCAAGGCCCAGTATAACAGAAACATGAAATAGCTGGGAGATGGAGAATTGGTTATTGTGCAGACATATCCGTAGGTCCTAGGAATAATGGGAAATCCATTAAGCTGCTTGGAAACCCAGCCTGTATGTGCTCACTTTGAGGGAGTCCCGAGTTTCTTCCCTGACTGGACCAGGCTCCTCTTGGTTGCTTGGCAGTGACTATTCCTCGAGCCCTTCCCTCAGCTTTCTCCCAGATGTGTATAGGGACAGGAGGTAAGGAGGAAACACACCGGGTACCTGTGACACCAGTGCACCTGTGCTGCTGTGTGTGTGGTGCACACGCTGGGGGGTGAGCTGGAAAAAGCGTTCAGCAGCACTTGCTGTATCTAAGAACAGCACAGGGTTTATTGCGGAGTTCAGATATTCCTAAGTTAAAAACGTTGCTGCAAGGAGGTAGACACTGAGGGGAGAGACTTGTGTTCCTCATTTGAGGTCCGTGGATCCTTAGAGAATGCATCCATGGATCTTGGGGGGGGGGGTCCCAGGAACCTCTGAAATGGGAAGCAGGATTTGGGATATTTACATATTTTCTCACATGAGAGTCTTTTTTTACTTTTCAGTTTATATTTTGAGATTCTCAAAAGTGTCTTTGGCTCAGAAAGAATACTGGATGTTTGAACTTGGTTGTTAGCCACTGGTGCTTTACATAATTGTATTGTTTTTGCCCTTATAATAAGGAAGTAGAGGTGTCATTCCAGTTCAGCAGCTGGGCCCCGTGCTGGGCGGCGTAGGCAGCATCCTTGGCGGGTGGCGAAGCTTTGAACCCAGTGATGTCTGATGCCACCTGGTCCGTCACTGCTTCCTCTGTGTGATGCTGGGCATCTCACAGCCTTCTCTGGGCCTGAATTTCTCCATTTGTAAGTTGAGGGGTTTAAACTGCAGATCTCTTGAGGACCCCTGTCTGTTTTGCTGGTTGGTGCTGCAGCTTTGCCCCTCAGCCCCAGAGCCTGTTCCCTGTGTGGTTTCCATGTGGTGCGGGCTGTCCATCCCAGGACCTCTCCCAGCTGCTCTGGGTTTTTTCTTCCACAAATTTTTCAGTCCTAGTAAAACTTGGAGTGGCTTTTTCTTAAAATCTCAGTGGATTGCAGTAGATCCTGCTTTTATAATTTTTAGTCAAAGTTTATTTTCTATTGCAATTGGTTAGTTTTAATATATTTGCTCAAAGCTGGGTAAAGGGGAGACAGACCCAGTTCTCTGCTTGTTGCATGTCAGTCTCACTCTGAACAGACTTGGGGGTGCTGGCCTGAGTATCTAGGTAGGAAGTGGCAGGGCCTCTTGACTCCCCTGGGCCCTGGAGTTATGTGGGCCTTGGGTGAGACGCTCGCTCAAGTGCGTTCCAGCTGGGGCTCCAGGTGTCTTCCTGCCTGCCGTGATGAAGGGTGTGGGTAGGAGCTCAGGGCTAGAGCCTGCAGCTGCCTGCCACCAGTGCAGCTTTCTGGTGGTGGTTCTGCAAGACAGGAGGCCTCTCACAGTGAGAGAAGAGCAAACCCCAGGGACTACGGGGGAGGCAGAAGGGTCCTCAGCCTGGCTCTCGAGCTGCTGGGGGAAGACGGGAGAGGCAAGGATGGGTGCAGGACACACATTTCTCCTTTGCTGAAGCTGGGAGTGAAGCAGGAGCTGAGCCAGTTTACTTCTGTGGAGATACACTTCCCTGGAGGATGACCTTCCTAAGCCGGTCTGGGAAGCTCGACGCATGTATGTCACCACATACTCTCCTGGAACCCCTTCTCAGAGTCCCTCCTTCAGACGTGTGGTCTGATAATTCGGTTCTTTCCTTTGTCCCCAGAAGTGTGTATTCTGCGTGGACTTGCAGTTTCCATCGCTTTGCTGGGTTTCGGAAGTTTGAGCCGCCGTGCTGTGGGGAGGTGGGGCTTCTGTTTCCAATGAGGAGCCTTCAGCGTCGGGAGAGCCTATCGCCTTTCACGGGAGCTACTCTGATCCAGGCAGTGGCCACGCAGTCTGGTTATTGTTTGTGGATCCAGGCGGTTTGCAGCCGGAAGGAGGGCAGGTGGGGGTTTACGACTCTGCGCTGCGGGACTAGCCGGGAGACTCTGATTTCTCCTGCCACCTGTGCGGGCGAACTTAGAACTGGGCGCCTGGCTTGACGCCGACTCTTTTTCTCCAGCTGGAGGAGTTCCTTCCGTCTGTGTTCTGCCCTTGGAAGGAAAGATGCCTGGGAGAGGAGTGGGGCCGCCAGAGGCGGTGCTGGGTGCGCACCACAGAGCCTCAGTTATGTTCTTTGCAAAGTCCTGACAAGTGTTCCTGAAATGGACACTCTGCTTCATTTTTAAAATTGTACTTTTATTTGTTTTTATTTTCATTTTTGGGGGGCCGTGGACATCCCTGACCTAGAAACCAAGTACAACAATGTGGCTAGTGTAAAAAAATATTTTTTTTGTTTCTTAACTCCTCATTTTCCTTTTCTTTGTAATTGGGTGACATAGAAGCAGCCTTTTTGCATAAAGCTGTGCCTGACTCTCAACACCGTCTGAATGAATGGGACGGAGCAGTCTCGATCAAAGGACCTGGACCAATTTTAAAAAACGAGCCTTTTGTTTGTTGGGCTACCTTTGTCTGTAGTTGATTTTGATGTGAAAGAAGATGAAAAAGGACGGCTCTTCAGGTTCCTTCAGATTCAAGTCCAGCCCGGGTTCTCTCTCACGTGCTGTGAGTTGGATAAATTTCTCCTCCTTGTCCAGGCAGACAAAGAGGCTGTTCCGCAGCGATGGGGAGCTCCCGGTTTGTGGGCAGCAGGTGGAAGCAGACGATGAAAACTGGACCTACAGAACCCAGCCCAGAAAAGGTGACTTGAGTTTTTTTTTACTTAAACATTTTTAGAAGTTTGTAGAATTCTTTGTTTCTATCACTGATTTCCCTTCACAATTTTTGGCCTTGTTAGGAGGGGTTTTTTTGTTTATTTTAGAATTCAGTATCATTCATTTGCTTACATGCCTAAAATAAAAGTGCTCTCTCACTTAGTTTCAGCATGAGATCACATCCTTCTAAGAAGGACGGAATAGCCATTGTTGTCCTCAGCACTCCCCTCCTCAGACCCTCACACTCACGTGACTTGTGCAGAGTTCGGTGGTGAACCGTCGTCACAGAAGGAGTCATCTGCTCTGGGACTGAGGTTGGGACGTGGAGCTCTTTTCTGGAACAGTGCACTGAGGAGCCTGGGAATCCTGGATGGCCTCCAGGCATCTTTCTGCTGAGAAGATTGATGGGTTACATGAGCAGGTGTTGGGGTGACATCGAGGAGAATGAACCCACGAAGGGCTTGCCCTTCTTATCTTGGCCAAAAGGAGTTTTTGGATTTCTTTCCAGTTTCTTTCCGACCAGGCTGGTCTCTTTTCAGGGTTAGCGTGTTTTGTCTTCCTCAAGGCGAAGAAAAGATCAGTCCTGGTGGAGAGGGAAATATTTCAATATTTCTCAACACACCCCTATATTATGTTTAGAATTTCTGAGTTCTTCCTCTTAAGACTGTTTACTGGAGAGACTGGTCAGTTAGGGTCTGAAATGGCTTCTCCCTCGGCGCCGTGGCTGACCCCATGGGGAGCCCTATTGAAGTGTTACAAAGGAGCCGGTCCAGACATTCCATGTGATTGTGTTTCCGTGTTTATCACATTCTTCCCGTGCAAAAGAAACCTCGTTAGAATCTTTCAGGGACCTGTTCTTTCTCCTCTTCTGGGAAACAAAACTGAAATGTGAGAGAATAAACTAAGTTAAATATGTGCTTGTGGGTCCAATAATTATATTCCATGGACTGAGAATTAAATACAGCCCTTCTTGTGGATGATGTGTGTTACACCACTTGTTCTTGTCTGTTAGCTGTGGCACAGGAGGGGCTAGTTCATGCTCTTTGAAGTCAGTTGTTTATTATGTCAAGAAGGTGGCCAGCGCTGGTCCGCTGATGCTGAGCTCCAATATGCAGGTTTTCACTCAGATACAGTGTGACTGCCAGGAGTAGGGAAGTCTCTGTGCCCTCCGGCTGGAGTCTTGGAGTTTCGTAAGTCCACGAACTTGCCTTTTCTAAATCGAGTGAGCTGTGGTTTTGGTAAATGGGTGGGTTGTAGTGTTTGAAGAAAGCATTTGAAGGGTGGATACAGTAGTGCTGTTGCTGCCAGAGGGTGTCGTTTTGATTCCTTTGGCTTTTGCTGGAAGTTGTTTTTTATGACTTGTTTTGTTTTAAATTAACCTCTGTCAAGTTTCTGTTAAACGTTGTGTGTGTGTGAGCGTGCCGCTTTAGGGTTTCTGTCGTAGATGCTCCATCCGGTTCACATTAAAGGGAAGGAGACTGCGACTTTGCGTGTCTTAGTTGGAAATGAAGCAAGTGCTGTACACTTGACTTGGGAAGAATAAAGAAGTCATTGTAAAGGGCAAGGTGACCTGGAAAGGGAGGGAGAACGTGTTTATGTAACAAACACGAGTCTGAGCCCCTTATTGCTATGGAATGGTGGGTGCAGTGGGCTCACACAGATACCTGGGCATAACGCGTGTGCACGTCTGTATAGTTCCTAGAAGTAGTCAGGCATGGATGATGATATCATTTCTGACATATGTGTTAGCGGGAAATCCTGAAAAAGCTGTCTGTAGATCAAAATTCATGATATTGTATTCTGGTTTCACATTTGACTCACAAAAGAAAACTGTCTCTCAACTTTGACACATTGTCTTGGGGGCTTGTTATAATAGATGCTCCTTATTCCACATGGTTCTTGCCTTTGGAGAAATACAGAAGTGACATTCATTTACACTTGGCAGATCAAAAGAGGAAAAATCTTTCAGAAAAATTATGCAGATTGGAGTTTTTTTGTAGGAGTATCAAATAAGCTAAAACTCTTGCATGGATTATCATTCAGTCTAAGAATGCCCAGTGGCCATGTCAGGATTTAGGTGCAGATAAATATGCACTGAAGACATTCGTCTGATGAGAATCGTGTAGCACCTATTTTTCTTTTATGTCTGTCCAGACTACATGCATGTGAATCCACTTTCTTTTCGGCTTACCCCCAACACCCTTACCTTGTATTAACATCTTTGATTTACACAGGTTTCTAAAAACCTGCTCACCCTCCTCCCCGCCCCCCCCCGCCCCCCCACCCACACACACACTCATGCTGCTGCCTTGGTTCAGCAGTGCCCATCCTGGGATCTTGGGCTGACGAGAGTCTGGTTCTGCAGCCTCCTGGCTTTCTCCCTCCCACCAGCAGCTGCTACAAGACCAGAGGGCTTGCCTGCTCACTGCCCACTGTCTCCAGGGCAAGTTGCTTTGCAGGGTTGACCCATTGCATCCCTGCTATCAGTGTGGACAGTGTGTTGTCCAAGACCCAGGTTCATTGTATTAAACAGTTCTTCCACGTTTCATTTTAGAAGATATTTTTATAATGAATCTCCTTGCTGGATTGCTTATCAGTAACATCAAAATAAAGTTTTTAAGTGGCTACCTTCATGGATATCTGTCAGTACACAAACCCGTAGCTTTTCAATTTTATGTTCTCACTTATACTCAAGAAACTAAAGATAAAATTACAGTGCTTGAGACTTCTTTGGAGAAACTTTTTATAGGATTGCATGTTACTACTGGCATCTTTCCTGATAGACTTGTACTGTTCCCGAGTCTGGACAGTGGCTGGAAGACTCATATTGATGTGTCCAAGCAGTTGCCAATCACTGGTGCTGACCTGGCCGGTGTCAAACTCTATTGACCATTGTCCTCAGGAAGGCTAGGTACCAGCGATGATCAGTTCTCATGTTCTTAGTGTGGGATGACCCTCACGATGAGAGCAGAGGATGTTTCTGCTTAGTTGGCCGTAAAAATCAAGGGTGTGAGTCAGGATCCTCTAGAGCACTGAGTTCAGTGATTCGTGAGCTCTTCCCTTAGGAGCTTGCGTGGTGAACAGTGGACGTCTAGACGAGATGGCCTGGAGCTCTCACGTGGGGCGCGAAGGCATTCGTTGCAGGAATTCTCCCTGAGTGCTGTGTGCAGGATGCAGAGAATGTATCACACAGGCCTTGAAGTCATGGGTTCACACTCATGTGCAGAATCTAAGGGGGAATTAAAGAGAACGTGCAGGATCATTGTGGAAAAGTGTAGAATGAGTGGCTTAGTTGAGAAGGTTCAGATGAAGACACTTCATCTGGAGCATTTCCGTGTTTTACATGGTCTTCTGGCTGTTAGTGTTGATAAACAATATTTAATGGCTCGGCTTCGTTTCCAGCACCATGGAAGATTCTCCGTGGGGACTGATGACTATCTTCTCCCTTACCCTTCTCTTGTCAAATAAAACCACAAAAGGAAGAATAACAGTGGGGTGTCCTCTCATTGAGGAGAACGAGTTCTGTTGGATCCCCAGCTCTCTGTTGAGTGGGAGGGAGGCATGATTGATGATCCTGTATTGACAGGTGGGCAGATCGATAGGGTAATTGACATGCAAAGCTTCGGTTTGGACAATACTCTTTGGACTTTATCGTGTGTACTAATAACATTACCAAACTTGAACCATTTGAGTTTCAGTTTCCTCCCGTCCCAGGAACTCCAGAGAATGACCTTCCTGGGCATCGAGGGGAATGGATAATCCGTACACTAGTAATCAGTTGTTGAGTGTGGCAGTGGGCTATATTTAAAGTAATTTCATCCCATAATAAATAGTTGCGAAAAACAGGATCCTGGTGCATAATTGGATTAGCAATGACTTCAGACGGTACAGTGGAGAAAATGGCGTGGAAGACCAAGAGTAGCCAAGATCCTCTTTTCATGTAAATAGCTATGATTTATTTTTGATCATGAGATCTTTAAAATTATGGGGTTTAAGAGCATTTTCTTCATGACATTAAAGAAGTCTTAAAAATATTGGCAAATATTGTCAAAGGACCACTCAAATTTGAGAGTAAAACTAGATAAATAAGTAATGTTTATTCTGAGGGTCACTATGTACATCGGAAAACTAGCTGAATGGAGTTGATCTTGGTGTCTTAATAAAAGAGGCAAGAAGAGTATTCCCAGAGCTGAATGCAGTGTTCTCCTCTTCCCTTCTATTGAGGCTGATGCTCTGTGGAGGAGATGCACTATGTGCCACTTAACATTTATCTGGTTCCCTGACACTGGCCTTTGTTAACTTGATCGTTTCTTCTTCTGAAGTAAGGGAATCTCCATTGTCTTGCTCCCTTGTTTTACTGCAAAAATGATTTTATTTGTTATTAAATTGATGAAGTTCTATTGAAATGATGTTTTATGTAATTCTCTTCCTTTATTTACTTATTTTCAAAAGCTTGTGGATTTGTTTTGAGAATTGGACACTCGCTTAGATTACTAGAAATATCTCAGGGTGATGAAAGAAGGACCTTATTGTCAGAGCCTGCGTTTGGAAGTGAGTCATCTGTGTTCGTTTCCCTTGAAATGTCCATACTGGGTTTTGAAAATGTTTTTGAAATTGTTTTTTTCAAACAGTTATTTTTAAAAATAAATTTAAAAGACCCTGAAGGTTAATTAAGGTTAAATTTTTATAAGTCTCTTGCAGTTGTTATAGAATGTGTTATATTTCCATGTAATTTCAAGGTTTTTTGGTTTAACTATAATATTTTCTATCAATTAAAATTTTTTAACTGCAATATTTCCTATGAAATACTTCCATTAACTCCAGTCCTGTCGGTTTTATCTCCTCAAGGTCTATTGTGTCTGCGGCCACATGTCTCCCCAGCCTTCTGAGCCGTCTTCTGCTCTTTCTTGTTACCGTCACTCTTGTCCCCCTTTGGGCCACTCTTGAGTCCATGCTGTGGTCAGAGTCATCTTCCTAAAACTCATGTATAATCGCGTCACTCTCTGTGGCTCCCCATTGCCTGCAAGCAAAGTCCACACCATGTCACACAGCCTGAGGCCCTGCGCTAGGATCCTCTCGGTGCCCTGTCCTTTAAACTCCAGAAACCCGGCAGAGCAGGATGCTCTGGCCCCCTCCTCCACGTGTTGACCTCCTGCTTCACCTTCTAGACTCTCTTTAAAACCCTGTGAAGTCCTCCCTGGCCCCCCAAGGGCAGAGCCGCTTGCTCCCTCTCTCCGCTATCTTTCTCCACCTTCTGCATTCCTCCACCATTGCCCTCATCGCTGGATTATCCTTGTTTACTCCTCTGCATCTTTAGCTAGGCTCTGAACTCAGCACAGAGACCTAGTCTTCCTTATCTCTTTTGTCCCTAAGCTATGTGCTCAGTAAATGGTGCTGGGGGGTGAGCACAACTCCTCTGGACACTGGTGGCTGTGCCATCTGCAGAGGCCTCGTCCTGGACAGACCTCTGGGCTCTCGGGACGCCGCTGGGTCTTGTGCCACAAGCACTTGCTTTGTTGCACATGCTGGTGGGTGTGAACTCGCAAGTGCTCCTAGTTCTGAACTCTCTGGAGTGTGGCAAAAGCGAGGGTTCCGTGGGTGGGAGCATGGCTTCAGTGGCAGTCTGCGGCTCCTGTTGCCCTGCTTGGACTGTGCACGGGTCCGGGACTCCCAGCAGCGTTGGATCTGACCTGGTGGACAGAGATGAGGGGGCGATGAGGAGCCACGAGGCACCTGTCCTCTTCTCAGCCGGTCCCTGCGTTGCCCCTGCCCCCTCAGTCAGGCTTGTCTGAACGCAGCAGCCGCAGGGACCTTTGCAGGGAACACGAGTCGCATCCTGTATCTTCACCACTTAAGACCCTTGGAGCTTTCCTTCTCTATGGTTTGACTGAAGTCTCTGCAAGGCCCTGTGAGGCCCCATGTGGCCTGTCCCTGCGCTTCCCCGCTCTCCTGTGAGTCACACCAGCTCCCTCCTTGTTCGGCTCTGCACGACGTTCCCTCCCCCTCCTCTTTCAGCCCCTTGCGCAGAAGTCGTCTCAGTGCCCTGCCTAAACTGTCACAGCTGGCCCTCCCCTGACCTTTCTACCCGCATCTCTCTTCTTCCCCAAAGCACTTACCACCACCTAATACACTCTATACTTTGTGTGGTTATTTTTGGTGCTGTCTCTAAAACTAGAATTTAGTCTCTAAGACAGGAGAGTTTTAAATACGTTTCGATGACCAGAGTTTCCCCAAGCCTGGCCCGTGGTGGGTGTTCGGTACATTTTAGTTGAAAGAGAGAGTGAATGACACATCGAGCACCAGGTCAGGGCGTCTACATGTTTCACTCGTGTCCCTTCTGATCATGTGACCTGGAACAAGGCACACAATCTGTTTAAGCTCTGGTTTCCATTCTGTAAAATAGGATGATGCCTATTCATCATACGTGTGGGTAGCAGGTACAGCTTGTTATTGAATAAGTGAGTGTATGCTTTATAGATACTATATCAGCCTCCAGATTGGGCCTGATGGTATTTAATGGTGCTGTCTGTGGGGCTGGCTCTCTCTTCACTATCAGTAGTCAATTGAGTCAGGAGATGTCTTTATCCTAGTGTAGAACATACTATTCTGTAGAATTTTCAGTATTGATATAAGTGCTCTTCGGGTACTGTGTAACCTAGACAACGCATGTGGAAGCTGTCACCTCCTCTACATCATCCTTCAAGTCACAGGCGCATCACGATGATTGGTCAACCATGGACCGAGTATATGACGGTGGTCCCAGGAGATTGGTGCCATACAGCTAGGTGTGTGGTAGGCCGTACCATCTAGGTCTGTGTGAGTGTGCTCTGTGATGCTCACACACGACAGAACCACCTAATGACGCGTTTTGCAGAATGTGTACCCATCAAGTGACACCTGACTGTATACCTGAGTTTTTATGTCAAATCCTGAAATGATTAAAATACTAAATTGAAAGTCAAGTCTCAGTTAGGCAACCCATCCAAAAGTATTAACAATAGCTAACATTTAATGGGTGCATGCCATGGCTAGACACTATTAATAACACATTGCATGAGTGAACCCATTTAATAAGTATTGTCTAGACACCGTAAGTATTCAATAAAAGTAATAGTTGGTTTGATAAGCAAGGAAGGGTCATGAGGGAGAACTGAAAACTGGGCTGAGAAACTTAGCTGTGGAGAGACGGAAGCCAGTGTAATTCTGTGGAAAGAGAAATGCACTTGAAAGGACGTGGGGTATTTTGGGGTCTGGACCCAAGAACTTCTGGGTTAAGGGCACAAGCTCTGCTTTTGAGTCTCTGGGCTTCATGCGGCTCCTGGATTTGAGCTCTGTGAAGCCTGGTCTGTGTACTATGCAGTGCCTTGCACTTTGTAGACAGTGAGTCAATATTTGTTGTGTGAACATGTGGTCACGGCAGGGTGGAGGAAAACTGCTCAGGGTAGGGCGCGCAGGTGGATTGGAGCCTTGGGGACCAGCATCAGGAGTCTGGGAGCTGTGGAGGTTGAGAAGAAACTGGGTGCTGGTGGAAGCCATCATGTGGCACGTGAGGAAAAGCAGATGTGGAACCACAGATTTTCATGTTAGGCTACCTTCTTTAAAGGAAGTTACAGGTTTTAGTAATTACTTGTTAGTGTAGCAACAGCATCTCTGATTTTCAAAAGTATAGTTGTGTTTGTTCTAGCTGCGTGAAATATGGGTAGTCTTCACCTTGTATTTCTTTTGTTTTTTTGGTTTTTTTTCAGATTTTTATTTTTCCTTTTTCTCCCCAAAGCCCCCCGGTACACAGTTGTATATTTTTAGTTGTGGGTTCTTCTAGTTGTGCTATGTGGACGCCGCCTCAGCATGCCTTGATGAGCGGTGCCATGTCCACTCCCAGGATCCGAACCAGCGAAACCCTGGGCCGCCGAAGCAGAGCGTGCAAACTTTACCACTCGGCCACGGGGCTGGCCCTCACCTTGTATTTCTAATCTTCCTTGTTAAAGGTGGTATTTATGGCGATCACTGTCTTAATAAATGGATTGGAAAACTCACAGTCAACATACACACTGTGCATATACAGAGATGTGCGTGGCGTGAGGCTGGGGGAGCTGGGGCTGGTTGCAGTGATGCCTCTGAGGTCTGCCCTTCATCAGCCCTCACCAAACTTCCCTGTACCATGAATTCAGCATCACAGAGGTCTCTCTGTCATTTATGGCTGATGTTTGATAACTGACTTGTCATCAAAGACACTGAGCCAACAATTACTTATTTGCTTCTTGCTGGAACCCCTCCCTGTGCTGGATGCATCACATTTGGCTGTTTAAACATGTATGATGTGTGGTGAGCACTTGTCTGGCCGGGCAGATGTCTGAGACCATCTCCCTGGGGGATTGTTAGCTGGGGTTCCCAGCTAATACACCACGCCCCCCATACCGCCCTTTACTAGACTCATTCCCAGGATCTGGGTGCGTGTTGCAGATTCTTGTGCTTTGAGAGTTCCTGTTGCTTAGTAGACTTGATGTAAAGCAACACCTTGAGAAGGCCACACGGAGGGGCAAGACTTTCCCAGATTCAAGGTGAAAGTGGCTCGAATTGTGAGTGACCTGTAGTGACCTGGCACACAGGGCCTTCCCCAGAGCTGGTGGAATGAAAAGCAGCTCTACCCTGCCATTTCTGTGCCCTCCTGTTCCTCAAAAAGGCTGTGTTAGGGGATAATGAATAGGACATAATGGAAGGAGGTGGCTGGACAGGAGGAGGGACAGAGAGGGGATGAGCTGTGGGGGGAGGAGAGATGCTGACTCCCCACCTCTCCATTCTGTCTTCCCTTTGCTGACGGTTCTGGCCCTCTCTCCTAAGTCAGGAGAGCAATGGTGGCCCACGGGGCTCAGCCCAGGTTCTGAACATGCTGCTTGCGTGACTGACTGTGCACGGGCAATACTTCAGGATTGTTTGTTTCAAGACATGGCTTAATGAAGTTTCTGTGCATGGTTGGAAAAGGCGTGGAACAGGGTCAAGGCCAGTCTGTCCACTGGTTAGAATCCTGTTAGTGGAACAAGTAGGATATCAGATTTGGGCTCCATGGATGCTTATGCTTCTCTAAGGAAGCTCATTTATAAGTGAAAGCCACAGGCAGTGGAGATTTCAATATACTGTATCGCTTGATTTTTGTCTTTTCAGCAAACTCAAAGAGAAAGTGAGAATAAGTAATTCTGCTGTTGGTACAGTTCCCTCGCCCTGTACCCGGAGGTTCACTTTCATGCTGTAGTTAGAAACAACCCAGCTGAAGTGGACGCTGGGGATCTGGTTGCACTCTGAGATAACCCAGAATGCCTCTCCGACAGGTGTGTGCTGCTTCTGTCTCGACACAAGCACACCAGGCAGGTGGCGAGTTTACCCTGGCGGGCGGTGGCTGCCTGGCTTGGTTGCTGTGGTTTTTCTGACTGGTAGTTATTTATTTATGCCATTTTTTTTCACAGATAGAAAGTACATAGGGTGCTTTGACTTCCTGGGAAAAGAACTTGGATTTTTACCTTAAAGTATTTGTGTTGCAGGGTTAATCAGCACACTCTATTCCTGCTATGAAAAGATCTTTTAAGTACATTTTTCCTTGCTAGCTTCCCAAGTCCAATTCTTTGGCCTTAAGTGTGAATGCCTGAATGTTGTTCTGCTCCAAGGATCCCAGTGGATTTATAAGCAATTTTTGAGACAGCTTGTTGCATTCAGGGTGATCTTGTGGGCTACTGACGGTTGATAAAGCTGCAGAGGCTGGAATGTCTCTCCTTCAACCTTCCTTTTGATCACCACACCTTGGTTACGCCCCACACACTGGAGATGTGTGGGTTTTCCAGTTGATCATCAGACCTTGGTTATACCCCATACACTGGGGATGTGTTGGTTTATCCAGTTGATCATCAGACCTTGGTTACACCCCGCACACTGGGGATGTGTTGGCTTATCCAGTTCAGCATCACATCTTGGTTACACCCTATACACTGGGAATGTGTTGGTTTTTCCAGTTGATCTATGTTCGTATGTCATTGTAACCAGGGAAACATTATGTAACAGTTTAGAAATTTGGAAGATCATGTGTCAACTCGAACTAATAAAGAGGTTTGAACCAAAATCCAATTAGTAAATTTTCTTGTAGTTTCTGAGAAAGTTGTGTACGGTTTCTCTACAACAAATGATTGTTTAGAATGGGAGAGGAATCTTCTACAGTGGATCTGTGGTCTGGATGTTTTGGCTTTTTCAGTACCCTGTAGATTTGATTATTGTTGCTTTTTTAAATCAGTGATTTTTAAAAGTTTTGCCTGTTTCCAGAAGTAATAAGTACACTTTATGTTAGGTCCTAGTTCACACAGTGTGTATACACACACACATATGCATATACATATACACACGCATACATGCACACATGCACACACATGCATATACATATACACACGCATACATGCACACATGCACACACACATATACATATACACACGCATACATGCACACATGCACACACACATGCATATACATATATACACGCATACATGCACACATGCACACACACATATGCATATACATATATACACACATACATGCACACATATGCATATACATATACACACGCATACATGCACACATGCACACACATGCATATACATATATACACACGCATACATGCACACATGCACACACACATATACATATATATACACACATACATGCACACATGCACACACACACATGCATATACATATATACACGCATACATGCACACATGCACACACATGCATATACATATACACACGCATACATGCACACATGCACACACATATGCATATACATATACACACGCATACATGCACACATACACACACACATGCATATACATATACACACGCATACATGCACACATGCACACACACATGCATATACATATACACACGCATACATGCACACATGCACACACATATGCATATACATATACACACGCATACATGCACACATACACACACACATGCATATACATATACACACGCATACATGCACACATGCACACACACATGCATATACATATACACACGCATACATGCACACATGCACACACACATATACATATACATATATATACACACACATACATACACACATGCACACACACATGCATATACATATACACACGCATACATGCACACATGCACACACACATATACATATACACACGCATACATACACACATGCACACACATATACATATACATATATACACACATACATGCACACATGCACACACACATGCATATACATATATACACACGCATACATGCACACATGCACACACACACACACATATACATATACACACGCATACATGCATACATGCACACACACATGCATACACATATACACACGCATACATGCACACATGCACACACATGCATATACATATATACACACGCATACATGCACACATGCACACACACATATACATATACATATATATACACACGCATACATACACACATGCATTTACATATACACATTGCATATACATATACACACGCATACATGCACACATGCACACACATATGCATATACATATACACACACATACATGCACACACACACACATATACATATACACACGCATACATGCACACATGCACACACACATGCATACACATATACACACGCATACATGCACACATGCACACACATGCATATACATATATACACACGCATACATGCACACATGCACACACACATATACATATACATATATATACACACGCATACATACACACATGCATTTACATATACACATTGCATATACATATACACACGCATACATGCACACATGCACACACATATGCATATACATATACACACACATACATGCACACATGCACACACACATATACATATGCACACGCATACATGCACACATGCACACACACATATACATATATACACACGCATACGTGCACACATGCACACACATATGCATATACATATATACACGCATACATGCACACATGCATTTACATATACACATTGCATATACATATATACACACGCATACATGCACACATGCACACACATATGCATATACATATATACACACACATACATGCACACATGCATTTACATATACACATTGCATATACAGTACACATACATATGTACATGTAGACATATACATGCATCTGCATGTTTGTAAAATGAAACAAGAACTCTGTGAAACTTCTCACCTTTACTGCATGTCTACTTGTAATACTCTCTGTTTTCCTCTTCTTTTTTTGTTTTCTTTTTGGTGAGGAAGATTCTCCCTGAGCTAGCATCTGTGCCAATCTTTCTCTATTTTGTGTGTGGGTCACTTCCACAGCATGGCCACTGACAAGTGGTATAGGTCCACATCCAGGAACCGAACCTGGGCCGCTGAAGCAGAGTGTGCCGAACTTAACCACTAAGGCTTGGGGCCGGCCCCTGTTCTGTTTTATGCTAGTCTGTTTTACTAGACAGAACATGTGAGTCTGACCTGCTGAAGTGGCTTTATGGCTGCCTTTTAGCTCACGGCCTTCAGTTTGCAGTGGGCCTCCCTCCTTTGAGTAGGTTTGTCATGCTGTATACCGGGTAGCTTTGGTGGAGTTGCTGCAGGTCGTGCCCCGTGCATCTGCATTGTAGAAAGCCCTGGACGCCAGAAGTGTCTGGAGACACTGCGCGTTAGTGGTGCATCTCAAGAGTCATCTGGTCTGAGAACCGACTGACCGCCATGAGCACCTGAGTGTTTCTTCTGAGTTCCCGTCTGGGTTTCCTCAGGGGACATGCTTGAATGTCAGCAGGGTAGGAGCCACTTCCAGTGTGACCCTCATCCCCTGTGGGCACACAGTGGAGAGCCCGCAAGCAGCAACACCCCTCTTCTGGAGAGTTCTGTCGTGCTCTCTGACCCACTGTCCATCCCCCATGGGAAGAAAATTAGTGGAGAAATTCAGTCCATTTAACTGCATGTTCAAGTTGTTGGACTCTAGCCTGTGTCTCAGAGACCCTATATCTGAACTGGAAGAAAAGCTACATTTTCTCTGAAACATAAAGTTACTGTGAAACACTGAAGATTGTTAGAGATGCTTCTCTATATTGTGGTAATATGGGCCACACGTTAGCTTCAAGAAGGGTAGAGGGTTGTGCCTTTATTTATTTGTATGTCTGGATGACAGAAGCTGCCTCATTCACCTTTCAGGGTACTAAAACTATTGAGTATTTTTTTATGAACATCTTTCTGAAGCAGACTCTGCAGATAGGATCTGTTTGCAGGTCAGGGTCAACCCAGGACTCACACGTGTGGCCTCAGGTCACTGCTGCGACAGCTTTGCCCTCTTTTGTGGTGAGAGAGCAGTACCTGAAAGACTGAGTTGCCTGAAGCCATCTAGATGATAATGGTGTGGACTGCATTTGAATCCACTTCTTGTGACTTAGTCCCACACTCTTTCTATGACACTGTGCACCATCTCTGCTCAATCCTCAGAGCACAGGTGGCCCTGGTTTTGATGCCTTGGCATCACCGTGAATAGGGTTGAACCTTGTAAGAACACAGTGATGCCCTGGGTGCATTGAGGTCCCTAAGGATCCTTGCTTTGGTGGGAAGCCCAGCTGGCTGCCTGCTTCTGGTTCCACTTCTGCCCGAAGGCTGTGAGCTTCCTCTTTCCACCTGTGTGGTTTTTCTGCCTCTTGTCCCCACCATGCTCTGCTTTGGTGCTTCTGACAATCCATGTGGTTACAATGGTCTTGACTGAAATATTATAATGAGACCCTGAGCCACAGTCCTGTGAGGAGGCTGTCTGGTCAGAGACCACGCTGGCTTCTTGCTTCTCGGCAGTACTTTGAGTGGCTGAGTTTGTCAGAAAAGTGATCTCTTGATAAGTGGGATGTTCCTGTGATGTGTAACTGTTTTTACCTCTGTATCTGCTGTTGGCTTCACTGTTTAGTACAGTTGATTAAAGGACATGCTTGCATTAATGTTATGGAACTGTGACTATATTTGGGCATCGCAATTCTTTTTGTAAATGTTAAAGTTTAAACACTTCTGTAAAATCACTCTGAGTTTTCAAGCAGGATTTCTGTGTTGTTTCACTTAGTGAGGAAGCACAGCCTTTAAGCTTTGGTTTCCCCAATAAGCACTTTCTCTAATGACATACTGAGCTCTCCCTTGTGCTCTCCTCTCCTCTCTTCCCTCTCCATCTGATATTTGGACACCAAATATATTTTCTTGTTTTTCATATGGTTGAAATTGCCTCCTCATGTCTTCGGTTTCATATCTTTCTTTACATCATCTGCTTATTAAAAAGTCAAAAAATAGTGAAGGTAAGACATATTTCTGTTATCTGAATCCACTTCTATTCCACTAGACATTTCTAGCCAAACACTTTAAGTGACATTTGATCCTCATTAACACAAATGGGAATTATATAAAGTGCAACTGAAAAATCTGATTTGACTCTCTACCTTTTCCTGAATGAATTCCTTGATAAACCCCATATCCCAATACTCAGAATCAACATGACCTTCTATTAGTCTCTGTCGAAATGCCACAATCCCCGTCTGCATCCTAGACCCACAGTTGTTCTTAGTGAATACTTTGATTTACACAAGGGAGAGCTGAAAAATGTTAGGATGCAATTTGAATACATTGAAAGTAGAGATTTAAAAAATTTTTTTCTGTGACTCAAGAAGTGAGGCTCAGAGAAAAGTAACAATTTCAAAAAGCACTGTTATCCTTTCTCTCATTCTCCAAACACAAGAGAATTGGTAAAAGATGCTCACTCCTGGTGTCAAAGCTTTTGATGCCTAAATAGTTACTCTGTGTTTTGGTTGTAAAGTCTCAGAGATAAGGACAATTGTAAAGATTGTTTTTCTTTGTGGATGAAGTAAAATTTCAAAGTGTGACTGTTCTGTGGACACCTAATTAGAGCAGCGTTATTTGGAGAGAGCTTACTGAGGCAGTGGCCACGTACAATGGCCACATACAATGGCCACGTACAACAGCCAGGCACAATGACCACGTACAATGGCCATGTGTTTTCTTCTCTCAGTACTATTTGAGAGCATTTTAGTAAATATTTGTTTGTAGTGCCTAACTTGGAGTTGTGAAGGGATCCAGGCAGAATTTCCCTAACGAAACAAAGCTGGCTTGTTAGGACTGGAAGGAGGCTCGGAGGGAACCTGTCTGGTCCCTTGTTTGACAGGTGGTGGGAGTGTTGGCTAAGACAAGGGACGGTGGCCGGTTAGCTACGCCCTCACATCCCGTTCTCCTCTGTGAAATGGTGCTGAGATTGTGTTTCTTTCTATTTAATTTTGACATTCCTGACTGCCCTGTGAAGGTCAAGTGACAGATTCCTTTCCTGACCCCACAGAGCAGGTTTTGGAAGCTTTTCATTTGCTCTGTCACATGCAAGGTTTTAAACAGATGTGCTGAAGGCAAGCAGCTTCCTCATGACAGCAAAGGCAGAGGAGGGACACCACAGCCCGGCAACGGGCTCTCGGCTCTCACTTTTATTCCACTTACAAAAGGAAAACTCATTCAGCTTTCAAAGAATTGAAGGAAAAAACCAAAACCAAAAAAAAAACCCCAAGCAGAAAACCATCCCAAGGGCCCCAGGCTGCAGCCCTTCTTCTGTGCAAACTGAAGTCCTTAGAGACAGCAAATGACTTAACAGAGGCCAGAAGCACACTTGCCCCAGAGGACGGGACGGCCTGGTAAAACCTTACACTTAGTGTTCTTTTGTGACACAGAACTGTTTTGCTCCGGAGGGGCAGTAGATTTATTATCATTAATAGCTGAATTTGCAGAGATGCTTTGAGTAAAAATAGGACACAAAGTAAATACCAGGCGTTACCTTCGACAGATTTGTAGGTGACGTCTGTTAGAACCTAACCTGACTCATGTTAAGCAAGGATGGAGAGGGAGACCTGGAGAGAGAGGAGGGAGGAAGAGGTCAAACAAAACAAAGGGGGGCCGGCCCCACAGCCAAGTGGGTAAGACTCCGTGTGCTCAGCTTCGGTGGCACAGGTTCACGGGTTCGGATCCCGGGTGTGGACCTACTCCACTCATCATCCACACTGTGGAGGCATCCCATATACAGAAAAATAGAGGAAGACTGGCACACTTGTTGGCTCAGGGCTGGTCTCCCTCAAGCAGAAAAGTAAGAGAATTGGCAACAGATGTTAGCTCAGGGTGAATCTTCCTCACCAAAAATTTTAAAAGAATAAAAAAAGGAAAGGGAAAAGTCTCAGCTGTTTGGCACAATCCCAAGGGAAGATCAGAGAAGAGCTGTTTCTGTGGGATGCTCTGTTCCATGTGGGTCGTGTAACCCTGTGATTGTCAGGCACCAAGGCACATCACCGCCCTGAAGTCGGTCTGACAATTTGGAGAGTTATTTTCTGGCTTATTTTTAAACTCCAGGACAGGGAAAAAGACTGAAGGAGCCTAAATGCTGTGGTTTCCTCAGACCTTTATTGTTGTGAGTCCTATGGGGCCTGAAATAACTCGCGGTTCCTGGCGTTTCACACTGCCTGGCCCTCAGACTTGGCGGTTGAGAGGGAAATGGTTGGCTCCTTCCTTGAAGCGCTGTCACCAAGGTTAAAGTGGGTCAAAAGCTGGAGAACGTGGGGATTTCAGGAAAAAACTGCCTTTTTATGGAAATCCTCTAGTTCTTTATAGAGTTGTGAGTTTTTCAAATATATAGTTGACTTCAAAATACAGTGCTTCAAGTTTGTAAGTCTTAAGTAACTTAAATGTTGGAGTGATGTACTCAGTCATCTGTACAGACTCGCCAGGAGCCGGGCGCTTTAACTTGGTGTGTCTTCTTTCTAATTTTCATCTTTCTGCTTGGTGATTAGAAGCCATTATGGTCCAGTCACTCTCGCTGGTTATGGGCTGATGTTTATAGACAAGTAAGTTGCGGCAGAACTTTGTTCCTCCTGGTTGGCTGGTACATGAGTCATTTTGATTTGTGGCCCGACTTCTCTTTAGATCGACTAAGGACGGTGATTCTGTGGGCAGAAGAGCTGCACCTGTTTCTGCAGTTGAAGGTTTTAACTTCCTTGGATTACTCGGATGTTGATGAGAAAATGACCTCTTTGTTTTAGGTTAGCTGCTTTTGGGGGACAGTTGCCATTGATCTGTGTGTTTCAGGAGTCGGCCTCTCCAGGAGCACGTTGGTGAAACCCACAGCACGACAGGACAGGAGGTTATCTGATGTGCGTTAACTCAGACTCTCCAGGGTACCATGTGCTGCATGAGGCATGGTCACAGTGGCAGAGCTGTAATGGAACGAAATTTAGACTCTAGTAGCTTTGTTTTTCTCCTAGAATACATTTCATCATCAGATCACTAAGAAAGGGGATTTGGGGTCATCGTTATGGCATCTTTTGGTGTCCTGCCTCCAGCTGACTTCAACATTCTTGTATGGATACTAACAGAAAAATTCATTTTTTTTCCTTTTCCACTTCCGCTCCCATCATCCTTCAAACATTTAGTTTAGGGTGGATGAGAGTAGGAAGAACTGCTTTCCAAGTTTGCTCTGGAAAACTTGCCTCAGAGAGAATGGTATTTATGTTTGTGCGTTTCAAAATGAGGTCCCTTTAGACTATTAATCTTTTTTTAATGATGTTTTTTATTGATACATAGTTGACATATAACATTATGTACAGTTTCAAGTATACAACATAGTGATTCAATATTTGTATGTAATATTGCCATACGCCATTAATCTTTAGAGAAATGATGATTTATAAAAATTCCACCATGCATTGCTTAATGACGGGACATGTGTTGGATGTGTGGTTAGTTGATGTCGTCATGGAGTGAACATCACGGTATCCTTGCACAAACCCCGATGGCTCTACGGTCTTCATCTTGTGGGACCATCATCGTATTTGCTGTCCATCCTTGACCACAGCATCATTATGCAGCACATGGCTGTATTAATGACCAGTAACTTATTTAATAATGAGTTTCAGTACAGTTGTTTACAGGGAAAATAGTATCTGTTTAATTTTAAGGAATATGTTAAATATTTTTATGACTTTTCATTGGAAGCATTATGCTATTGGATGGATACCTTATCTAGGTTTTATACACTTGCCATTAACTGTTTGCTCTTGGGTGAAATACTGAAGGGGTGATAATTCTAGTTTATGCTACACTGGTCATCTCTTACGTTCCAGGCACCCCACAGGGCTCAGGACATTAAGTGTGAATGAGCATGTCCCCACTTTGAGGGACTCTCATTTTGGGTGGGCGGACAGAATTGTGACACTGTGGGAACTGCATAAAGAGTGCTACGGCACAAGGAGGGAGACTTCTGGGGAGAGGAGCATGGTCAGAGCAGACTTAGGGAAGTAAACAGCAGGCATTGGGGCGGGGGCTCATTCCAGACAAGGGAAATAATAGCCTGATTAGGGAGAGTGGGGGTATGAAGCCAGATGGAATATGTCACAAAGCCCACCAACGGGGCTGTTAAAGGGATATGGTCAGAAAATTTCTGGAAAAGAACTGAATCCAAGTCCAGAAGGGCCTTTGCTGCACATGAGAGTTTGGGATTTATTCTGACCTCATGTTTTTTGCATAAGTAGAAACGTGATTTTTTTCCTAAGGAAGAGAATGGAGCCCTTGGAGATCTTTTGGAAAGACGTAGTAGGTGTGAAGATGGGTTAAGAGGTCAGACTTATAAAAAATAAAATACTGCAAAGATATGAGGGAATGTTGTAGCTCGATGAAGCATCCCAGCCATTGGCACCACCTATGCGGCTGCCGCTGGGCAGGGTGAATGTGCAGGATGGCAACGTGAAGACGCCTTCCTGCAGCTGCTCGTGAGGAGACCATGCTCCCAAGGAGCCATAGACTGGATCGTGGACAGCAACAGAGTGGAGGCAGCGTGGCGTCTGAGCCGGATCAGGAGAAGCTGTGAGACAATGGAAGCCAAGAGCACACAGGTCGACGGGGAAACCTGCTACTGCATCCCCTGGATAGTGGAGGCGGAGCGCCCAAGAGTTCACAAAAGAACTGGCTCATATGGGCATTGGGAGAACGAGGCTGTGGTGGGTGGGGTAACAGAGCCTGTGGTTAGGCCTAAACGAGGGCTGTCTTCTTGATGGTGGCATCCAGGAGTCCAGGTTTGGCTGCGAAGAAAAAAAATGGGAATAACCCTCAGAACTGGCTCTAAAAATGACCACTTAGAGCAGAACTCCCATGATTCCAGGAGGAAACCAAGTGACCGGGCATGAGGCCCCCTAAGGCCAGAGCCTGGAACACCCAGGAGTCCTGGCTGGCTGCCTGGAGCTCCGTGGCCAGTGTGCCCAGCACAATGTAACCTGCTTAACAAGCAGGGGGCTCCTGAGGGGTGAAGTGACCTCCGGTTCAGGTAGGTCAGCCCTTGCTCCAGAGGGCGGAGGAGCCCAGCTGAAGACGGGCTCAGGTGGCCACAGGAGCAGGCAGTGTCCAGTACAGAGACCGCATTCCAGGTGGCACTGTGCCAAGCTGACGCTGCCTCAGGGGCAGACGGCACTCAGACCAGGACCAGTTTAATCTGGCCAGGGGAAGCTGTTCCTTTTCCTTCTTTCTCTGAGGCCCGTGGTAGTAATAAATACTTAGAAAAGCCCAGGCTGAGCCTCTCTTTTTTCTGAGAATTTAGAATATTGGTGAAAACTGGAAGATTCTCCAACCTCAGATGTTCAGAAGGCGCCAGGCAGGAAGGTCGCAGTCCATTCAGCCTTCACCCCGAGTGGCTTCTCATTTGGGGACTGGCTTCCCTGGTCTCCTCAGACGGGCCTGGAGACCGGCTTCCCCTAGGCAGGGTAGGGGTGTGACTGGGAGTGAGTCTCCCGTCTCCTCTGCCTCAGCGGCGCTGGGCTGCGTGCTGAGAGCTGCAGGTGTGGAAACAGCCTCGTCCGTGGATTCTCTTCCAGTTGGTGCAAACCACCCTCGGCTGGGGAGGTTGGGGCTTTCCATCTTTGCCTGACTTTTTGGTGAGAGGAGGGTGAGGCTGCCCAGGGAAAACACAGGGTTTGCTGGCGTTTCTTAAATGATTTTGTTTTGTGTTTTACCAGGAACAAAGTAGAAAATTTGAGTCCTCAAATTGGACTCTCAAATTCTGTGCATTATGCAAATTAATTCCTAATTTACCCATATCGTCCCTATTTTATTGAAACCAAAACATTTTTTTAGCACACAAGTTTCTTAGCATGGGAGTGGCTTGGGAGACACAAGTGTCTGCGGGTTTGGGGCTGTGTGCGGCTCCCCCTCCCTCCGGCCGCGGTTGTCATGCTAAACTTCAGGTGGTGCTGGGTGTTTTAACCCTACAAGAGAGACACGTAGCCGCCCTAAGGTCATGGTTGGCAAAGGCAGGACCTGCGTCCTGTCCAGCGGCTGAGGCTCAAGCGCGCACGCCGCAGGCTCGCTGCCCTCACCCGGCTGCTGTGGGTTTGTTTCCCAACCTCAGCAGCTGTGAGCTGTGGTGGCAGATAATAATAATTTTAATGGATAGTTCTTATTTTTTTTCCCTAGTTTGAACAGTGTGCCTTTTCATGTTTTATTTCTCAAACATATTCACAGTTGTTTGATGGTGAAACAAGGGCTTTAAAAACAATGGTGCTTATTTGATAGTAATAAGGGCCTGTCCCATCTCCACTGCTTGAGCTCAGTGCTGTGAACTTCTCAGACGGAGATGCCTCTGGTTTCACTAGTTTAATAGAAGATGGTATTTGCTCTGTTTAGGAGTGCTATACTTATAGTAAGGTTTTTTTTTCAGTAAACAGTAAGTATAGCAGTATTGAAAAAATAGGTTTTAAGCCCATATAATCATAAATCGAAGTTAGTTTAAAAAGAAAAAAAATCATGCCCCTTCTCCCACAGTTGTTACTGCTAAATGTTAAATGTGTTGGTTTCCTAGGCTGCTGTAACAAATTCCCACAAATGGGGCAGCTTAAAACAACAGAAATTTACTCTCTCAAGGTTCAGGAGGCCAGAGTCTGGAATCAAGCTGTCAGCTGGGCCACAGTCCCTCCCAAGGCTCTGGGGATGGGTCTTTCCTGCTCTTCCAGCTTCTGGCAGCTCCAGGCGTCCCTGCCTCGTGGCCACGTGGCTCAGCCTCCACCCCGTCTTCACCCAGCTCCTCTGTCTCTGGGCGTCCTTTCCTGTCTCCTTTGAGGACACTCTGTTGTCCCTCACACCATCCTAATCCGACGACATCTCGTCACCATTCTTACGTTCAGTACCTCTGCAAAGACCCTATTTCCCAATAAGGTCACATCCCGAGGTTCTGGGTAGACAGGAATTTTGCGGGGACACTATTCAACCCATTTCATTAAATTATAGATGTTTTAACCTGGTTAGCAAGAGTAGTTAAATGGTAATAGGCAAGGAGCCATCATTGATCACTGTTAATTTTGTGTTCTTCTATTATGTGGTATCACATTGTGATATAGTTATTTACCCACCTCTTGCACTAAACCATAAAAAGGCAAAGATTGTCTCTTTTCCTGACATCATGCACCTAAAAAATGCTTGTATATTAATGTACATATCTGTATCTATCTGTATCACAGCCAGAAGTTGACGGAGCAAGCCAGGAGGATGGTGTCTTGCAGTTGATTCAGTCCCCACACGTGCAGTCATGAATGCTCTCGAGGCTAGCTGGTGCAGCTGCCGTCAGGCTCTCTTGCTTCCAGTCCAGTGTTCTTTCTAGAGTACAAAGAAGTCATCTCTGTATGAAAAGGCTTAACTGTGCATGTGCACAGAGAGCTGCTGAGGCACACAGCTGCCCCAAGCCCTGTGTACTGACTACGATCAGAAGCCTCTCTGAGGTGCAGAGTTTCTCTCTCTGAGTGCGACTTAAAAAGCTGAACTAACTGACAAGATTACCTTCAGGGACACCTTTGCAGTTCATGGACTGCGTGGAAGACACTCCGGATAGGAGTAGACAAGGATGGCTCCAACTATTGGGGCAGGGTCACCTGGGGAGTCAGGTAGTTTGACTGGGATCTGCTGCAGCTGTTGGTTGGTTGGACTGTCAGCTCTTCTCTGAGCCGGTCTGCCAGTCGAGATGAGCTGTACGGGTCCTCCCAATTCTGTCCTGAGTCGGTATCTCTATTTGTCGTTCCCCACACAGGTGTTTTCCAACCCAGCGAGCTTCTGGCTAGGGATCTCTTGCGTTTCTTTGTGACCAGGCAGCTTGTACAGTGACTGCCTCGTGGTAGGGAGCTTGTTAACCAGGCACTGCTGGTGATCCTGGAGGATGAGGAGCAGAAGCCCGACCAGGGCGCCACAGGAACTCCCTGCTAAGCAGCGAGGACTGCAGTGAGCACCCCAGGACACAGACAGACAGACAGGTCTGAGTCAGTTTCCTGCATCCTGTGGAGTCGAAAGGAAGACCTGCACAGGACAACCGGCCGTGTGAACAATGGCCGCTTCCTGTGACCAGGAGACGGGGTCTGATGGCCATGAGCCGTTCGAGGTTCAGACAGCGCTCCAGCACAGGGTGTTCTTGAGGCTGAGTTTGCGGACTGTTTTTCTTCCCATCTGCAATGAAATTCCTTCTTTCGCTTTTCAACCTGTGTTAAAGAATTTACGTTAAAGAAACTCTAACTTGCCAGAGTGAATTTAGTTTTCCAGTAGAGGGGAGAAATTTAATGCTCTGGCTGTGGCTGCAGTAGAGAGAAATTCACATTCTCTGATGCCAGCTGAAGTGTGTTAACCTTTGCTTCCTCATCTGAAAAATGGGAATTTGTGCAAGTGTAACATGCTTCTCATCTCACCCCACACCCAAGTGAGAGCCAGCACTTCCATAAAGCTGACCGAGCGCTTCCTGTGTGTCCGCCCAGGACGTGGACTCAGCTGTGCACAGTCTCATATCATAATTTTTAGTGTTATGTGGGTTGTTCCGCATCAGGAAAGAGTTACAGTGTGACAGCAAAGGAAAGATGAAGTCAGAGAATAGTAGTCGTGATTAACAGCAAACAGTTAAACTGGATCCAGTGGGTTCTTTTTTGTGTCGTGGTCACGTGAGGCGCTACGTCTGCTGTGGTGGAAAATGCTGAGAGGGAAGACGACCCGGGCCTGCCCTCGAGCTGTTCCGCAGGGCGGTGTGGACAGCGCCAGCTCGCGGGCTCCCCTCCTGCTCCGGGATGAGCCGGGCTGATTCTGGTGTGAAACAGTGCAGGAGAGTTAGGGAGGTGTCAGCACTGGGCCCTCGGCCGGGATTGGGCAGTGGCTTCCTGTGATCAGGGCACTGCTCTGCGGCGAGTCAGGCGGGGGGCCCAGAGACAGCTGTACCTAGTGCTGCAGGCTGCCGACGGCCCGGCCCCTCCGTGGGACTGCTTCAGAATGTTCTGCCTGAAAGGTGAGGGGCGCCGGGTCCTCTGGGGTGAAGTTCTGCAGTTAGGGAAGCTGCCACTTAACGTCAGAGCCGAAGTCATGCGGCTAGTTCTCTTAAAATCCAAGTTTGAGGGAGTTTTCTAAGTAGGAAAGTGAAAAAGTCATTGTTCTTTTTTGTTGCAAATAGGAAGACAGACCTCCTGCTGGGGAGGTGGAATTTTCTCTCAGAAAGGATGTTTCTCTGCATGTTTTGTCATAGACAAAAGTAGTTAAAAGTTTAGAAATAAAGGAAACTTAGCAAAAGTAGGAATAGTTTGCAGTGGCGTGAGGAGCTCCGGGTGCAGGGTTAGGGTGAGCAGGGGCGGCAGTCCCGCTGCCGGAGCCCTGACGAGCAGTGCAGGGACGAAGGCAGTTCCACTGCAGAGCGCACTTCTCCCTCTAGCTGCCTGTGCTAGGGGCTTCCTAAGGCTGCTAGATGGTGACTTGGTGGGTATGTGCAGCGATTCCCTGATTCATGGGGGGTGTGTTGTCTTTTTAGGCAATTATTTTTCCTTCAACTCTCTCTTTCTTCCAACTCTTGCATAATGTAATTAATTTAGGCTTTTGAGAGTGTGTTCGTCTTTGAGATTGTTAGAATGGGGGAATTAGGATGGATTCCTTGGAACTGGAGCAGATTATTTTGTTCATATCTTTCAGTCTGTGTCATTCTGTTGATGTGAAATTCTTGACAGCTTTTCAGTTTTTGGACGTAAAGTGGCCGTGGCTCTCTTGCTCTGCGATGGTTCCCTTGTCCTCAGAGTCTATTAATGAGGTGCAGACATGGATTGTCTAGTCCTTTGCACTTTTAACCCTAATTTGACAGCTTAAGAACCACCAGTCTTTAATGTTAAACTTTGAGTTTGGGATATTTGTTTATATGGTTTGTACAAATTTGATCAAATTGAGGGGGTAAGAGGAAAAGAACATCCCGTTTTTCTCTCCCTAAGAATTCAGTTAATTCTTACTGTAAAGAGTCGCTAGTGGCAGTGGATTTCTAACGAGCTCCGTAGGCTGAAAGGAATTTGAATATTTCTGAAAAATAATTTTAGATGAAATGAGTTAGGAGCTCTCATGACAATGTTTCTTAAAAAAATTAATGTCTCAAAAAAAGTGTAACTATGAAGAACCTGAGTTCAGTATTATTGGGCGAGGGGGATGCCAGCCTAGAGTAACGTCCAACAGTTGGTTGAGCTCATTACGACCTAAGAGAGCTGAAGTTTGGGATTTTTAATAGGATGCAGGTATGGGGTTGTGCAGGGTGTGGCTTCTGCTGCTTCCACATGTCTGTCTCCACCCATTCCCATAACAGCAATTTCATTTATTGAAGAATCCATCAATTTCATGGACTCTTAGTTTCCGTAGTAACTTAGGAAATTTCAGAAAGTCAAGCGAATGGCATGTGATCACAACTGCGTACATTAGGCTGCGGTGTGTTCCCGTCGGGAATGCACAGCCCCTTTCGAAGCCCACTTGGTGCATGCACCTAAAGCCAGAGCCTGAGGGCTCCTCGTGATGCTTGTTGCTCCTGCTGTTTCCTCTGGAGGCTTTTTCTGTGAGTTTGTCGATCAGCCTGTTTCTAGGGCATCTGACCTTGGAGGGGCTGCCAAGTGTGGTTGTGATGGCATCGACGCTGGAGGAAAGGGGACTGCCGCTCTTCTGGGCTAATTCACCCGCTGTGTGTCTTCTGACAGTTGAGAGAAAACATCCAGGTCAGACGGCCCCCCCACGGGTGCCAAGCTGCCTCTTCTCCATTGGGACTATTTTTCTGAGGTCACGTCTGCTCAGCGTTTGGCCGACTTGGTGCCAGAAAAATACCGTCTTGGAAGAGAGAGGTCGTCTTTGTCCTTGCTGTCGGCTCTGGGAGCTCAGTGATGGCCACTCTCCACTGCTGCCGTCCAAGTGGCTCGGATCCATTCACTCCACCCCCGTCCTTTTGTGGGAGCAGCATCTGGGCTCCCGGGCTCTGGGAGGACATACTGTTGCGTTCCGCAGGGTCTCTGTGCTTGGCAGAGGCACGGGTGTGTTCCTTCTCTGTGTAATCTGGGTCTGGGAAGTGTGTTTCTGGCTAATCAAATAATATGGTTAACAGCAATCTATACTCATGGATTACTTTATCCAAAAATGAGAATAAAATAGTTTTACCACTAAAATGGCATGGAACATAATTAAGTTTCTCTGAGACGATTCAGAATGCAAACTTCTTAATTATAGTACACCAGCTCATCTTTATAAATATCAGTTATCTTACTGTGCATCTCTAACTGTGAAGGCTGTTTCTTTCTTTCTTTTTCTTTTTTTTTTTTTTGAGGAAGATTAGCCCTGAGCTCACTGCTGTCTATCCTCCTCTTTTTGCTGAGGAAGACTGGCCCTGAGCTAACATCCATGCCCATCTTCCTCTACTTTATATGTGGAACACCTACTACAGCATGGCTTGCCGAGCTGTGCCATGTCCGTACCCAGGATCCGAACCGGCGAACCCCGGGCTGCCAAAGTGGAATGTGTGAACTTAACCACTATGCCACCAGGCCAGCCCCTGTTTCTTTCTTTTAATTTCCAACCCATCACAGACAGAAATTCTGTAAAACGTAGAACCACGTGCTGTGTGATACCACCACGATATCACAGCTGTGAGGTCCTTAAACATCTCCTCTCTTTTTCTGCAGTGATCTTGCAGACTGGCCGGCACGGCACTGCCAACTGGCACTGGTTAGCAGGCAAATCCACGTGCGTTTCCTGGAGCTGCTCTAACAGTTACCCCCAAGGGGGCAGCTGGAACAGCAGCTTCTTCCCTCGTGGCTCTAGAGGCCAGAGTCCAAAATCAAGGTGTCAGCAGGGTCGTGCTCCCTCTGAAGTCTCTCAGGGGGAGAATCTTCCTTGTCTCTTCCGGTTTCTGGTGGCTGCAGGGGTTTCTTGGCTTATGGCGCATCTTTGCCTCTGTCCTCACAGACCTTCCATGTGTGTCTCTCTGTCTCTGTGTCACATAGTTTTCTTATAAGGACACCGGTCATTGGATTTAGGGCCCACCCTAATCCAGTGTGTGACCTCATCTCAGCTCATTACATCTGCAAAGAGTATTTCCAGATAATGTCACTTTATGAGGTTCCTGGTGGACGTGGATTTTTGGGGGACACTATTTACCCCAGTAGAATGGACCGTGTGTAAAGTCACACTGCTTGAGGGTAGCATTGTAGGAGGTGTGTTTAATGGAGGGCTGTAAGACTGTCTGGCATAGTTGCTTTCATGATGCACTTGAAATTTATGGCAATGCAAGTTGAAGACAAGTTTGTTGGTAGGTAGAAGGATTGAAAATACCCACTATGATCAGTCACACAAGAGAAAATGTTGCCTTTTTATTTCCTGTAAAGGATCCAGTTTCCTTCGTGAACGCGTATCCTGCTAAGGGGAAAAACAAAAAACAAAACTGAACTCAGTTCACTGCAGTCAGCTCTGTGTGAGCCAGAAATTCGAACGGCTGCATGAGATAGCTCAGGCTGCTGATGACTCAGTCTTTCCAAATTCTCCTGCCACTCTTCTCTCCAAAGTGGGTTCTGTTGCTGGACCTTCCTTGTTAATATAACAGAAGTGATGCTGCTAAGTTACGTCCTTTTGAATCATTGGCTTGATCTTTACATAATTTAAAAAATTATAAAGCAGGATACCTCTGTATAGTTGAGTTTAAAAAATACAGTATTATTTTTAAAATGTCCTTGCTCTTAATGTGGAAAGTGTTGGGACGCACATCCTCTGTGCTCAAGGATATTTTGTATGTAGTATTAGCATTGTGGGCCTTGAGTTACTGGATTCAGTGCTGGGTTTTACCTGGTCAGCGTTCTCTCCAGGGACTTAAACCTGGCTTTGGTGCTGGGCTAGATTCTCTCCCTTTCTCAGCTCTTATGTGTTGTCCAAGATCTAGAAATCTAGTTTCTTGGATCAGAAAGTGGTGAATTCTGTGGAGTGGGTGGGTCCCAGCTGCCTGCGTGCTCAGCATGCTGCGTCTTCTCTGTATCCTTTTCTGCTTCACAAGTTACAGATTTAGGAAAGCCTTTGGGCTGTCTAATAATAGCTAAGAGTTATGTTGGAGATTACAACTATGAGCTATCTCAGGCATGTGCTTCTACTCCCGAGAGGGCAGCTCCCCTCTCTCCTTCTCCTTGCGCCCCTGGAGCAGATCGCACCCTCTCTCCAGTTGTCTCTTGTATGTTGTGTATGTAAAAGAATTCCTTAGATTCTTTTCTTGGCAGCATTTGGAAAATAATGTCTGGAATCAGAAACAGATTTGTTATTTCTGTGCTGAAACAAGTGCATTTTTCAAGTTAGCCAGCAAGCAAACCATTTGCTCTGGAAGGTTCCCACCCCTTCTTAAATCCAGTGATAAACTGTCAAGTGTTGAACTAAGTTTATGCTATTTTACTATTTGGTTCTGAGCATCATTTTAAAAGACTTTAACAATCAAAATGCAAAGTGACCCCGAGAATGTTGCATCTCTGTGAATCTGGACATTTTACTGTCATAGGTTCAGATTTTGAGTTTTACTGAAATTGGCAGCGGCTGTTAGAACTCTCCTGCATTGTCTTCCTATTCTTTCCCTCCTTTCATTTAAAAATTTCAAATCATTGTTAGTCTGTAACCTACAGCTACCAAGGGGAATTTACGTTTGCTCAATCTGCAATGTAAAGTAGCATTTTTGATAAACACACTGGTGGTATCGTGCAGTTTTTAGACTGGTGGGAAAAGCCCTTGAAATTTAATAACCAAAGCTAACCTTTTATTTCCCTTGTCTTCCCCTTCAAAACTTTGTCTTGCTTTCTAGTTCTCTTCCTTCCTTCAACTACCAACCAAAATCTTGCTTTAAGTATGTTGCGGTTGAAGCCAGGCCAGCATGCTGACTGGAGTTCGCAGTGTGACGTGGAGATACAATCCTTAAGGGATGAAGGAGCAGTGGGCACAGCTTGGGCCACGGCTCGCGGATCGGGGCCTGCTGGTGTTTGGGGCGTGCTCCATCAAGGATGGTCTCTGGGTATTTTGTGGAACTGAATCAAATGACTTGAATTACCAAAAGCATAGACAAAGGTTTCAGTTAAATTCTCCATTTTAGTACCTCTTGTTCCATTTTACGTATTCTTGTTTCCTTTATTTCCTGACTTTTGCATCTCTTTTCTAGTTTTTTTTCTTTCCCACTCTTATCCTTTCTGATTGCCCATGGTGGGAGAGCTGTGTTACACTGCATGGGCAGAACCCCCCTGGTCACGGAGGTGTGATCAGCACTCTGCACACACGTTAGTGAAGGAGAGGGTCACTAGACGGCACGTGGCCAGTGTGACGAGGGCGGGTCACCACCAGGAGGTCATGTCACCACCATCAGCTGGCACAGGGTGTGCAGGCACAGGCGTTCTCCTATTTTAATATGAGAAGGAAATGCTGCTGAAAGCAACCTAAGGGTCTTTAAGCAATAAATAGCTTTTGCACAATTGAACAGGTTGACAAAATTTTGTATTGGGGATGCTGGTTGGGAAGATAGATATTCTCAAATTGAAAAATGTCAGTTATTTTATAAAATCCTACATAGCAATTGGATCTGAAATTAAGAGGTCTTACTTCGACAGGCAATATAATGACAGCCTACGTGGTACGACCCTGGCAGTGTTCATCCTCCGTCTGCTGGTTACGTGACATTCCCTGGGCTCTGTTGGCCCGGAGTGGGTTTAGAATTTTTATTGTTGCTGTCAGAATGTGGCTAATGGAGAGCCGTTGAGCCGGAAGACCATGCCAACTTGAGCTCGGGTTAACTTGCAGGGCGGGTGGTTGTGATGGTGAGAGAAATGTGAGCACTAGTGGCCACTTTTTCTTTGGAACATCTTCTTAAAACTGAAAGTGAGCTTTGGGAACCATGAATTGAAATATCATTGAAGTGATTTATATTTAAGCGGAGAATGGTTTTCAAAGGTCAGATTATATGTTACCTGTCTGTTCTTGAGAAATTTTTCAAGACAGCATT
Organism: Equus asinus; assembly: GCF_041296235.1. Lineage (NCBI taxonomy): Eukaryota > Metazoa > Chordata > Mammalia > Perissodactyla > Equidae > Equus > Equus asinus. The sequence goes on along the minus strand of NC_091813.1, from coordinate 69,490,756 downwards.
TGAAAACAAAAGGGAGAACCTCTCCTTTGATGACCACAGGAGACACGTGTTCTCTCTTGTTTCCTTTACTGAGTGAAACTGTGAGCTCTCATTACTGAACTTTCACAGGGAAAGTGGTGACAGATGCCTCTGCTCTCCAAGCGAGCCTGTGTTCGGAGTAGGCGTGAGGGAGGGACAGGTTGTGACTTCCGAGGGGGTCCTTAGGGCAGGCCTGGGGCACCCAGGTGTTGAAGGCAGCTTCCAGAGAGAGGCAGGGCCCAGGAGATTCCAGAGTTGGCAGAAGGTCCACTGGGAAAACTGACACCACAAGTTGAGGGTCCTGACCTTTCTGTTTTCAAGCAGAAAAGGTGCCCCAGCAGGTGAAAAGGGGCCTCAGAAACCCCTCGGTGGCAGCTCCGTGAGTGGCCTGGCAAAAGAAAAGGAAGCGTGTGGGAGCACCTGGCCCCAGTGGGACTCCATCTCTTCTTCCTCAGCCACATCCTGCACATTTGGATCCAGACCCTTTCCTAATTTTAAGAGGACAGGGGAAGCTCTAGTTCCTTCTTTTTCCCTGCAAAAGTGTTGCCGTTAACAGAATATCCAGTTTTATGCAAAAAAGGCCAATATTTTCCCAAGCTGGCCAATTTATATATCTATATTCATCCAAAATTTGTTGATATTATGATCTACTTCTGGAGTTCATCAGATCTGAACAAAATGTTTTGATGGAATTTTGTTGGTAAGCGTTTATTCATCAGATATTGATGGGCGCCCGCCATGGGCCGGGCGCCACCCACCTCCAGCAAAGCCTTCCGTCTCTGAGGCTCCTGGGTCTCTTCTGCACCCAAGACCGCCAGCTGCTTTCCTGTCCACTTTTTGGGGTTCTTCTTTCCCCAAAATTGACTTTGAGAACAAAGGAAAGCCAGAGACTTTTTTTTTTTTAAGATTGGCACCTGAGCTAATATCTGTTGCCAACTTCTTCTTCTTCTGCTTCTCCTCCCTAAAGCCCCCAGTACATAGTTGTATATTGTAGTTATAGGTCCTTCTGGCTCTGCTGTGTGGGACGCTGCCTCAGCATGGCCTGATGAACGGTGCCATGTCCACGCCCAGGATCCGAACCAGTGAAACCCTGGGCCACCAAAGCAGAGCACACGAACTTAACCACTCGGCCACGGGGTGACCCCAGCCAGAGACCTTTTAAAGGGTTTCTCTGCTAATCGTGATCCCAGTAACAAAAGTAATTGACAGGTTAGTGAAGAAGGTTCAATAAATCCCAGTTCTGTCCATTAATAATATCAACTTGAGTAAAGATCTCCTTAGATGTGAAAATAGAATCTACCTGATAAAATATTGAGGATTAAATGACTTATGTAAGATGCTGGACTTTTTCTCACAAGTATGTAGTGGTGTTATTTAAATTTGATCTCTCTATGTGCCTCATAAAGTTACTGATTAGATTTACCTTCGACTTGTGAAAGTAAAGACTAATTTGTACCAAACTTTGCAAATAGGGTGTAACTGTACAGTGAGAGAGGCAGACAGACTTCTGGTTTCTCCTTGCAGCATATTTACGCCAACTTCTATAAAGTTTTCTGGACTCATGGTTGTATAAATACACCCAGATGAGTACAAAGTGTATTAAGTCACTTATACTGGCAAATGAGCATTGTAGCAACACAAATATTTTGAAAGCCGTGGAAGCCGGCGAGAGCATCCTGACACTGTCCTAGCTGCTCCCACGGAGGGACTGCTGCCACAGCAACTGAGACAAAACGTTCCTTTTTGGAAATGTTTCCCAGCAGAACAAATCCTTGATAAAGACTTAAAACAAGATGTGGACTGTTCATGTGGTGCCTTTTGTAAAATTGCTTTATTTTCTCAAAATCTCTCCATCTCCAGATGAGAGGAATGGGTGGGTGGTGGCTCCCTCCTCACAGGGAGGAGTGTCCTCATGTGAGACGGCCAGTGAGGAGTTGGGAGCAGCTCTCCGTCGTCGCTGGGTGCTCCTCCCTGTTCCTTCTTCTCTTAGCACTCGGCAGCCCGTTTTCCTCCTCAGAGAGAGCAGGTCAGTGAGTGTGAGAGTCATCCATGCTCCATAGATGTCCGTCCCTCCAGAGACACGGAGTCCACCAGGCCCGGGGCTGCCTGTGGACAAGTATGTTTTGACGGCTCTAAGCGTGGTTCAAGTGTGAGTCGTGAGCTAGATGTTCGCTGTCCCCCTCAGGGCTGACTTGACAGGACTGTCCCAGAGGTGGCTGCTTTTCAGTCACCTGCGAACAGCGGAGGCTGCTGAGGCCGTTTGTTTCCCACAGAAAGTTAATGTTGGGACAGGAAATACTGTAAATCTGTTTGTATGCTCTTTCGCTTATGAGTACGGATTTGGCTGAAAATGAGTTTGTCTTCATTGCTCCCTGCCCCCCGCTTGCCTTCGTGAAATTGTAGAATGGACCCATTGTTGGCATGTTATCTGTGAAGACGAGGCGCCCAGGATCTAGGGGAAGCGGGAGCCCCTGAAATAGATGAGGCTCCCCTGCACACGGTGTACTAAAGGCTCGCCCAGGCTGCTCTTCTGGACTGTGTTGGGCTGGATTTTCTCCGCTCTGATTCTCCCTGTCCATCATTTTGGCACTGGAAAGTGACCTTCACGCTCAGCACAGGAAGAGCAGCCCCCTTTCTCTGTCTCCTGTTTGGTGCTGGCCCAGCAGCTCTGTACGATGCCTCAAATTAGGTCAGGCTGAGTGGATGCCCCGCAGAGAAGTGAGAAGGGTTCCCTCTGCCCAAGAAGGGCCTTCCCCACTGCAGCGAGAATTCTCCCTTTAAGGAGATTCTCTGGTCAGTGTCAGGAGTCCTGTGCTGCTTCTCAGGGAGGGAGTCTAGTGTTATGATATACTGGTAGCTCCTGAGTTTCCGTCTCCAGCCCAGACCTCTGGCCCAAGCTTCACTGTGAACACCGGCTGCCTCCTCCATCCACTTTTCCAGCTGGATGTCTCATAGGTTTCATGGGCTCCTGGTCCCCGCCTTGCCCCTGTGTCTGCTCCACTGCACCTCCTCCTGTCAGTAGGTGGCAGGTCCATCTTTCCAGTGACTTAGGCCAAAAACCTTCAAGTCATGTATGACTCGTTTTTCTTATGCGCCCTACGTTCGATGTATCAGAAAATCATTATGACTCTATTTTTAACATCTTTTCTAGAATCTGACCCCTCTTCCCACCTCCACGGCCCCCTCCCTGCCAGGCCTGCCCTGGCCACCATCCAAGCCCTGCGCGGCAGCCAGAGTGACCTTTAGAAACACCAGTGAGGCTCTGCCAGTCCTTTGCTCAAAACTCTGTTCCACTCAGTGACAGCTCTAGTCTCGGCAATTCCTCTATTTTGAGGTGTCAGTCACAGACCAAAGGTAAACCACGAGGAGAAGGCCACTTTCTGAGCCACAGAACTTGCAGCTGCGTCCAGTCCTTTGGTTGGCAGAGAAGGGAAAGGTCCCCCGAAACTGCAGTCCCAGGTGAGCCACGTCCTTGGCGGATGCTCACGAAAGGTGGTCTGTGATGAGACTCCATCTTTTCTGCAGGGGGAGTGAAGGTTGGGCTAACCTGTCCCATTTATCCTTAAAGGTAGCAATCTATGTGTTTAATGCAGCTGCTGAGATGTACCTTTAGTTGTTGTTAAATAAGTTTCATAAGAGAGTTTCTGTTGTAATTTTGGAAAATTGGTTGCTATGGCTTTTCTTTTTTGGATATGGATTAAGTTGGAACAAAACAGTAGGTAACCTCTCCAAATCAGAGAGCTAGAGTAAGTGGTAAGCAGCCCAGCTTTTGTTCTTACATGTGTGTTGGTTTTGCTGAGCTCTGGTGTGTTGTGAGGAGTGTCAGGAAGCCCTTCGTGGTCCGTGCAGGACCTTGTACCCCTCACGACACCCTGACTTATTCTTTCGTAGCATCATTAAGTGGAAGCAGGCTCTAACCCTGCTCCCTGAGTGGGTGTGCGTCTTCTCCGGGACACATACCCCTTCTGCGTGTGGTGGGGACGGGGACTTTGGCCTCCTACTGGGTTCTAAGCTCCTTGAGGGTCCAGCCATTAACTTGACCAAGACAGAGTTCCCGTTGGTACTTGTGGATTAGAGGAACGAAATGTAATATTTAACCTTGTTTAGGTGAAAAGGACATTAGCACCACTCTCCATGAAAATACATGGAATTGTTGAGGATAGCTTAAAATATAAAAGTGGATTTTTCTATTTTCGGTGGGACTGAAAATATGAAGGCAATAAGCAGAACAAGAAAGACTTTTAACTTTCGGAGTTAACCTGATAGAAAATCTAATGCAACGATTTCAATCATAATGACTTGTAAGAGGGAGAAGCTGGTCACAGAGGAGAAAGGTTAATGCATGTCTGGAAATTCACACATTCAGAACAAATGTGTCTAGACTTCGTAGTGACGATGGAGAAAGGTTTCCCAGGTGTCTCCTGGTCTTTGAAGTGGCTGGTCGCCTTCAGGGAATGGCCAGCTCCCTGCTGGGTCCTCTCAAGTGTGGTTGTGAAGTGGTTACACTTCTGTTTCTTAAAGGACTGAGCATTTATTCACCAAGGAGAAACACACCCTTTAAGTACTTTCTTCCCTCTTGAGTTTTCAGTTTTTTAAAAAAAACACTCCAATGCGTGGTCCCATGATGGGCAATTGACTGAAGACAAAAGGAGGGTGGTGGAATTATCTTTAGAAATGGATTGTTTTCTCTTAGCAAATCATCGTCTAAATATGTGAGTTTCCCCATTTTGTATCTCTTTTGTTTCGTTTGGTCTTCCCATCCCTTGTTCTGAGTTTTTAAATCCACTAGGTTATTTTCTAGAGATCCTCTATATGCATTTCTTTCTGTTTCCATTACAATCTTTGTTCCCCATTTTCTCTGTAAATAAGCCTACAGTTTGGTCACTGTGTTTCTCTCTCTGAATTAAATGCCAGAAGAACAAGATGGTTTTTATTCGGGACCTCATGTCGCTGCACGTGGAGGTGCCCTATTAACATCTGTTGGATGACTGGGCACCTGGCAGCATTAGGCGCTCATGTTCCCCCTCGATCTCTGTGGACTGTGATGGTTATTGAAAGTTAGAGCAACTTTGACCTATAGGTTATCTTTTTGGCTCAAAGGAAAATGAAAATGGTGGATCATTCATTTTACTGACCAGTCGAGATCTGACTGCAGTGCACTTTCAGGATGAGGAGCCTGAAATCTTCGTGACGTGATTAACCACGAATAAAATTTCTGCACATGCAGCAGAAAGACCCTCAACCTGGGAATCAGAGAGCTTCTGGTCTGGGTCTGTTATCTGCTGCCTCTGGAGAAGCCACTTACCGCTCTGAGCCATTTCCCTCACCAGTAGTGGAAGTGCCTGGCTGCCTGCTTGATGGGGGTTGTGGGAAGCGAGAGAGGTTTTTGCCTGGAAAGTGGCGGGAATGACACCCCCGCTGCTGCCTACTCTTTCTGCCAATCCCACATTTCTAGTGTGTTCCAGAACCCGTCTCTCCCTGTCCCCTGGGCCAGCACTGCCTCAGTGGGTGACTTTATTGCCTGTGAAGCTCTGAAGGCCCTGATTATGGGCTTCCTGCTCTTGACGCCTTCTCCAAGCTCTGTCCAGATGTGGACAGTGACCCACCTCGTGCTGCTTTTCTGCTTAGCACTGAGTTCCCCACGCCCACCATCCCATCGCCTTCAGGGTGAAGTCTGTCTCCCTTAACACGACAGAGGAGAGGAGGCCTCCCTCTTGTCCTCTTCAGCCTCTGCTCTCATTCACCTCTTCCCCATCCGTATCCACCACTTCTGTTCATCTTTCTCTGCCTGTGCCAAACCCTCAGCTCAGAAGGAGTGTCTGTTTCTCCCCTGGTGCCTCGGCCTAATGTTTAGATTGGACCCACCGGACCCGGTTCAGATGCCACCTCCTCCTGGAAGCCTTCTGTAAGTGAATTCAGGGGTGGCTTTTGACCCCTCTCTGTGCTGCCCCATCACGTCGTCACACAGCTGTCTGTCTACTTGTGCTGGGCTGTGAGAACCCGGAAGGCAGGGAATGTGTATTCTTCTTATCCTTGATGCCAGGAATCACATAAATGTTGGGTGAATTAATTCATTAATATTAGAAAATCTTTTAAAAATATGAGGGAAAATTCTGTTGTGTCATCTGACTTAGCATTAGAAGAAAATAGAAATTATTTATATAAAGTTATAAACTGCTCACACTGGGGTACTGTGGCTCCTTCTAGCTGCTCTCTCTAAATAATTCCTAAGGGGTTGAAATGCACAGAGAATTTCGAGTCAGATTATTTGTCTGGGAAGCAGAGTAACTATGCCAGGAAATCCTAAAATAACCCAGATTTTACCTGGGAAAACTGTGTTTGAGATGCAGTACCACCGTATTCTATAGGAGGAAATGACATGGATGTTGTCAGCTAAAGCCAAGTGATCAGGACTCAAGACGTAGTATTTACTACCTGGAATGGGAGTGAAGCTGAAAATATTAACTCATTCAAGAAAGGCACAGATAAATGATTGATTGATCCATAATTGATTATCAAGGTAAAATGGTCTGAGTGTTCTGGAATTGAGGAATCCAGATAGTGAAGAACTCCTCTTCTGCTTTACCAGCTGTGAGAGGCAACATTTTGGCCCCCCATGGCTTTCCTTCCCTGGTGTCATGCTGTCAACGTGTCCCACGACGTGGCCAAAGGGGCTTTGCAGATGTAGTTAAGGCTACTACTTAGTGACCTTAAGAAACAGGGAGGGGCCTCGGTTCCCCAAGTGGCCTCATGTGCTCACACGAGCCTTAAGAGCTGAGCTTTGAGCTCTCTCCTGGCTGGTGCTGCCAGGGAAGTCAGAAGGATCCTGTGGGGAGGACTCACTGCTGAGGCAGCTGGAAGGTAGAGGGCCCCCCAGGAAACCACGGGAAGGGACAGGGTTCCTCCAGCCTCCTGAGCGAGGTTGGGGGGCTTTTCCTCTGTCCCTGCTGACCCAGGCCACCCATACCCTGAGGGCAGCCTTGGGAGAACTGGGCAGAGAACTCAGCGAGCCTGCAGAAGAGCCAGACAATGAGTGGGTATTGTTTTAAGGCGCTAGGCTCGTGGTAATTTGTTACAACAGCAGTAGAAACCACCACACCAACCAAATACAACCAAAGAGGAGCTTGGGTATGGGAGCTCCTGGGTCCGGGAGCCTTCCTGTCAGGAAGATTTGGTGCCCGGCCGACCTTGGTGTCAAGTGGACTGTGTCCTTACAGATGTTGGGGGTCTTTCCTTCCGGCTGATCAGGGTCTTTCCCTGACCTCGGAGACATCCTAGCTGACCTGAGGCACTTCTCTGCGTGTGTCTCAGACTTCTGAGGGCTCCGGTGGAGAAATCAACCGGGGGATCTTAGGTTATTACAGACGGACTTCGTGCAGAGGGTAAACAGCAGCAGAGGCGTGAAGATGGTCTTTGCAGCACAGCATCAAAGGCTCCCTCTCGGTTTTTCCACGTGTGTGTAAAAGTTGACATTTGAGGTTAGCGTCGTTTTTCTAATGTTGCCTTTCCGAGAGCCGTTCTCTGTCAAAGGCCCCCTCAAACCCTGGAGGCTTGAAATAGACTGATCTTTTTGGTAATGAAAGGAGAGGATTTGACTTTAACTTCATTTAAGAAGTACTCTGCTCTCACATCACAATTCTAAAAGCCGTTTGTTTTAGTTGTGATGCACAGGACAGGCAGAGACTTCGGTCGGGGCTGTGCTTTGCCCATGGGGTGAATTCGTCCATGTTAAATATTAAAACAGGTGACTTGTTAGCAAAATAGAGACCAGTTATGTCTGCGTAGGATGATAATAGCAGAGTAGAAATGAACAGAGTTGATAACCCCACTTACTCAGCTTTGTAGAAATCGACTACTGCCCACATCTTTCCAGAGGACAAATTGTGAATTATATGTTATCCCTCTCAAAACACGAAATAACAAGTTTATAGATAGTTCTTTGAATGATTAGTTAATGAAAATTAAGAAGACAGCACTGACTTGATGGGCCAGCACTGCCAACAAAATTTAAATGCTTGACAAGTGTCTCCTCGCTTTGGTGGTTCTGCATGTGCAGTGAGTTGAGGTATAATTCTTACTTTGGAAATGAGAGTTTTATTTGATCTTCTACACATTAAGTTCATCACTCAGATAGTGTCTATGTTTTCTTGCTTTTCTAAGCCGTCTCTTCTCTTTGTCTCAGCATATTTATTTTTTCAAAAGAAACATTTACTTGGTATGAGCGCGAGCGTGCTGCGCCGGGGTGTTGGAGCCCAGGCTACTGAGCTGCCCCCTCCCTTTCCTTCTTCCTCGATGCTAACACTCGGCAGCGTTGTGGCCCAGATCTGCTGGGTTTTCGTCTAAATGTATCCTTGCCCTTCCTTCTCAGTGGACCCTCAGCTCTTCCCCTCCATTCCACCACTCTCCTTCTCTCCTCTTACTCTGGTCATTCTTGGAGTATTAGGAATGTATGTTAAAAGTAATGTTAGAAACAAAATCTTGATATTTTAGGCTTATCATGTAGTCATCTGAAATTATATTGACATATATTTTTTTAAAATTTTATTTTTCCTTTTTCTCCCCAAAGCCCCCCAGTACGTAGTTGTATATTTTTAGTTGTAGGTCCTTGTAGTTGTAGCATGTGGGACACTGCCTCAGCATGGCTTGATGAACGGTGTCATGTCTGCGCCCAGGTTCCGAACCTGCGAAACCCTGGGCCGCTGAAGCGGAGTGCGTGAACTTAACCACTCAGCCATGGGGCTGGCCCCTGTATTGGCTTATAAAGCCTTATAATTGTGTCAGATATCTTGCTGTCTTTCCATACTCCTCTCATCTGAGTCTCATGTGTACAATTTAGCAGTTCTCAATCAGTTGCAAGTATGGATTGGAAAAGGCCCCTGTTCCTAAGGAGAGGAATATAGGAGGACTGATCAGGGAGGAGGGTCTGGCATCCATGTCACAGGCTCTTACTTAAGGCTCTCTAATCACTGCTGATGGACTCTGAGATGGAGCCTCGCGGCTGTGGTGCAACACTCAACTTCCTGGGTCTCAGCTCTTTCCTCTCTAACACACAATGGTAACTCCCTGACTCACGAGGGCTTCATGAACTTCCCAAGGGATGATGCGTGGAAGGCTGGCCAGGAACCTGGCTCAACCCCATCACTGCTAACTGCTGTTCTTTCTGTCGTGTGTGTTTTCGGTGCCGCATAGCCTCGGCCATTCTGGCTGGTATGGGTCACACCGCAGCGTCCACAAGGATCTTTTCTCTTGGGCGTTTCAGTTTACTAGGTGGGTTGGTAAGGGTCTGGTATGAACCCACTTCTCTCTGCTGTTCACATGTGGATGCTCTTAGCAAAGCCTAACTCTGGTCACCCAGCTGCCCTGTGACCTGACACTGCAGGGGCTACAAACTCAGCGCCACTCACGGACATAAATGAGGAATTTGTTTTCATGGCACAACAAGCCTTATTACTCTTTGTCACTTGAGATTTTAAAAGGAAAGAAGCTTTGTTCCTCTTTTGTACTTTCATCTTCCCTGCTTCAGAGTCCCAGGCTGCTGTTTGTGAGCAAAATCGGACCAGCCATCCAAATGTCTGTATGGTGTTTGGTGTTTCAAAGTGTTTTTTTCCTCTCTACCTAACTTCAGTTTCCAAAATATGTTAACTATGAAAGAAATCCTTAGCTGTACAGAACCCGGTGCAGCCTCCCAGCACTGGTCTTGACCTCGTGTGTCAATAGGACAAAGAGGAGGAGATTGAAGAGAGACAGCAGGGATGTGTGTCCTGCTTATACAGCTGGCTCACTTTGCTTTCTTGTTTAAACACTGCAAAGCACAGAGGAAGAGGCTAATGTTACACTTGTGACAGGATGTATCACCTTTTTAAAGTGTATCTTTAAGTGCAACGAAGCAGGATGAATGCTGGGGGAATTTCAAAAAAGGACCAAAATTGACATAGTTTTTGTGGATACTATCAAGATGCATTTTATTCAACTTAAGACCAGGTATCAGATTATTTTAAAATTCATTAGTATTGGAGCTAAAAAATAGAATGAATACAACTGAAATTTCACAAGGTTGTAAACTATCATAATCTTAATAAAAAGTTAAAAAAAAAGAATGAAAAGATATTTAAATAAAAAAACAGACTCTTTAGAAAGCAGTAAGTTAAGATTCAAAAGTTAAGTTTCAAAACTGATGAGATGTAGCCAAAACTACATGCAGAGGAAAATTAGTAAACTTACATTTTTTTATTTTCAAACAAAAAAGAGTAAAAATCAAGCTTTCAACTCAAAGTATTAAAGAACATAGTTATTTTAAAAGCTCACAATAAAAATTGGAGAAAAATAGTAAGCCCACTGTAATTTGCTTCATATATTACAAGTGTTCCGGGTAAAAGAGAGAGCAAGGAAGTGGCATCTGTAGGATGGAAGAGAAGTGAGGCTGACTATAGCAAAATAGGATGTTTTAACATATGACTTGGGAACCCACGAGCATGTTATAAATTTAATTTTAATCTTGGGATTATTTGGCCAAATATTTTCAAATCATTTTTTTCTAGAAGACTTCCTTATCAGATTCCAAAATATTTCTCCAACACTTAAGTTGTCCTCAGAACTCCTCTGCATGTATCAGCCCAGCCAACCTTCATTTTTATCTTGTTTTTTATTTTGCAACAAAAGTTTATCCATGGCCCAGAAATAAACCCACACATACGTGATCAATTAATTTACAACAAAGGAGCCAAGAATATTCAGTGGGGGAAAGGGCAGTCTCTTCAATAAATGGTGTTGGGAAAACTGGACAGCCACATGCAAAAGAATGAAACTGGTCCCTATCTTACACCATACACAAAAATTAACTCAAAATGGATTAAAGACTTGAATGTAAAACCTGAAACCATAAAACTCCTAGAAGAAAACATAGGTGGTAAGTTCCTTAACATCAGTCTTGGCAATGACTTTTTGAATCTGATACCAAAAGCAAAAGCAACAAAAACAAAAATAAACAAGTGGAACCACATCAAACTAAAAAGCTTCTGCACAAGAAAGGAAACCATCAACAAAATGAAAAGGGAACCTGCTGAATGGGAGATACTATTTGCAAAATATGATGCAAAATATGATAAGGGGCTAATATCCAAAGTACATAAAGAACTCATACAACTCAATACCAAAAAAAATCTAATTGAAAAATGGGCAGAAGATCTGAACAGACATTTTTCCAAAGAAGACATACAGGTGGCCAACAGGTACATGAAAAGATGCTCAATATCCCTAATAATAAAGGAAATGCAAATCAAAACCACAATGTGACACATTACTTCACGCCTGTTAGAATGGCTGTTTTCAAAGAGAAAAGAAATAACAAGTGTTAGCAAGGATGTGGAGAAAAGGGAACCCTGTACACTGTTGGTGGGAATGTAAATGGTGCAGCCACTATGGAAAATAATATGGAGTTTCCTCAAAAAACTAATACGACTACCATATGATTCAGCAATCCCACTTATGGGTATTTATCAGAAGAAAATGAAAACACTAATTTGAAAAGATATCTGCACCCTTATGTTCATTGCAGCGTTATTCACAATAGCCAAGATGTAGAAACAACTAAGTGTCCATTGATGGATGAATAGATAAAGATGGGTCTATATATGGTGGAATACTAAGCCATAAAAAAAGAATGAAATCTTGCCATTTGTGACAACGTAGGTGGACCTTGAGGGCATGACGCGAAGTGAAATAAGTTAGAGAAAGACAAATACTGTATAATCTCTCTTCTATATAGAATCTAAAAGAAATTAAAAAATAAAATAAAAAGTCAAGCTCATTGATACAGAGAACAGATTGATGGTTGCCAGAGATGAGGGTGGGGCACGGAAGAAATGGGTAAATTAGGTTTTGGGTTTTTTTTTAGTTTAAACAAATTGAACAATAATTTAAAAAGTCTATCCATGGTTTTATATCTTTTAGCTTTGGGTGCGTTATATAGTGAGTGCGTAGGACTGAATCCTTACTGTTTTTGACAAGCCAGAAGCATTCTCTTTTATCTGTCTGTCACATAATTTTGCATAAAGAACTTACAGCTGAACTAGCTCAACTAGTGTGACTGTCATTACAGATGTGAAAACATCAAGGCCCAGAGACATTAAGGTTCCAGGTCTCAGAGCAAGGTGAAGACTAGAAATTGCTGTCCTCAGCCCACAGCTACTCTGTCTCCACCGTAGTTTGTAGCCAGCCTGATTGCCATATACGCCAGCCTTCTCAAGACCCTTCCAACCAATTTTCTGTTTAGCTTTTATTACATGAAGGCTTGACAAGCAGGGCTTCCATCATTCAGATGATTTTCAAAAGGACTGTCTTTTTAGTTTATTTCTGATACTTAAAAATGGCCCTGTGATAATTTTTATGATACCTTTCAATATTTTAAAATTCTGTTTTCACTTCAGTGCCCATTTGCTGTGGAAGAAAACATTTAAATCACTGTACTAGTCTTTCCTCAATGGAAGGCTTCCTGGTGGTATCTACAGAAGCTGAATATATGCACACCCTACGTATGAACCAGCAGATTCCGCTCTAGGAACATACCCAGCGTGACGGTATGAATTTGCGCGCCAAAGGACATGTCCGAGAATGTTCATAGCTGCACTATTTATAAAAGCCCCAAACCGGAAAAAAACGAATTTCCACTAATAATCCAGTGGATACCACACTGCCATAAGGACAAACTACTGCTCCGTGCAACCAGGTGGATGAAGCCCACAGGCAGTGTGGAGTAAAGTGTGTCATTCCAGTCATATGAGATTCAGAACCAGACAGAACTAATCTGTGGTGATGGGCCAGGGTGGCAGCTACCTTTGGGGTGGGGCATGAACAGAGTTCTGGGGCTAGTAACCATCTGTGTCTTTGCCCAGGTGCTAGTTATGTGGGCGTTCACTTTGTAGCAATTCGTTAAGCTGCCACTTATGATTTGTGCACTTATAATTTTCTATACCCAATAAAAAGTGCACTTAAAATCCAGGCTTAATTTTAGCTTTCAGTTCTCCTGCTTTGTGGGAGTCTGTGTGGGGCTCTGCTCTCTGTCTGCCTCTCCAAGTGCTCATTCCCGCCATAAGTCCTGTGGAGTGGTGAGTCACTAGGGAGCTCCAGCATCCCTTACCAGGCTTGAATTCTCATCCTACCACTTGGCATGCTTGTGGCCTATGAAAATTCTTGAGCTTCTTACCGAGTCTCCATTTCCTCAACTTGACAAATGGGCAAAATAACAGCTTAAACATCTCCGTGCTGTGATGTGAGTTAAATGAGATAAAGACAGAAATGCTCAGCTCAGAGTAAGCACTATTAACTCAAGCTTTTAGTTTTATTTTGTTTCCCTGAAGACCATTCTGTGCTTTTAGAGTGCAAAGCCATCTTGCCATGTGGCCTCAGGCTCGACCTGCATCCTAGGCAAGGGCTGGGGTTCTCGTTCTTAAGTCCTCAAAGATTTCATGCTCTCGATTACTCGCCTGCTCAGTGCTTCATAGTCACACTGCTTCCATGTCAGTGAACCATCAAGAATTCCCGCGTCCATCCTCTGGCTTCCACTCCTGGAGCTGTCTGCACCGGCTTTTTTATGTTAAAGTGTTCTCATTCATCCACTGCCTCTCTCCCACACTCCCCATTAATTTTTTTCTTCATAAATACAAAAAATCCTGGTGAACCTCAAGATTTCACGGGCCTGATGTCCCCTAATGTCCTTGGTTAGCCCAAATAACTGATTCTTCTCAGGAATCTTCTGGAACCTGAGACCAGCATTTTTGGTTGGTGGGAAGATGATGATTGCAAAAGTTGTATGGAGAGATCATAAAAGGGTGAAGAGAGGGAGATGGGACCCGTTTTTTTTTTTCCCCCGTTAATGAAGCTCATCAATTTGGAAAATAATTCCTAGCCTTTCAGCCTGAGATTATTGTTAGTCATTAACCCAGATTACTGAATCTTGTTTGTAATGTGAATCTAAAAAGGGCTAATTTTCAGTTACCCCTGGACTCAGGAACGAATGAGAGAGCTTGAAAAGAAACAACCCAGAAGTTTTTAACAAGCAAGTTGTAATGATGCATTTCAGCTTTGAAATTACTTTCTTGACTGTACAAACCCTTCAGTGCCCACCCGTTTTTCTATTTATCTTCAGAGCAAAATTTATAATATGGCAAGTGGTCCACGTGCCCTGCACCTTTCCGTGAATGGGAGTCCAGGTTCTGGTCCTCGCCAGCCGTACATCCTCCTCAGGGACACCAGTGACTTCCAAGGGCTGGGTGCAGCCTCGCCTCTGCCTTTGCCCCACAGAACCTACTGGCACATTCAGTCAGTCAGTTACTACATTTTTCCTCCTGAAGCAATTTCCTTTCCTGGATTTCAGAAAACTACTTGATTCTCCGAGTCTCAGCTCCCTCAGTGGCTCCTCCTCTTTCTGATCAAGAACCTTGGGGTTCCATCCTCTGTTTTCTTCTCCACCTGCCTTCTTCCCCTAAATGTTCTCATTCCATGGTTTTAAGTACCTTTTGTATGCTTGTTTCCAAGCTGCTTGTAATCTTCAGCCCAGGCCTTCCCTCTGACTTCATACTTACATGCAGCTGCCCACGAGAGACATTCCCCTGCGTGTCTAATAGATGTTCCCATGTAACGTTCTGATTCTTCCCTCTCCTGTCCTTCAGGGCCCCTTCTCAATAAATGTCATCGCTAGCCTCTACTGGGCGCTTGCAGCAGGAAGCTGGTGCTCTCTTTGATTCCTCCCTTTCTTTCTGTCCCATATCTAACCTTTCGGTCCTACCTCTAACGTACATCTTGAATCCATCCATTTCTCGCTTCTTCAGCACTTAGTCAAGCCCCCATTATCTGTCTAGAGAGGTGACTCTTTAGATAGAGATGACTCTCTAGACAGAGGCAACTCTCATAGACAGAGACGACTCTAGACAGAGGCAAATCTTGTAGACACAGGCAACTCTCATAGACACAGGCGACTCTCATAGACGCAGCTCTTGTGGACAGAGGCGACTCTCGTAGACAGAGGCGACTCTCATGGACACAGGTGACTCTCTAGACAGAGGCTACTTTCATAGACAGATGACTCTGACATGTTGCTCTTTCAGCGATAGGACATTTCAGCAATATAAACATGAAGCAAAGAATTGCTAATCAGCCCTATCTGAATCTTGAAATGGCAGGAATAAGAAATACTGCCGATGTAAGGGTTTTGGATCTTTCTCCAGATACCCTGTCAGAAACCCCTCGTTGTGTGTGGACAAGTGTCCTCCTGAAGTGCGAGGAAAAACCAGCACCAGACAACAGCCCACAGATACTGCTTATTTCCAGAGATTGTTTATGGAATTTTCCCTGCTCCTGCTGATCTTCTGATGGGGTCCGTGTATCATGGGCCATTGAAAAAAGTCTTGTACAAATGTGATTCTAGCCTTGCAAAATTAAATTATTTACACATCAGGATAGCAGCAAATTACTTCCTTCATCCAAGATGATATTTCTCTGATTTTTTAAAAACTGTGTAGGAACATTAATATTTAATACTTGCATTATTATAATATCTGGGCATTTATGAAGAAATAAATATTTTTGAGTTATGAGATACATAGAAATTCCATTTGAGTGCCATTTGTTTCTTGATAAATTAAGGTCATCACTTTATCAAAAGGAAAATTGGTTAGCAGAGAACTTTTTAAGACTCATTTTCTATTAAATTATTACCACTAAATTATGCTTTGAAAAAATACTGTTGAAGATGTTCCTGTATACATGGAAAAGCAGTTTTCCTTCCTCGTTCAGAGAAGCTTCTTTGTGCCATGGTGCTCAGAAAGATTATGTTTTCTCTGTGGATGCGTCCTTACGGAGGATTTAATCTTCAGGGGCGTTTCAGGATGTGTCAGCATTGTCACTGTGTCATTGTGTAGGTCACTCACCATCCTCTCCATGAGGATGTGCTATGTAGAGAATTAGGACCAAACGTAAACTTCTCTGGTGGTATGTTTCTTTTTTTCCAGTTTTAATCACATAAGTAGTTGGGAAAGTGAGTTTGTTGAACTTGTTCCTTTATGTTGTGAGGTCAGATTGCAACAATTGTGCAGTGTTTTGGTTCCTGAGAACCATTCCTGTGAGCTTCACCCTCTGTCACCATTATTCTCTTATAGAATATGAATCTGAGCATGTCTTTAGAAAATCTGCTATAATTTATTTTTTCTAAGAAATGGAGTCCATGGAAAGAAGCCAATTCTGGACTGTGTTGCACTGAACACTTGGTGACGGCGTTGATGTGCTCGTGGGAGGTGACGATGTCAGTGTGCTTGTGGGAGGCAACAGCGTCAAATGTACTCGTGGGACGCAACGGCGTCGATGTGCTTGTGGGAGGTGACGGCGTCGATGTGCTCGTGGGAGGCACTGGCATCAAATGTACTCGTGGGACGTGATGGCATCGATGTGCTTGTGGGATGCGATGGCATCGATGTGCTCGTAGGAGGTGACAGTGTCGATGTGCTCGTAGGAAGTGACGGCGAGTTGATGTGTTCATAGGAGGTGACAATGACCATGTGCTCATAGGAGGTGACAGTGTCGATGTGCTCGTAGGAAGTGACGGCGAGTTGATGTGTTCACAGGAGGTGACAGTGTCGATGTGCTTGTAGGAGGTGACGGCAAGTTGATGTGTTCATAGGAGGTGACAGTGTCGAATGTGCTCGTAGGAGGTGACGGCGAGTTGATGTGTTCACAGGAGGTAACTGTCGAATGTGCTCGTAGGAAGTGATGGCCAGTTGATGTGTTCACAGGAGGTGACAGTGTCGATGTGCTTGTAGGAGGTGACGGCGAGTCGATGTGTTTATAGGAGGTGACAGTGTCAAATGTGCTTGTAGGAGGTGACAGCGAGTCGATGTGTTCATAGGAGGTGACAGTGTCGATGTGCTCGTAGGAGGTGACGGCGAGTCGATGTGTTCATAGGAGGTGACAGTGTCGATGTGCTCGTAGGAGGTGACGGCGAGTCGATGTGTTCACAGGAGGTAACTGTCGAATGTGCTCGTAGGAGGTGACGGCGAATCGATGTGTTCATAGGAGGTGACAGTGTCGATGTGCTCGTAGGAGGTGACGGCGAGTCGATGTGTTCATAGGAGGTGACAGTGTCGATGTGCTCATAGGAGGTGACAGCGTCGATGTGCTCATAGGAGGTGACAGCGTTGATGTGTTTGGGGCTTCTCCTGGCCTCCGATGCTGAGTGCTGTTCCTCGGCTTCTGATTCAGGAAGCTCAGGTGTAAATATCTGTATTTCTAGACTTGAATCAAAACTGTGACATAAAAGACTACAAATCCCCATTGACTCTAGAGCCTAACAGTGGTTTTTCTTCACTAGAACTTGCCGGAAGTCCTGTGCAGGTTCTGCCTTGGGCTTGCTCCCGCGACCCCACTTCTCTCAATCCCGCCGCCCAGGAAGCACCTCACCTCCTGGGCTCCAGCAAGACCCTCGCTGAGCGGGATGCCTGAGAGCTGCCAGGTGGCCGCTGTGTGGCCGTTGGGTCTGCAGGTGGGCCCGTCTCTGGCCTTGGCTCCTGGACTCCTGGAGCCCAGACTTGCGTGTGTCTGAGCTGACCCGCAGGTGGCAGCAGCAGGTGTGGCTGATTGTCCTGGTGTGGCCGAAGCACTTGTCCTCTGGCCTCTGGAGGTTCTGAAATCTCCTTATCGTCCCTTAAAGCCCCTTTTGCTTCATGTGAAGAGTAGAGCCTGTTTGCGTCTGAGATGCCGGCCTCCCCCTCACAGCTGCTCTGACGGGCGCTGGCTGGCTGGCGTCAGTCATCCTACGCGCTTTCCCTAAATTCTGTTAGTGGTCCAATGTCCTCGCGTGCTCTTTATCAGAGTTTATCCCATATTTCTTCAGAGTCATGTTAATTAAGATTGGGAAAAGTCAGCATTTTAAAAATAAATATAGAGAATGTGTTTTTTTTCCAATTATGGGCTTTGATCACGACCATACAGTTTATGCAAACCCTAGTCTTAGGGAAAAATCAGTGGTCAAAGTAGGAAATAATCAGGAACTAAAACACTCACTCAAAATTGCCCAACGATGTGAAATCGAGAGACGAGTGTGACCAGAGGCTCCCACATCCACAGGGGAGGGTACCCCACCCCGGCTGCCAGCGTCCTGCCTAATCAGAGACAGTGTTTCAGAGGCCCAGAGAGTTCTGGTTCAGCCAAAGTTCAGCCGGGAATCACTGACACAAGGAGGACAGACTGCCTTGTTCCGTTTTCCATCAACATCAGTTTGCCCTGGATTTATAGAATTTGCCTGCGTTTTCAGTTCAGTTTTCCTTTGTCTCAAGCTTTTATAGAACATGGATCACCATCCTGCGTGGAAACTCTTGACGTTTGACTATCGCTAACTCTGCGAGGTCTGAGCTCTTTGACTCGATGGGGAGGGCTCCTCGCACTGGTCCTGCTGATGGTTCTGGCCATGGCCCCTGGCCCCACGAGCCAGCCTGGTCATCCCGCCGGGCCAGCAAGTTGTCTCAGGCAGGTTCAGCTGCGGACAGCAGTGTGAGCAGAAGGGGATTTAGCACAGAGTGTAGAGATCACTTGGCGAGCTTGGGGAACCAGGAACACCTGTGCAGAATGGGCTCACCAAGGGAACTGTCCCCCTACCTCAGTCAGAAGGCCACACCACCTCATCAGAGCGCGTGCCACCTCCCTGCCTGCCAGCCCCACGGCGGGGGGCCTGGACAGCAAGGCTCCGTGGCCACTCCTGCTGCAGCATCTCCAAGGTCGGAGCACCAGCAGTACCAGGGCAGCAGGAGTCGGCCCAGGTCCGTGGCCATGGTTGCCAGTGCGCCAGCTTTGCAGACGTGGGAGCCAGGTGGAGGGGGTCACATGTGGCGCACTTTCCAGGGCAGTGTGACCAGGGCTGTGGGAGGCAGCCTACACCCTCCATCGTGCACAGGACTCAGTTTCCCCACACAGACGATTCATCTCTGCCTTTGGCCTGAGCTCTGTTGTCCAGGTAGAGTGTGTTTTGTATCTTCTCCATCCAGCAGACCTGTCTTCACCCATCAGGGTCCAGCTCACACGTCACCTGCCATGTGTTCTCCCTCTTAGAGGGGATCCTCTGTTAGAATGTGTTCTGTTACCCTTCATTGTATCTTTCTTCCATCAAACAGAATTCCTTACAGACAGGAATAGAGGATCCATTAATTTTGTCATTCATTCAACAAACTGGCATCTCCAGAGCCGATAAAGGCTGAGTTCTGTCCTCAAGGAGGGAAGGTCCTGTAGGGAGACAGACAAGCACAGTGATGGGGTGGGCGACCGCGGTGCTGGGGCCAGAAGGCTCCTGAGGGCAGGCTGCTTGTCTTTTGTCTCCAGGGTAGAGCAGTGATCCATGTGCGGCGTCATCAGCCAACACGTCACGGCCGGAAATGAAGTAGTTTTTGAAATGAATTTCTGTCTCTGGTTCAACTGTGACACTTTAACGTTAGTTATTTTTAAAGATTTTATTTTTCCTTTTTCTCCCCAAAGCGCCCCCGGTACATAGTTTCATACTGTAGTTGTAGGTCCTTCTAGTTGTAGCATGTGGGACACCGCATCAGCGTGGCCTGATGAGTGAGGCCATGTCCACCCCCAGGATCTGAACCAGCAAAACCCTGGGCTGCCAAAGTGGAGTGCGTGAACTTAACCACTTGGCCACGGGGCCAGCCCCTAACATTTGTTATTTTTAATGTCAGAGGGCAAAGCTGAATTCTCCAGAGCTCATTTTGTTTAAACTGTTCCTTTTCTTCCCGTAATTCATTCTTTTGTAAGATATTGTCAATTGCCCGCTGGCTATGAGTCAGATCTGTGCCCGGCCCATGGACCCCGAGGGCCCGGCAGCCATGGCCTCTGTCCATGGTCCAGATTGTGAGTCCGATGGGAGATGAGGTCACTCACAGTTGACTACATAGCTGCGGTGGTGGTGCTGGAGAGGAGAACGGGTGGACGCGGAGAGGACAGGAGGAGAGGACGGGAGTGGACGCGGCCAGAGGGTCGGGAGGGTTTGCTCTCCTGAGGAACTGGCAGCAGTGTGGGACCCGAGCAGGATGGAGAGGGAGCGGGAAAAGAGGCTGTCCCCCCTTTGCTGTTTCTACGTAACAACCCAGAGAGTCTTCTCCTTTCACACTTCCTCTCCCGTTCCCCACCCACCCCTGTAATCATGTGATTGCCAATATAATGGGATTCCAGAAAACAAACTCCAATTTCAACACACAGGGAAGCTTTTCAAAGTAGGACTTGCATTCATGAGGTGAAACAGCCATTATCTCCGTGGAAATTTCTGGTTAGTGTTTGAAGCCAGTTCTTGAGGGAGGTGTATGCAGAGGGTTCTAGCTGTTCCATAGTTAACTGTGGGGCAAATGCTTTTCCATTCTCTGGCTCTGTCCCTCCCTCACGCATTCCATGAAGATGGGTGATGGTCCCCTTTCTTGGACCCGCCCATGAATGTCACTTGTTGTCACATTGTATCAAGTTGCAGAGCGCTGGATTGTTGGGCCCCGAGGTGCTGTGCAGAGTGAGCTGCGTGGTTTGGCACTGGCCCTCGAGGAGCTCACGAAAATAGCAGGGCGGGTGCCGTGTGTAGAACACACAAAGCATTAAGCCAAAGAATTTAGAAAACGTTTTAATCAACCTAAGAATGGATCATGATGCCAGAGCATGAGTGGAGTTTTTTAGGAAACCCTAAGTGCAGTTTATTAGGAAAGCAGGAAGAAAGTAAGTTCGTTGTGGAGAACGGAGGCAGCTTTGGGGAAACCCACCAGACAGGGCGGGCTGAGGGAGGCTGCTCCTTGATCAGGGCGGGAGTCTGAGACCCACCCCTCCCACCTCGTAGACCTGAGAACTTCGGGCTCCTCTGGAGCCGTCCTCTGCCCAAGACCTCGGTAACCATGGGCCGCTGGGACGTTTTGGGAAGCCCCACATGTCTTGGTTCTCTCTGAATGCAGCATTTACACTGCCATTCAGCACATCTAGTTTGGGTGCGTTCCTGTCGAATTGTACAGGAAGCTGTTTGTGGAGCTCGACAGCTGCAGAAAGAACAGCCTTTTGGGGGGGTAAACACAGTTTCAGCAAATGTGGAGTTGTTGGGACGGGCAGTTATGACAAGGAAGCCATGACAGGAGGAGTGCGGCCCCTGAGGGGCAGCGAGTGCACCCATGTCCAGGGGACATCCGGCTGGAGGGGCTCCCTGGACGCTCCGAGGCTGGTTTCGATGATGAACGTCACCTGTTGTCTGGAGTCTATGGCTGATCCCTCCATCCTGGGGGGACAGTTGGTGGGTATTTCTCCTCAGAAAACAGTTATACTAATTAAATTCCAGTCAGATTAAAACTGATTGTGAGAAACGTCAAGACGAGTCTGAAAGAGGGCACATATTTTAGGACGCCCTCGATGGCTGAATGTTTACCTAGGTGAATGTGGTTTGCTAACGAGAACCGATGTGGCAGCTTCATTTGGACTAGTTTTACCATATAATGGTTTGTATAGATTTCCACCCATGGGAAGAGGGTGTTTCAGATAAGTGATAAAATGGACCGAGCTGCCTTCTTTGAGAGGGTTTGGGAAAACCATTTGGTGTTGTAAGAACCCACCTGTTATATTTTCTCCCCAAATATCTTACTTTTCTACTGGTTCAGGAAAAACATTGCTTGCCTTTGTGTTCATTGTCAAATTCCTATAGTCAGTTATACCCGCCTTCACCTTTTTTCTTTAGTGAAAAAAAGCCAAAAAAGACCCCAGAAAAGAAAAAAAACCCACAATGAATCAAATTATGAAATATTTGCACCTGTCTGTACAATTCTAAGCTTCATATTTTTGGCTGAATGTTAAAAACGTCGTTAGGTGCCTGAAGAAGACTGTGATGCTAATATTTCCTAACATGATTTTATTTGCTAAGACGTGAAGAATTCATTATTATTTTTTCTGCTTTCTATTTGGAACGCCCGTGATGCTGATGGGAGGAGATAAGTGTATCATTTTTGTGGAGCTGGTGGCCAGCCATAACGTAGTGTTAGTGTCACTGTTTGGGTTGCCACTTAGTGCTTCTCGGATTCTGTGTGGGTCTAATGATGAGGGCTCTGCAGCCCGCATGCCTTCCCCTGTCCAGCTGTGCCTGGTGGCACTGCCCTAGGGGGGCGGGGGGCATGCCTTCAAGCACCGCAGCCGCATCTCTGTGCAGAAATCCACACGGTGAAGTCCTTGTTTAGAATATTAGTTACTAGAATTCAGAGATACTGAGTGTATGTCTCCAGACAATAATTGATGTTTTTATTCTTGTCTCTTGTTCTCACGTGTTATTTACTTATGAAAAATGCTCTCATCTTTTTGAGTTGAAAAGGAAAATCAGTGAAAGACTACTAAAAATTGAGTTTTACAGGAAGGTTTTATTCAAAAGCCTTTGCCTGACTTTAATGAAAGCTCCTTACTCTCTGGACTAATTTTTTTTTTTTAAGTTTGGGACCTGGGCTAACATCTGTCACCAATTTATTTTTTCTTCTTCTTCTCCCTAAAGACCCCCAGTACATAGTTGTATATTCTAGTTGTAGGTCCCTCTGGTTGTGCTGTGTGGGATGCCACCTCAGCATGGCCTGATGAGTGGTACCACGTCTGCCCCCAGGATCTGAACCAGCGAAACCCTGGGCCACTGAAGCAGAGCGCACAAACCCAACCGCTTGGCCATGGGCCGGCCCCTGGACTAATTCTAAACCCCATTTTGTGCCAGGCTGACCTTCCTCTGCTCCTGCTGCGGCACTTCCAGCATAATTACAAACCTTCATAGCATCATGCTTGATAAGAAGCTACAGTTTCTCTGTTTGAAGAATCCTGCTGCTGTTTGTTCAGTAGTTTAGGACAACGTAAATTTTTTTGAAAAAAACCATCACTAATGAGATAAATATTATCCTCACCCAGATCAGCCTTTACCGTTACTAGAAAACCAGACACAGCAGAGACATTTAACTTAAGTATTGCTGTCAGTTCGTCAGGGAACCAGCACAGTCTATCTTAATTTGCCTAATTATCATTTTACGTGTGAACCAGCTGGCCTCTTAACAGAAGCAGCTGATCACACCCACTTACTAATTGTAGCACTTCTCTTAGCCATGTGTGAAGCAATGTAAGCAATCCCAGGAGAGAAAGGAAAACTGAACAGTTCTTTGTTCCAGTGCTTACAAAATAATTGGGAAGAACTTAAGTAATGATAAATCTGATTTCCCTTTGGTCATTTAAAATTAAAGTATTTTTTGTATTCCTGGACAATGTAGTTTCGGAATCATCTCTCCACGTTAAAACACTCTCCTTTGGGTTCCTCGTTGTAAGATTTTCCCTTTGGGTTGTAACTGATGTGGACCTCTTTTTTCTTAGCTGTAGTTACTCAGTTACACGAAGCTGCCCCCTCACTGATTCAGAAACCTTCCTATAACCCAGGGGTGCTTCTCTAACTGGAGGTTGGTTGCAGACACTAGGTAGTTTATGAATATTCCCAAATCTGTCTAAACTAGGGCTCTGGAGGGGCGCAGAGATTGTAGCATCTGGTCTTTCTTTGGTGGAAGAGGACATTGTTTGCAGACTTGACCACTAACAGGAGTGTTTTAGGCCAGAGCCTTTTCTTCAAGCTCCTTGGTCAACAGACAGCAGGAGGATCAGTTTCCCTGCAAGGGTTCTGGTGAGTGGGCAGCGGCCCCCTGTGGATGGTGACTGTCTGCTTCATTTTCTCAGATCTCCCCAATCTTGACTAGGAAGGCTTCCTTGCTCTCAATTTTTTTCTAAGTAGAAAATTCTTCTCAAATATGGATTCCTTGTGGGTTTTGTAATACCACCAATCTAGCGGGTCCATAATATTGTCCAATTTAAAAGCTACAAGAGAGCCCAGGATTTAAGGCCCTTTGGCTAGTCACATGGCCGTTAAATTAGATCTCTAAGATCATCTCATTGTACTTTGGCTTCTCGTTCCACAAGCAGGTGCTTTTTTCTTCCCTGAAGATTTTAGAAGAAAGATTGCATTGATTCTTCTTTTCTTTTCAAATTTTAAGATTACTTTCCCTTTTTTTAAATAAAAGGATATAATTATGTTTAAAGGGCACAGAAAATATATTTTAATTCCCGAGTGATTGAAAATTATTCTCTTCTCTAAGATGTGCTGAACCCTTAACACACGTCCAGAAAATCTGTTTGATGACTGAACTGGGACAGTAGAGGGAGCTGCCTTTGCAGTTGAACTGACTGCAGCTCCGCTCTCGGGCAGTGTGTCTGCTGAAGCAGCCTCGGGCGCCCTCCATAGGCTGAGTGACCACGTCGGATGAGTCGGTACCACGTGGGTGGATGGACAGGCCTGTGCAGCATGTCGTGGAGAAGAACTGGTTCAAGTGTGAGAGGCTCACATTTGTGAAATTCTTCATTCTCTTTCCACAAGACAGACAGGCTTCACTTTTCAAGGAAGTTGTCCTTGAAGTCAAATGACATATATTTTTGAAATAGAGAGTTTCTAGAGCTTTGTGAAGGCATGCTTCTTAAGGGAGGTTAATATTTGAATTATCCCTTAAGAAATGAACAGGCCTGTCGGGGGGAGGTCAGGGGTCGAGCCTCCCAGGCTGAGGAGCAGCAGGTGCTGAGGAGCAGCAGGTGCTGAGGTGCAGAGATGGGTATGTGGAGCCGTGGAGCCCCGCCCTCTCTAGTGAAGGCCGAATACATGGACTGTCGAGAGCTGGGGCAGGAGATGAGCATTTGCTTGCTGCTGGCCACTCTGTGGTCCACCGCGGGTCACTTATGCTGTAAAATAACAGAGTAGGCTGGACGCGGCTCAGACTCTTCAGCTGTAGCTCCCGCGGGGCCGATGAAAGTGCCCCTTTCCATTTGCCTGTGCCAGGCCCCTGGGCACTGTTATTCCAACCTGATGGTCCATTCCCTCCACAAAGCTCTCCCCCGCCAACGCCACCCCGTGTCCAGGTCTGCATTGTCCCCTCCTGCCTCTGGGCGACAGGGCTCCCCTCTGTCCTGCAGGCGGGGTGGGCTTGGAATGCGGGTCAACGGGGCCCCTTCTGTGTTTTGGGCATTTGACTGGGGTTTCTTTTTTTGTGCCATGTTCTCTGTCTGCCTCGCCTTTCATTTGGCGCATGAACATTGTGGCTTCACTAAGCTAGTCACAGGGAGAGCAGACGTTGTGAAGTTGAAATTGACCAAGCAGATGGTAGCAATGGTTTTAGATTAAATTATTAACTAGATCTGCAGCAGAAGCCTTTAGCTTCAACATGTGCAGAGTAAAGGGTGTTTCTTCACATCAGAATTAGCTGGCAAAGTGGATGCCAGATCAAGTTCCTTCTAAAGAATTGACACACTGTCATCTCCTAAGATTCCCCTTTGCAGTTCCAGCCCCTTCCTCCCAGATACTGAAGGAGAGATTTCCATTTGTCTTGTTTTCAATATGCCGTATGATTCATCATTAAAAATTAATTCAGAAGCATAAGAACGAAAAGATCATTGTACCAATGGAGTTCTCAAATAGTGATTTTTAATGTACTTTGTGTGAAATAACATGATTCATGGGACAGTTGAAGTAATTCTTCATGAGCATCTGTCATCAGACACATTTCCATTCTGTGGACAATATCTCTACGTTACTTTTTAAACGTGTGTGTGTGTGTTAACCTCATTATGCAACTGTAAAAATCATAAGAATAAGACGACACCCGGTATGTATTCAGATTTCTCCACCTGTCTAAAAAAGGCTTTTCCTTATGCTGTTTTCTCCAAAACTTGTATCCTATCCAGGATCTTACATCTGGCTGTGATGTTCCTTAAATCTCTTACTCTGGCACATTTCCTTATTGTTGTTATTGTTTAATGACTCATTGGAGGTGCTGGACCAGCACAACGTCCACTTATATTTGATCGTTTTTGCTTTTTCCTCTAACTCCAGTTCCCTGTAAACTGGAAAAATTTAACTTGTCAGAAATGTTTACCTTGAATTTTGCGTGGGTGGCATTCATGCACATCAAGGGCACGGTGTACTGTCCCATCAGAGGCCATGCAGTCAGGGTGGTGGCCCTTGTGCTATGTGTTGGCTTCACTAGTCATTTTATAGGGCAGCTCGTCAGTGATGGCCTGTGACACTAGCAAATGAATCACAGAAAAGTAGATGTTTTAAAGTGTGTGGGATCTTAAACTGGAGAAGATTGATTCTTCAGTCACAAGTGACCAGCTCCTCTTTTGGTTTGTTCCTAATCAATTAAATGCCAAATAGCAAGAACTATAGTCAATTCAATTTGTCTTGAATAATATAAAGTATATTTTTTCATCTGTTGTGGCAGATACCTAAGGCTATTTTTTAACATCAGATGTTACAATTATATTAACAAATGACTTTTATTGTAGACTTTTAGAAAATCTCTTAATTGCAAAATTTTTTCTCTGAAATTCAACTTTATCTGGGCATCTTGTATTTTATCTGGCAGCACTGTTTTTAAAATTCTCTCTTATTTACTCATTTATTGATTGTATGCATTCATCTGTCTGTATTGTTAATTTGCTTTTGCAGCTTCAATATGACTGTTATTTTGATAGATAAGAATTATAGACTGTATATAATCACTCTCAATCTGAAAGTGTTGATAAAAACATGAAACATAATTCTTACCTCTAAAAGTTAACGTTATGGGAAAACTTTGTTCCTTAATAAGCAGAGGATAGACCTAAGTTTATCTATTACTAAAGCAGTATTATTAGTGGTTATTAAGTAGACTGTGTTGCTAGTTAAGTTTTGGAAATCTCTTATGACTGCGTTTTGTCGTATGGGCCAGGGGCTTCTGTTGGGTCCCTGCTGCTCTGATCCTTTCCAGTGAGTCCAAAAAGCACAAGAATCAATGGGTGTGTCTGTGGATTGAAAAACTGTGTTTTGTGTGTTTCAACCATGCATAAAATAAACACCTAAACTAGCTTAGTTGTGTACAGTCTTCCCTTTCAGATGTTAAGCTTGATTTTTAAAAATGGCCTAAACAAATCAATAGTCAGTAAAAGCACTGTTTATAGATAAGCTTGGGCTGAGAAATTTTTTGAAGAGTTAAATTCCTTTGAGAAGTGCTTAAAATGGCCACTTATTACACAGCTCTGACCAGAACTCCATTGTGTCTGATTTTTCTTTCCTTTCCCTCCCTTTCCAACTTAGAAGACATCAGTGATCTTTCTTAAGTATACGTTCCATTTTCAATTGATCAAGGATTTGAATTTCGTGTAGTTGATGTGTATATATGTATATGTGTATATATGTCATGTGACATAATTTTGCCTTGTTTCTGCCTCTAACGCCTGTGTACAGGATTTCAAAATGTCCCTTTTTAGTAAATAGTTTAACAAAGTTTGTGAAAGTTTTTGCTTTCAAAATGAAGACTTGAATGCGCTGAGTGCATTTACTGCCCCTGGAGGCTGAGGCCTGGTCTGTGAGTCCTGGCTGCCTTAAACAGCTCAACTCTTAAGAAGCTTTTAGGTCTAAACATATAATCTTTGGTCCTTAATAAAAATAAAACGTATATTTTAAGGTTGTTCTGAAGATGAAAGCATGTGTGGTAATGGAGTTGTTTATTAAGCGGCTAGGGCTTCATTTTCTTTACTTTTCTACCTTACGTATGTAGTAGTTCCTGAAACATACTACAGGCTGTGAACTAGGGGCCGAGATAACCCAGGGAGTTGTAGAGGTCACCTCGGTGGGAAGGGGCTCCGACCCCCTCTGCCTCGGCCATGGCGGCCCCATCCCCGGTTCCCCACCTGCCTTTGTTCAAGCCCGGCCTTCAAAGGCACTGGGATCTCTAACATGCAACTCTGGCCACACAGCTTTCCCTCTGACACTCCCACCAACTAAATTCACCCCTGTGGCGAGCATGGCCCCCAGGGCCTGCCTGTGTCTCCACCTCCTTGGCCGCCTTCCCCCCCAGAGACCGCACAAGCTCTTACGGAGGCGGCTGCACACCCCTGTTGTCCGTGGCTGCCTCCCCACTCTCCACCCCCCCCCCCCCCCCCCCCGAGGCCCCTCCTCTGCACTCACATCCGGTTGCTTCTGATGAGGGCGGGCCCTTTGTCATCTCGCCTGTTAACATTAACGTCACATCTTACCTCTGCCCCTGACTTACTCATGCTTTTATTGTTTTTATCTCCTTGGGTGTGTCATCCCGCTGGACTGTGACCTTCCGAAGGTCAGTGGCCAGGTCTGATTGACTTTTGACCTGGGTGGCTAACACAAGGCAGCTAAGCACTTGAGGTAGAACTGCCAAGTGGTTGAACAAAATGCGCAGTTACAGTGGAAACTTTCAGAATGTGTATGACTTTGCAAAACATTCCTGTGTCTCTTCGTTAGTATGTTATGTACGTACTCCTGGGAACTAATCCAATAATGTAGAAATAATCATGATTCCTAGAAGAAAAATTTTAAATCTTACTTAGAAGTAAGATTCATTTCAGTGAAAGATTAAGCAGAAATGTTGGAACTTTGTGAATAAGGATGCAAATATTTGTACGATAGTAGTAGTAGTAGAATTTCAAAATCCTGGACCAGAGGATAAGCCACTGGGATTGTTGAAGTGATGTCACAGCATATTTCTCTTTGTAATATCTGACAGTGTTTTTAGAGACCAGTGAATATAATTATTAAGTATTTGACTCTGTGTCCTAATAAGGGCTTCTGTGTGATACGTGAACTTGAATGTGCTAACTGAAGAATTCTTCTCAGGCCTTTATGTGCTCACGAGGGAGGGGTCTGGACCCTGAGTCTCACCTGGCTCTGACGAGCATGAGCTTCCAGAGCTCAGCTTTCTTGTTTTCAACTGGAGATGAAATTTACCTGTCTGATTCACTGAAAAATCAACTATGGGCCCAGCAGAAATGGGAGATTCTTGATAAGCAGCTGGGTTTGGGGGAGCAGGATGGCTGAAGCTGGACGTTCCGCTCGAGGGAATGTGAGATTTGAGTGGAGGTTAGTGGTATGGAGCTGGAAGACAGAGGAGTGGACGGCGAGCAAGAGGGGGCAGGCCCAGCAGATGCCTGCACAGAACCTTAAGGCATGGGTCGCTTGGCGAACCATCTGGTTGTCCGCAGCTACGCGGCCTGCTATTGCGCACAGCCTGAGAGCAGTGTAGACAGCAGATGAGAGCGGTGCAGCAGCGTTCCCTCCCAGCTTTGTTACCAGACACTGAAATTGGAGTTTCATATCGTTTTCGCAAGTCAGGAAATCTTCTTTTAATTTTTTTCATCCCTTTAGAAAGGGGCCAGGAAGGGCCGTAATTTGCTGACTCTGCCCTTACACCAGCAAAATCATGAAGGTTTCTGGGGGAAAATAAGTCAATAGCATAGGATGGAAGTTGAAGGACCAGCTCTTTGAAGGTCATTGTGATGCGGGGTCGGTGAGCCGAGGAGTCGAAAGAAAGATTTCTTGGACTCTCAAGATCTGGCAGTAGTGCTCTTTTATTTAGAAAATAGTATGGAATAGCATGGGGACAGGGCCCATGGGCAGTCAGAGCTTCTGCTGCCACCACTTCTGCTGCCCCCGCTGGCATGGGGACAGGGCCCATGGGCAGGCAGAGCTCCTGCTGCTGCCCCGAGTTGAGGGTTAGGGCTAATTTTATAAGGCATGGGTATGTGAGTCATTTCTTTACAAGATAAAGGAAAAAACATGAAAAAAAAGTTAAAATGGTACCAGTGCAGGTGGGGTCTGGTCATTGGGTGATCCCATGACTTTTAGACAAGAATCAAATCGGATTAAGTAAAGGTTAGAAGGGTTAAAAGCCACCACCCTAAATCAGTTACATGAGATTGCCAGACAGCAACCAACTTAAGTTCTTGCCTCTGGCATTAAGAGTTTCTAGAGATAAGGCCATCCCCTTTCTTCCTGGCACAGAGAGGGAGGCATCTTTACAGATAGAGCTTTCCCTTAGAAATGTAAAGCTTTTCCAACAAAGGGACAAGCAAGCAAATTCCACTCCTTGGAGCCTGCTTCTCATCTGTAGTTTTAAAAGTAACCAGCCTAAAAGTCCTCATCATAAACCGTTTTAAAATTAAGCAGCCTAAAAATCCTCATCAATTGCAGGTTTGTCAGGATGCAGAGAAGGAGCTGTCAGATGTGGGAGAGGACCAGGGGCTGCAGGGTTGACCAGGAGGAGCTTATGGGCCGGGTTGTCAGGAGCATGTGATTAAAAAGGTACGTTGAGGAGGAGAGAGATCACTGGTGCTGGGCAGGAGTTCACTGCAACCACTGAGGACTCTTTAAAAACTATTAGAGGGAGACTTCAAGGCCGTAGAAAAGTAATAGGAGCGTGAAAGCTGGAAGTGGTAGGTTAGCGCGTCAGCTGAGCCCAGGAGAGAGACAGCTGTGGGCTGCTCCCTTCTGAGACAGCACGGCTCTGCGTGGCACTCACAACTGCCTGATCTTCCATGATGTTTCTTCGTCGACCTGACACTATGCTCACCACATGCCAGGTGCTGCTCTGAGTGCTTTGCCAGTGATAACCACCACTGCTCTTGATAACCTTGTGTAGGGGAGGAAGACATTTCCTTTTCCCAAATGTGGGTTCATCTGGCCGGAGAACGAATTAAATCCACATGAGACAGAATAGCAAGAGAAAATTAAACAAAGCTTTATGAGGAACCATGGCCCAGGGCCTTTCTTCCCGAGGGAAGAAAGGGCACCCAAGAAGTGGGGTGCACATAGTGGTTATATACCCCCAAACAGGGTGTTTCACATGTGATTGAAATGTCCCTCCCACAATAGTCACAAGATTGCCCTGTCGGCACAGCACTTGATGGACACAGCAGGTAGTGGTCTGCTATCTCGGTGGGCGTAGCAGGAGGCAAGTCTATCGTCCGGAGCTGGGTGGTCACAGGTGAGCGCAGCAATCAGTTCCTAGCCTAAGGAAAGATGCTTAATCCTTAAGAAATGCCAAAGTTGGGAGGGGGAGGGAAGTCAGTTACAGGAGGTTACCAGAGAAGCACAATAAAATGCAGATTTAAGTCCTTGCCTTTGGTATTGATTAAGAGTTTTTAGAGAGAAGGTCAACTCCTTTCTTCTTCCTGGTACAGAGAGGGAGGCACCTTTACAGATAGAGATTTAACCTTACAAATGTAAATGTGTCCTAACAAACGGCAAGTTCCATTCCTCAGAGCCTCCTTCCCTGTCCCAGTTTATCAAAAGCAATCAGCCTCAAATAATCCTGATGCCAAAGAGACATATCTTGGGGTGGCCAATTCCAGGTCCCCACACTTGCGACAGAGATCCTGTCATTCCGCCATTGCACAGGTGGGGAAGCCATGGTGTGGAGACGCCTCGCTAGTAAGTGGCCTGGAGGGGACGGCTCCAGAGCTGGCTCTTCACTCCCATGCTGTGCCATTGAGTTTCCCTTGTCTGGGATATGCTGTGTTAGAACTTTCTTTTTTAACTGCTGCTACTTTTTATTTTTGAGGAAGATTAGCCTTGAGCTAACATCTGCTGCCAGTCTTCCTCTTTTTGCTGAGGAAGGCTGGCCCTGAGCTAACATCCGTGCCCATCTTCCTCTACTTTATATGTGGGATGCCTGCTATAGCATGGCTTGCCAAGCAGTGCCATGTCCACACCTGCAATCTGAACCAGCCAACCCTGGGCCACCAAAGTGGAACATGGGAACTTAACTGCTGCGCCACCTGGCTAGCTTCAATTAACTGCTGCTACTTTTATGGCTAAAGTTGGAATAGGAAGGACCATGGATTTATATATTTTCTGTATAAATTGAGCAATTAGGAAATACTTCCATAAAAACATGGCTCTTTGGGGGCTGGCCCGGTGGTGTAGTGGTTAAGTTCGTGCTCTCCACTTCAGCAGCCTGGGGTTCGTGGGTTCGGATCCTGGGCATGGACCTACTCCACTCATCAGCCATGCTGTGGTGGCATCCCACATACAAAATAGAGGAAGATGGGCACAGATTTTAGCTCAGGGACAATCTTGCTCACCAAAAAAAAAAAAAGAAGAAAAAGACTCTTCGGTAAACTGATATTGAGGCAATAATAAGCTCTTTCAAAACAGAACTTAATGTGTAACACAATACATGCGATAATTTATTTTGTTGTTACCTGAAGATCTGGACTTTAGCAGTTGAGGCAGCATGGAGTAATGCGTGGGGGCTGAGGCACCCGGCTTGCTGGGATGGAAGCCTGTTTCTGTCCCAGGACTCACAAGTGACTGGTGTGTGCCCAGGTGGTGGCGTCATCTTTACACAACTGGCCGCTGAATTCAGACTTGACACGAGCAAGATGGAAATTGCTGCCTGTGCGCCCCTTGCTGTGGCTCGTTTCCTAAGGGGGAGCACTCCTCTGACCCACGCCCTGGGGGTTGGAAAGTCTCACCACCCACGAGTGTGTGTTTCTCTTAAGTGAGAGCGGAGGGGCTCACCTCCAGATCATACTCTCTAGCGTCACCTCCTCAGGTTTGGCTCAGGCCTTGCCTCTTCTGCGAGGTCCACCCTGACTCCGGTTAGTGCTGCAGCCGGACCCCCACGCCAGGCCCTCGCCCTGTTGGACGGCCTTTGTCCGTTGCACTGACCGCCATCTGATACACCACACAGTCGTCGTTTATGGTTAGGCGGCGTGAGCCCTGGCGGGGAGGCCTCGCCCACGTGCCTGGGGGTGGCCTTGCGTGTGCTCACTGTTCACCTCGGATGCTGCCATTGAGCATGTGAAAAGCCTGTGCTGTTTGCAGGTGTGAGTCTGCGGGGTGCGGTTTCCCGCGCAGCCTGGGCGGTGAGCAGGCTCCTGTCCCGAAGGCCCCACCTGGCCGTAAGGCTGAGATGGGGGAGGTGGCTCGAGGTCGGCCCGGTTGCTCTCGATCATAAACCCATTCTGAAGGGGAACTTTGCTCAGTACTTGAGCAGCTTTATGACTTGACTTCGGCTCCGTCGCTTCTCTGCCGTCTGCCCGTGCAGTTACTTTAACCAAAGCTGTGTATAAGGTGAAAAACCCACATGGGAAATCTGTGGGAATGTGATAATGTGTGTGCTTTAGTTTGCTGTTTGTTTGCTTTGTTTTTGTTCTTCAAAAATAAGATTAAGGGGGGAAAGATTTGTGGAGGAATCGTCCAAAGCTTCCCCAGAGCCCCTGGTATGAACTTTATTCTTTGACCAAGAGCTTTTGTTATAAACTAACTGTTTCAATTAGTGCATTATTGCATTTTCCATCAGTCTGGCCCAAAGCTGTGAGGCAAGAGGCTGTGGGACGTGTTTCGGCACTTTCGCCGTGACGTGGAAGCAGGGAGAGAGAAGGGCTTCCCGTGCTCTGTGCCTTCATAACATTTCCTGATCAGCGTTCTCTTCCGTACTGTTCCTGTCCACTTACCCCGGCATATATTTTTCTAGTGCCTGCTGCGTATTTACTATTATTTCTGATTCTTCCCTCTCTGTTCTCTGAGGTTAATTGCCAATGGACAATTAATGGACAGCACAGTGTGTTCAAGTTAATGAGAAACCCAAAGGGTGTTTCTTTGAAGTTACTCTTCTCCCTCACAGGGAGGGGCTCATGAAATTGTTTTAAACTAGGCACTTCGATGATAATTGAATTTCAAATGCAGATTAAAGTGGTGAGGGTACTTTATCTAATTTCTTCTTTGGAGTGGAGAAGTTGGTTCTTTTTTTTTTTCACTTTGCAACAATTACAATGTTGATTCTCAGTCATTGGCAAATAAAGAGCTGGGTGAGAAGACTGGGTGGACTGATTTGCACGAAAATGCACCCGATGCATCTGCGGCTCCATGGAGACTCTGCTGCTTGTGAATGCTCCTTTGGTGTGGGAGGCAGACCCTGGGGGCGTGGTCGGGAAACAATAGTTTGGCACTTTTCCCCCCAGATCAGTTCAAATGCCTGAATTAACTGAGAGTCAGGGAATCAACATGGACTTGCTCTAAGACTTGTTGGCTCTATGAAAAGTCTGATGTTCATAGTGGCCCAGTGAAAATGGGGAACACATTTGCTTCACCTTGACTTTCGGAGAGGAAAATCTGTACTATTTTTTGAACTCCAGAGAGGAGAAACTTCTGATATGTTGGAGAGAGAAGTGGACACATGAGCCCAGAGGCAGAGAGGGTGGCGTGCTCGCCTGCAAGCGGGGACTGCTCTTAGCTTCTCTCTCTGCACCCGTCACTGGTGGCGCTCAGCCTCAAAGATTAGGTTTTACTGGGAGATTCTCAGGTTCAAGGTCTGCTAATGGTTTGTAACTGCCTGACAATAAGCCCAGCCCCAGAGTTACATCAGACCAGACAGATGTCTGAGGACTCGAGACGGAGCCAGAAAGTTAGCTCTGGAGCAGACAGCTGCAGCTTGGCACCTGCCTGCTGGACTGAGCTTTCAGTGTGATTTGAATTTCTCAGTCCTATGTAGGCATCCTGGAGATGGTGATCTTCACTAATGCAAAGATCAAGTCTTTAATTAAACTTTTTAAGAAGAAAAGTAAGTAGTTTCTCTTCTCCCCACTTGTGTGTATGTGTGTGTATATGTACTCCTTCTGGAATTAGTGTGTGAAACAGTGTAATGAGAACAAGGTAACTCCATTCCCTACCAAGTCCTTCAAATACCTTCGACTTTTGTAACTCTAGGGCAGAATCATGTGATCTTAGCACGTCTTACTTATTTACGGTTGGGATTTTAGGCAAATTCACTTCTTCTGTGCTTCTCAAAAGAAGCCCTTTGAAGAAGAGGAAAAAGCCTTGTGATTTTGTCCACCTTGATGTGGTTTTGATTCTTTGGCTCCGTGTGCTAGGAGCCACTGTGTGGTCCATGACATATTTTTGGTGGGGACGATCCTCTGAAGCTCTGTTAGGTATTTTAGAGCTGTGTCTAGACTGATCCGTCACTGTCATAAAGAACACAGCGTTTGTGGTGTGACTTCACTGCCTATTTACCTGTGGCTTAAACTTCTCTGATCCAGTGCTTCTTCACTCCCTGGAAAGTATAATTTTTACAATATGTGGTTTTGTTTTTACATGGTTGTTGGTTGGGTTTAGTTCTATTTCTGGAGCAGTGATTCGAACTGGGTAAGTGTGGATGCAGCGCTGGTGAGGGCAACTTTGGAGTAGGCAACAAAGAACGGCGTGCCGGCTCGTGGCCCGTGGCTGCCTGGTTCGCAGCTGCTGTGGGTGGACTGATTAAAGTCTGCGGGACAGGAGTCAGATACAGTGGGGAGACACTGCACTTTCACAGAGCCAGTGGGTAGCTGTGCAGTGGGGCCGACGGTGCCGTTACGCAGACGCAAACTCCATTATTGGGATTTGATTCATAACTGGCAAATAGGAAGAGTTTGAATTTTCAATATTTTCTAACTATGAAGTACAGCGATTCAATCTTTCAAATAAGCGGATGTCAGCACAAAACATCGTAGCAATTTCTGGGTACTCTTTGAGGGACATGGTGAGTTCCGCACTGTGCCGGATTCTCAGACACGGAAGTAAGAGCCGAGTCAGATTTTTGTGGATTCACGTATGAAGACTGATAGTCACACGCGCCACGCAGAACGTCTGTTCAACGAGAGAGTGTGTGAAATGCTGGGTGCCCGCTTTACATGCTACTTTTGTCAGACCATAAAAGCAGGAAGCACACAGGACATTTCTGTGTTTAACTCAATGTCTAGTTCTCCATGTTTATTTTCCCATTTAGCAATTCATGGAGAAGGTGGGGTCGTCTAAGAGATGAATTACTTGGAGGTGAGGATTGTAGGATTTAGTGGCTGCAGATAAAATGGCACGTGAGCTGAGCGCTGATCTGTGGCTTGGGTTCCCATGGCGCTGGGAAAGGCCACGTTTCCTTCAGTGGTGGTTGTGAAGTCGGGCAGAAATCTAAAGTTAGAGCAATTTCACTGCCCCACAACAGCCATTCTTCACGTGAGTGATTTCGCGAGCTGAGACTTTGCCTGTGTTCGTTCATTTGATCTTTATAAGAAGTAGCTCTGATAGCTGTGCTGTGGGGCTCACTGAGTTAATTTTAAATGTGTTCAAATGGGTTCAATAGTTCATTGTGCCTGTTCACTTTACTTTGGGAATCTACTCTATGGTCTGGTTTCCGGGGGCCTTGTTATGTTGTAAAGATGGGTGTGCCCAGGGCGCCCTCCCGCAGAGGCTGGGCTTAGGGAAGACTCGCCCCTGACTCGCCCGGTGGCGTCAGACCTGTTCCACCAGCAGACCCTCAGCACAGGGTCTCTCTCCTCTGCTTCTGTAGTCTCTCCCACACTCGCTCACAGCGGCGGATCTATAGAAAGTGTTAAAAAATGTTGTTGATGAATTTGTTGCTGTCAGCTTCATCTGGTGTCCCGTCTTAGGTTGTGTTGTCAGGAAAAATGGAACAGAATAATAAATAAATAACTGAAATAGGGGGACGAAGGAAGATTATTATTATGACTGTCTAACATCATCTGGTGTTCTCATCTCCTTTGGTTGGCAAAATTCAATTCAATTGGGCTGTGTTGGAGAAAGTCAAGTGTATTGAATTTTCTTTTTTAGCACTTTCGTATAAAAGCCTTCCATGAAAGCAAGAAATACAGAGAAAATTTTGTACACAAATTGATTTCCATTTCTTAGATATGTCATTTAAGTGTATTACATTGAATGTTTATGCTTAATTTTTTTTATTGTGTTCATAATAGTTTACATCATTGTGAAATTTCAGTTGTACTTAATTTTTTAAAAATCTAACTGAGTTTATAAAAGTGATGTTCTGAAATAGGGCTTTAAAGGTGAAGCTTTGGTCTCGACCTCTCGGTGGGAGATTTGTTTCTGTCTTGACAGTCTAACGTTTATGGATGCAGCGGCCTTGTCTGGTTGCCTAATGTTTGTCGTGGTGGTGAAGCAAAGTAGGGCTGGAGGCCTCTGTCAGTGTCACGAGTCATTTCTAACGCTGGAGTCGAGGAATGGCCTAAAATTTGGGAAGCAATTAACTGAAGAGACAATTCTGCCGAGACATTG
The DNA here is from genome assembly GCF_041296235.1 of Equus asinus. Taxonomy (NCBI): domain Eukaryota; kingdom Metazoa; phylum Chordata; class Mammalia; order Perissodactyla; family Equidae; genus Equus; species Equus asinus. The sequence continues at coordinate 69,453,777 of NC_091813.1, read as the reverse complement.
TGGGGGATGATGGACAGTTTCCTTTAGAGAAAAACCACATGGGGAGGACCCCTGGAGTCTAAGATTAAATCTCCTTCAGAACTTGCTCGTTTCCCCCGGAGGTGGTGGCACCAAGCACCCCTCAGTGTAATCCATGTGGAGCCAGTGAAGTTCAACCTGACACCTGGATTTGCTCCCTCTCTTTCTGCAGCGGTTTCCAACCTAGACGAGGAGAGCAGATGGACAGTCCACTACACTGCTCCCTGGCACCAGCAGGAGAACGTGTTCCTGCCCAGCACGAGACCCCCCTGTGTGGAGGACCTGCACCGCCAGGCCAAGCTCAACCTCAAGTCAGTGCTGAGGGGTAAGAGCGCGTCCTGCAAGCTGGTTGTTCCTGGTCACTGGCTGTTAGAGTTGATTGCTACTTGTGAAAGAAGGTGTACTTGTAATGAATGTATAGGACGCTGTTTCCTTATAAGATGCCATGCATGCTCACGTCCCGATACACGCCCAGTGTGTTCTGGCCTCTGTAGAAACCTGCCTGTTCACAGAAGGGCAGCTCTGTTCTCTGGGAGCCCCTCTCAGCGCCTCGAGCGTGTTTGAACCTCCAGTGCCGACTTAGTCCTAATGAGCCCCTGCTGACATGGGGATTCTGCCTCTGCCTTTTTTAAGCCATTGTATGTATTCAAAGCAAATTTGTTAAAGCTAATGCTTTCTAACGGGTTTTTCTCGTTGGTTCAAGTTGGGTGGAAAGGGGGCTGCATGTGGACTTTGAAGGATGCATGTGGTTTGACTCATCGGAACATGGGCAGTACCCACCTGGGCTCCCGTGAGGGAAGGTCTGTCACCGACGGCAGTGCCCTGTGGTCAGCAGGAAATACAGAATATCTAGTGTAAAGTTCTTATTTCACTGCAACTTATTGTCGATGTTGAGAAGTGTCCATGTGTGGCGAGGAGGGCTTCCTAAAAGTGATGAAGAGGGAGGAAGTTCTTTAAAGGAGGGAATGACTTTAAGATTCAGAGACTTTTTCTTGAAACAGCAAACCAATGTTCTTACTCTACCAGAGCTGTTCTACCAGTTTCCTCCTACCGTGCAGTATTTGGGACATAATTTTGCTAAAAAAGTACTTGTTTTTTATCTGGAATTTTATTTAACTGGGTGTCCTGTATCTTATCTAGTTGTAAAAGCCTTAAATCTGGAAGAAGTCTGTCGTGAGGAGCCCTCTAAGCTTTATGATAGTTTTATTGTCTGTCAGTCGTTTATTTGGTGATCACTCACTGCTGTGCCATTAGCATGGCAACCACGACCCCAGCTAATGTCTAACAAGCACTTGCCATCTGCCACGTGCAGGGCTGAGCCCATTGCCCGTGTTATCTCATTGCTCCTCACAGCAATCCTGCTGCTCGCTATTGCTGTGCCGTTTTACAGATGGCGAAATGGAGGCACAGAGACTAGGAACTTGCCTGAGATCTCCAGGCAGCGAGCGGCAGAACCAGGATTCACATGGATGTCTGGGCTGTGGCTCTCGGAGCCACTGCACAGCTCTGCCTCTCACAGCCGTTTGCTGGAAGTGTGGCTCTGGTGGAAGTGCAGAACACAAAGGCAGGGGCTTGGGCCTACAGGAGTTTATCCTTGTGTCTGTCGTGCAGACTGCCATGCGAAAAACAGTCCAGAGACGTGCCAGAAGTTACTGCATGGGAAATAGAGCAGACCCTTTCTTCTTAGAGGAAGAAGGAAAGCTATCGATAGACCACGACAGATCTGGTGTTCTGGAGAGAACTGTACCAACAACTTAGATAGGAGCCCTGTTCTTTTACTTCAGTCTTTACTCCCCTTAGGTAATCTTATGTGTGTCTTACAGCATCTTGTGTCTTACAGTCTCGGCCTTGGCCCTTCAGAAATGAGGACGCTCTTGGGTCCCCTTTTTCATTCAGCCTGAGTAATCGCTCTGTTTTGTGACTTCAGCTTAACTGAGAAGAGTCACGTTAGTTGGGCTCTTTTGTCTGGCCTTGGAGTTGTGCTTTGACCTCTGTTGCCCCAGGATGAACCTAAATCCGACCAAAATTTCTCCCAGATCTCGTCAGTGCCTAGAGATTTATCTTCAGTAAGTTTTGACAAGGAGCCTCTTATGTAGAGCTCACTGTCCTCCACCAAATAACTAATAAGAGCATTAAATGGCGTGGTTCCCAGAACAAACCCCCGAGGCAGGGCCATTGTTAGCATTCTCTCTGAGCTCTGAGCCACTCAGCGTGGTCTGGCTCGTAGAGAACCTCCTGGAAGGTATGTGCGACTTTGAATGCTCAGGTCCAGCCTTTTCTGTCACTCTCCAGGAAACTGTGCTTCACTGCCTCGTTCTTGTGTTTTCAAGGACCAGATCAGAGCTTCTCTTTTCTTTAGAAAACTGAACATCTGTATATAGATCTTTCTGATTTTATTTTCTTCTTGACTCTTCGGTAGATCCATAAGAAATATCATCACCACTGGTTTTGCCTACACTTGAATTTTATTTTGAAAAAGTAAATGCTTCAGTAATTGTTTTGATGCCCTAAAATGGCTCATCAAAGGGATTTACTATTAATAAAATGAATAACTTTGGAAAATTCTTGGAGCTCAATTTTGCCTAGATTTAATTACTCCTTAAGAGATTTTAGACAGCAATAACTTTAAGAACAGCAGATGAGAAAGATGAAATGAGAATGAGCGTCTGAGTTCTTTGGTTCTCCATTTATTTGCTTTTAATCACATGTGCAGAACTTCACGTCCCGCTTCGCCCACACCACGTCAGCCGCCTGAGATAAACACAGTGTGCAGCAGAGCCTTTATTGCCTCATTATCGGCGAAGATTACAAAGAAAAGCTTCGGTCCCTGAATACGTGGCCCTGTTGAGGTTATTATGTTATAAAAGGCCATCAGTCTAACTTAGTTTGACCTCAACATTCTTTGCTTAAAAATATAGAAAAGTGGCTAACTGTTCACAGTGAGTGATCTGCTCTGCCCCTTCTCCTCTTGCTGTGACCTTGTCCACAGTCGTGAGGGGGGAGGACTGACCCTTAGTGTGAGACAGGTTGCTGCTTCTTCAGAGTCATCCAGTGCTCATGGTGTGAATGGTTCTGTCAGTCTTTCTTGGGAGCTCAGCTCCCCTCTCAACGATTGTAAAATATGGAAGGAGATGACGCAGTGATACTAGTAAGTACATAACTAGGTGCTGGAGACATTTGCTGATTAAAGTCGTGCAGAAATGCTTAGTGGTCATGAGAGTGATTGAGGAAGGCACGGACTTACTGAAAAGTGTTTTTGTGAAAAAGCTAGGTTTGAGTCAGTACATAAAGGCAGATAATAGACACAATTAATAGGTATCTGAGCATCGGTTCTGTGCTTGCTGGGAGTTTTTAAATGAATGGGTGAAAGCTCAAGCTGAGCTTGCTGTCTTTTGTCAAGACTGCAGTAAAGAGACAACGGTGTGGTGGAGACATGCGTGAGGCACTGAGGGCCCACGGGTAGGGGCCCGGCCAGCAGAGAGAGGCACTGGAGAGCCCACGCCGCCACCCCCACTGGAGAGGAGGTGGCCCCCACAGTGTGCAGTGCAGTTTCGCTCTGTTCTGGTCCAAAGAGAGCAGAGATCTTTGCTGTTTTATATTTGTCTCTGGAGAATTTCATAGAGTTTGGTGACCATGCTCCTTGGTCGAATGACTTGGTTTTGTTGATTTATTTTGTTACTAGAGATTTAGGTAGTAATTTGCTGTTAATGACAATACAAACATGCACCTGGATTTAGAAATGGTATTTTGATATTTGGTTCAACAGACATCTAGCTGGCAATGAATAGTGAATTTCTGAAGATGATTCTGAAATCTCATTATCTATAAAGAATTCACTCAGCTTTTTACTGAATTTCCAGAAGAATTATACTCTTTTAATCTTGAGTTTAAATTACTTAAAGTAACTTAAGTTAATTAAAAAGAATTATACTCTTTTTAATCTTGAGTTTACGTTACTTGAACCCTAATGACGAATAATGTTTGTTTTATGTGGATAGTTCTTTTTCTTTTTTTAGTGAGGAAGATTGTCCCTGAGCTAACATCTCTGCCAATTTTCCTCTATTTTGTATGTGGGACACTGCCACAGCATGGCTTGATGAGCATTGTATAGGTCCACGCCTGGGATCTGAACCTGTGAACCCCAGGCCGCCAAAGCAGAGAGCATGAACTTAACCACTGCACCACTGGACCAGGCGTCTATCTGGATAGTTCTTAGCTTTATTTAAAGGGGCTCAATTAGTGGAAAAGGGGAATTGGGGCAGGGGGTGGGTGCTGGAGATCAGTGAGAGGTTTGGATTTTGTTTCTTTACAACTGTAGACCTCATTTGAAAATTATGAGCATATTAAAGGCTGAAATAAAAATGTTATTTTCAAGGCTCCATCCCCAAAAAGCCCAGTTTGGAAGAGAGAGAAACATAGTTTCTCACAGCATGTGTAACCGGCAACTTAGTTACTGTGTCCCTTACTCTCCCACCCGAGTTAGTTCACAGCCGTCTGGTGTTGTATCAGAAACGGGCTCCACGCAGCTCGTGTTGGAAGAAGAACATTTTAGCAGGTTGGCCTGCTGGGCTCCAGAATTAGAAGTGTGAGTGCAGCGAGGGGTGTGGAATCTGGCTGTGTGAATTCAGTCAGAAGGTTACAGTTACTGTATCTGGAGGGGTGAGTGGAGGATTTACAGTGTGAAGAAATGACTGTTTATACAAGGTGACTAAAAACAGTGGTTTTCGTGTGTGTCTGCAGACCACCCTGTTTAACACTGAAGAGTGTTCGCATTTCCTAAAACTGGACCAGCTTCTAGGCAGCGCCAGCCAGGCTTCTCTGTCAGTTCTGTCAGTTCTCAGACTTAGTAAGAGCCGCTGCGTCTGTCCTTCATTGTCTGAAGCCTCCTGTCCCCTCGACTTAGACCAGTCAGTCTGTTCTGGGAAGGCTGTGGGTTCTCACTGGGTGTGATGAGGGCCCGTGCCGTTGCGTCTGCTGCCTGGGGCACACGGGTCCCGGGACAGCCCAGGTGCCCCGTGGTTCTGGCGATCAAGTCTCCTTTTGGGGGCCTGTGGCACTTCTCATAGGAGCATGGGTGCTGCCTTTGAGGCGTGGCCTCATGGTGCCGACTGAGGGCTCCTATCTTTGGCGTGAACGACGCATCTGCTCACCTCAGACTCTAGGTGGGCATCTGCTTTGCCCTCCTGTGTGATGACACTGAGTTCTTCTGGCTTTTTCTCTTCTGTCACTTTTTAAAAGTTATGACATGTAACACAGACAAATACATAAAACATATGCAGGTTAACAGATAGTTATAAAGCACACGTCTCTGGAACCACTACCTGGGCCAAAAAATAGAATATGACCTAAATTCCATAAACGTCCTGTTCTTGCTTTCTGACAGGAAAGTCTGTGTTCATGAAAAGTGCATGGGGCACACGTGGGTCCAGATCCTGGCTGTTCTGTACCGGGCGTAAACAGTTTGATTCTGTTTCTTCAACAATTTGAACTTGTTTTCTCATCTGTGAGATAAAGATCTGATACATATCTGTTTCCGTGGTAATAAGATGAACTTATTTATGTAAAGGATCTCAAAGGAACACCCCTGGCGTGGAAGCGGTGTTTGTGGAGGGAAGGTGCATTTTAATTTAAGCGCCACAGAGCACAGAGGTAATTTTGTCAATCCCAGCCCTATCCCACGTGGCTGTCGTGGTTCAGCCAGGCTTTCCTTGCAGAGATGCTGTGGGAGGAGGAGAGGAGCAGGGGAAGTGCGTCATCAGACCACTGTGACAGTGCAGACACTGGACCCTCAGCTTCGTTCACCCGAGTCAGCAGGCGCCTCCATCCCCCTCCTCCTCAACCTCTGGAGGCACCGCCATGCTGGAGCTGGGCCTCCGGGGCCTCTGATTAATAAATCCCCTTCTCGTCGTTCTGTGATGAGTAAACTGAGGCCGTGGAAGCTGAGGGATTCCTTTATAGCTACTTTGCAGTTTGCAGACAGCTGTGCCAGGACTCATAGTCTTCTGGCTCAGCCCAGGCTGGTCTTTTTGACTTCAGATCCTGAGGGCGTGAGGAGACCTGTGCCTGTGCTGCCTCTTCTAGGAGGTCAGGGAGATGTGGCTCACCTGTGTCTAAAGGCCGGAGGAGATGGGGTTTCTTTAGCTGATTAACTTAGGAAATGCAGATTAGCTTATGGACGTCTAAAGGCGGTGGCTTTGCTGTTCTTCTGAAGTCTCCTCTTTGCTCATTCCTGATTTCATTGAAATTTAGAAATGTTTAAGAGAAATAAAAGAAAGGAAGCTTCATCACGGGACATCATGTATAGCCGATGTCTGTAACCATCGTGTCCTCCTAATAGCATTTGTTGCGTGTTTTTGGAGCTACAATAGGTCATTACTTCCTCAGTGGACTTCACACAAAGGCACAGGTTACCGAAGGACGAGAGAGAGACAGCTGAGGTGCCCGTGATGTGGCTCTTGCAGCTGATTTATCTGCCTGATTCATTGCTTCGTTCTTCCTGAAGAAGCTGTTAAAAATGACGTGTATGAGAGGAGGTGGAATATGACTGGTTAAAGAAAGTTTAAGTTTTTTATAATAAATGTTAAATTACTTATACTCATTCATATAGAATTTTAACTTATTTCCTAGTTTAAACAAAAACAGGATAGAATTGGGATGGTGCGAGAGGAGGGGGTGGGTTCTTCTGAAAAAGCCCTGAACAGAGGTGAGGCGTGATTCTGTCTTTCCTGAACCACAGCAGCATCGACGTCTTTGTTATCATTGATTATCCCAGAAGCTGAGGCGAGGCCAGAATTCTGATTCCAGCGCTGCCAGTAGCCTGTGGGACGCTTGGAAATCACGTCCCACGTCTGTCCTTGGCCTCCTCCCTGGGAGGCAGTGTATGATGTCCAGGTCCCTTCTAAGCTCTGCGATTCTGACCGGCCTCTCAGTCCTGACAAACTGCTGAGCCTCAGTCCTGACAAACTGGGTTGTATAAAATCTAAGTCTGTGTTGACATAGCAATTTGCTAAGTGGTCCTGCAGGTGAGTCAAGAGGAATGACATTGCTGCTTTCCTGGGAAGCTTCAAGCTGGCGGGAGATAAGAGGCGCGTGAATGACCGTGTGCAGGTTGGTAATGGCGGTGTCGTTGAGCCGCACCCTCGGCCCCGGGCGTTGTCTTTAAAACATAAATCCAATCATGCCTCTCTTGTTAAAAATTCCTTACCAGCTCCCTGTCACTGGTGGGATAAAAGCTGACTATCTTAGCATCTGAGAACCCCGTCGTCTCACGCCCGCCAGTGTGGCCTCATCTACCCAGTCCTCGTTCCTCCACCAGCTCTCTCCCTTTGCCCACACATAAGAACAAGTCCTTCCCCTGGAACACCAGCTTGTCCACCACCCTCCTTGTCTCTCCAGTGCTTGTCCCAGTCCCTCCTCTCCCCAGGCCCCTGGATCGGTCGTTGGGCAGCCGCGGGTGACCTTGCAAAGAGCCGTTCCAGGGGGGCCTGTGGGTTTAAGAAGCCAGGTTTCATGAGATGAGAATTATTTTTATAAGTAGAAAAATTCTACAAGTAATTTTTCTGTTTGAGGAAGATTAGCCCTGAGCTAACTACTGCCAATCCTCTTCTTTTTGCTGAGGAAGACTGGCCCTGAGCTAACATCCATGCCCATCTTCCTCTACTTTATACATGGGACGCCTACCCCAGCATGGCTTTTGCCAAGCGGTGCCATTTCTGCACCCGGGATCCGAACTGGCGAACCCCGGGCCGCCGAGAAGCAGAACGTGTGCACATAACCGCTGCACCACCAGGCCGGCCCCTACAAGTAATTTTTTAAGAAAGTAGAGTAAACAATGTCAACAAGGCAAAGAGAAAAGGGACAATATTTTGAGGTGGTGGCAGGGTATAGAGAATTTTGTTACTTGTTTAAAAACTAGAGCCAGTTAAGACGGTTGTAGACACAAGGAGCCACTGGAGGGGACGAGTTTGCAGACACACAGTGAGGCGTGGAGGGGTGCCCTGAGGAGGTGCAGGCAGGGAACTGGGTGCTGTCAGGGTTCGACCTCTGTCAGCGGGACAGAACTGGGGAAGTGTGTTTTGAGATGAAGCAGAAGGATGGAGGAGCTGTCCTGAGGTGGTGTTGGAGGCTCAATAGAAACGTGACCCCACCTGTTGCCACTTCTTCGAGGGAGGGGAGAGCTCACCTGGTGCTCCTCTACTCGGTGCTTGTGACGTGCTAGGGCGACTTTTCTAAGACAAGTGATGCTATTACAGCTTATTTTTTAATGTGTTGGTATTTCATCTGACTTCCTTGGGGACTTGTGTCCTTAGGGAAAGTTGCCCAACCTGATGAAACAATGAATTAAACTCTTTATTGAGGAAAGAGAAGAGCAAAGACAAAAATAAGGAATTAACAGAGGAAATTATAACAAAAGCAGCTCTCTAGCTTCTCGTGTTGGATTTGACAGAAGCCTCGCTAACACTACCTGCTCCAAGTGTGGAGACCCTAACTGAGGGTTACTGCGGGAGGGCAGTCTATACACGAGCACAGGAAAATGAGCAGCATTGCTGTCAGTCGGGGAGCAGACGTGTTGCCTTTTTTCAATGGTGAGCAACACACAAAAGATAGAGTAGCAAAGACAATCATTTAAGTGACCCAGGTCTCAACAAAGCACTCGGATTTTCTGAACAAAAGGCTTTCTGTTTTGTTTTTGTGTCCGAGCCAGTCTGCTGTTTCAGCAATTCTGTTTTAATTCCTGATAGAGTGAGTAACTTGAGTGCGTCTGTATTTTGCTCGGAGCCACACAGAAGTGCTGCATTGAAGGGGCTGAGGATAAGGCCCTTATCGTTCACTGCTCAGCCACGGCACAGCCGGTTTAGAGTTTCCACCGGCATTTTGATATTGAGTGACCTGGTGAAGCTCAGGGCGCAGTCTCAGGCTCTTTCATTCTACGTGAAACGAGATCGCCTCCAGGCCACCTGTGCTCTGCTGGTGTCTGTGAGAACTTGCAGACCCTCAGCACAGGCCTCAGAAAGCTTCTGCCTAACTGAAGTCAGGTAGTTCTTCAAGTCTCCTTCGATTAATCTGGGTATGTGAAGAGAAGAAATGTTAAAAACTAGTTTTCTGCAATGGTAAATAACATTTTAAGAGTAATTCTTTCCATGGTCTGCAATGAAAAATAAAGCTAACTCACAGTTTTATTCAGCGGCTTAAGTTTTAATATTTAATTCCTAAGTTTTTTGGAAGGTTTTTATTCCACTCTAATAGAAATTAACCATAGATGGAGAATGTTAATCAAAATGACCTTTTTTTGCCCTTCTATATAAAATGAGATTGCCCATGGCATTTAATGTCTGAGAGAGAGATACCAGTCCCAGGATCTGGGGGGAAGTCTTTTCAGTACATGTCAAACGTTAATCAGCAAGTTCACTTCCCGCGTGAGCTGGTGACACAGTTAGTAGTGCATTTTGTCTGTGGTTTTCCGCCTCCCTATCCTGATCACTTCATTCCCCAAACAACTGTGCAGGTTGAGGTGAGAGTCATTTGGAATTGTGCGAATGTGACTTCCAGGCGTATGAATTCAGTCTGCTTGTCGTTCATTTTTTCCTCCCTTGGTGAAGAAATCTGTCCATGTCACAGGCAGCCGCATCACCATCTCTGCTTCCACCTCACTCCACCTGAACTGTCCTGGAGCTTTCTCTGAGGATGGAGCTTCGCAGTGACGTCCGTTGTGTCTGACCGAAGTCTTGTGAGAGTTGCCCACAGTGCAGTTGGTTTTTAATGCTGTATTTGGTCAGTTTCCCTGAAGCTCTACTGAGGTGAAATGTCCTCAGATAAATGACCTTGGAGAGCACTGACCATCATCCTGCCTATCTCTCCTCCCCTCATCTTATTCCTGAGCTTATGCTTGGGCCCCTCCCTCATTAAAGCCTGGGTTGGTGCTGGTGCCAGCCCACTCCCCTCAGTTCTGCTTACTAACAGCAATGATGTGGCTGGTAACCAGAAGGACAGGCAGGTCACCTGCCTCTGGCTAATTAAGGTGGAAGGTGTGGCCAAGTGCACAATACACCTGGGTGAGGGGCAGGGTGTGCCTCTATCCTGTAGTCTGGGGGCCCTTTCAGGAAGGGATGGTGACCTCACTGACGCCTGCCAGCCACCCACCCTGAGTCAGGTCACAGGGAGCTAAGGAACCATTAGGAGGACATCCGCTTTTATTTTCGGGGCTGGGAGGCTGTTGGAGAGGTCTGAACTCAGGCCTGATGTCATCTGACTCGTCATCTTTAAATAGCTAGATCTGGTTCTGTGTTAAAGGTTCGCAGTGAGGGGATGGGAATCACCACAGTGATGGGATGGGGGGATCGCCACAGCCAGGAGAGAGGCATTGGTGGCTGGAATCAGGATGGTTCCTTCGCAGCTGGAGCTGAAGTGCCACGGTAAAATGAAAGCAGACACTCTGAGCATTCTGGGAATCTGACAAGGCACTCCACAGGAGCAAAATTAAAGCTTTTGCTGACACAAAACAGTGTTCTTTGGGAACTAGAACTCAATTCCAGATGTAGCGTTTCTGCCCGTCCACTCTGACCTGTACCCTGTCAACTAGATTCTTCTTCATTCTTTGGGACCTGTTTCCTCTGAAATTATTGTGGTCACAAGTATGGATCATTTGTGACCTAATAAAAGAAACAGACTGACCCCCTTTCCCTGAGGCCGTTTACACTTCTCACTGGGAATTTGTAGGAAATGCCAGACCCTGAGATTCCGTCTCCCTCTGCAGGAGCCACGCCTGGCGCCTCCTCCCTAGATGGGCGTCCCATCTACCACCTTTTGTCTTGCTCCTGCTGCTCTGTAGGCACTTACCTTACTCTGCACAGTGAACGGTGCTCTCGGCACGTCCCCGGCCGGAGCAGGAGGTCTCTGGGAACCTCGATTGCAGTCCCGCCCCACAGACCTGAGCCAGATGCTCTGGGACTGGGCCCGGCAGCAGGTCAGCAGGCTCTCCCAGTGACTCTGATGCGGCTGAATTTGGAGAAGGTGATTCCGTAAATTGTCACGTAAATTGCTTACTACTCAGTCAGCTGAACCGTGTCCCATGAGCCCCGCCACTCCTTGCAGGCTGGGATCCAGCGCACAGGGTCTGTTTGCTTTCAGAGTCTGAGCTGGACCGCTGCCCTTCCCGGCCCTGTGGCCTCAGCGATCTGAGACTCATTCCCTCCTTTTCCTTGACTCCAGGGTGATAGCGCATTTTCTGATGGGCTCTCTCTCTCACCCGGCAGTGAAACGCAGCAAACTCCAGCACCTGGAATGTTCTGTCTTGTAGGCACCATTAAGGGAGAAGATGTCCACTCTCCGAGGCCTGGGCTTAACCACTAAAGCCACAGTTCTCTCCTTTCCTCTCATGTCTGTGGCACTGTGGGCGCTAAGTGTCACTGGAGTGGTAACTGATGAAGAACTGGTCTATGACTCAATTATGCATTCTTGGAAGATAAACTTGGATATAGTGCTTCATATGTAATAATATGCTTTTATGCCATTGTAAGTATTCCTATATAAGTATGTACAAACTCTCCCTCCAAAGGGGAGAGGGAAGAAAAGAATGAATCGTTAGTGTAATACTGAACCATGAGGGCATCTTTATTTGGAATCTGTCATTTAAAATTCCACCCAACTATCTAGGAAAATATCCATTGAGAAGATGAATATGAAATCCACGGTGTTGTTAAGACTGTGGCTTTTCAACTCACTTAATGTGCATCAGATAACTTCTCACTAAAAACATTGACAATTTATAGTCTCTTAAGCATGCTCTAATTCGTTGATTCTTGAAGACAATTTAAATAAATTGAAGTTACACTGTTTTGAAGAATTTATGGAAAATCCAAATGTTACTTGGAAAATCCAGTGTGTGTGACTGGTGAGGCAGAGTCTTAACTGTCAGTGCAATTTCTTTTCTTTTCCAGTTTTGCTAAACCCAGTAATCAATGAAGAAGAAGGTAAATCTCTTCTATTTTAAAATGCATTTTGGTTTGATTTTCATTCAGAAAATACATTTTCTAATGTTTACAAAGCATGATATTTGAGTCCAGTAAATTTTTCCTGTGTGCATCCTTGAAAGCTCAGGCCAGATTCTTCAGCTGCATCACACCCGATACAGGTGTTGGACTGGAATTGATTGTCTTCTGAACGTGTGTTTGAAGTCTGATTGGTCCTCAGTCCTCTGTGCCAGACAGAGATGTACACCGCCCCTCCAGCCTGCTGTTGATGATCCGGTGGATAAACAGCTGGAGTGGAGGTTAGGAATCCTGGGTCTGCCAGAAGCTTCACGCCTGGGCTTCCTAGTCTCTAAGGCAGATACAAGATCTGTTTTCCTTCAGTTTTTTTTTAACAGAAAACAAATAATGATGGCCAAGGGCTTTCAGTTTAGAAAATAAAGCATTTATTAAATGTTAGTAGTAGCGGCTTTAAGAATCAGTGATCTGAAAAAGCTTCTTTAGAGTGTGGCTCATCATGGGATGTTCTCACAGAAGTATCGTGACCACGATTTTTATTTTATTTTATTTTATTTATTTATTTGTTTTGAGGAAGATTAGCCCTGAGCTAACTACTGCCAGTCCTCCTCTTTTTGCTGAGGAAGCCTGGCCCTGAGCTAACATCTGTGCCCATCTTCCTCTACTTTATATGTGGGATGCCTACCACAGCATGGTGTGCCAAGCGGTGCCATGTCGGGACCCAGGATCCGAATCAGTGAACCCTGGGCCACCAAGAAGTGGAACATGCGCACTTAACCGCTGCGCCACTGGGCCGGCCCCATGACCATGATTTTTATAAGTGACTTTGGAAGTGGAGTCCTCCTGATTTTTAAATACCTTGAATTATAGTAGGAGTATGAAAGATTTAATACTGTTAACAAGAAACCACATTCAGGTTTTAAAATATACTATGTTTAGAATGCTATGCTGTTGTGAAATACAAAAATTGTGCTTTTGACCTGAATCTTTCAAAACTTCCCTAGTAGTTTGTACACATATGCACCAACAGTACCTGTATGACCTGAAAATGACAGGACGACCTTGGCTGGTCTGTCTGGCTTTAAATGCGTGGTGCCTTGGCGAACACTTCATCATCCTGTCCTCCTCTTTCTCTCTCGCAGCCTGACGAGGCAGAAAGTCTCCCTTCTTCCTGTTGGCACCCACTCAACTTACCACACAATTTTCTTGGGGAATAGAAAAACAAATCCCTTCTTACTCCCACTTTGCATTTAATTTCTGTCTTTCCTTCTCCCTCTCATTTAAGCAAGTCAGACTTAGTGCCCATTTATTTAAAAACTTCTCTCAGAGTGTATTTCAAAATCTTTATCATAAATTCAGGACATTTTCACTCTGTAGTAGATTGTCTCTCGTGGAATTGTGCATATGAAAAAGTCAATTATGTCGCAGTATACAAACCAGCGGTAAAACCCATGGACTTTTCCGGCATCACTGAGCAGTGTGTTCCCTACAGAGGTGACATTGAGGCTCTTCCTGGGCTTCTTTGGAATTTACATGTCTGAGCTGTCTTGAGGGAGTCCCAGCATCTGGGGAGGGGCGGGCAGGACGAGGAGGTGCATGCAAGTGAGGCCACATCACTGTTCAGTGTCCCCAGAGGTGACCCCTTGGCCTTGTGTCCTAACAGGGCCCACGAGGCCCTGGTCATCCATCCCCTGCTCCTGTCTAAGTGCATCTCCTTCTGTCCTCGCATGTCCCTCAGCCAACATCACGCTCCCGTCCAGCCCTTTCCCTGGGATGGAGCGCGCTCTCCCCGCTCCGAGGTCACCATTCCTAGGTCCCTGCTCTGAGGTCACCATTGGGGAGTCCTGTGTCAACACTGCTCCCTGGTCCCTTCCCTACTTCGTTTCCCTCTGAGCGCCAGGACCCTCTAAGATGTTGTGTAGTCCACCCCTTTTTCTGTCTGTGCCCCGCAGGAGCAGGAGCTCTGTGGCCAGGACTTCTGTTTTCCCTTTGCTGTGGGTCTCCGGTGCCTGTGATGTACTTAGCAGGTGGTAGATAATATTTGTGAGTTAATGGATAACTAGCTTGGGGTGCTTTGCTTTGGAGTCATGGTGCATGAGTAACCGAGGAGAGAGAAGAGTCTTGGGGCCAACGGCTTCTTGTGATCATGATCCTGCTGCTGTGGCAGTGTCTCTCCTGTACCTTCTCTCTTTGCTGTTCTTTCATTAAACACATCAGTCGAACTTCTGTGGTACATGAGCAAGCGGAGGGTCTAAGCAAGTGTGCGACACAGTTTCTAGGATGGAAGTATTCAGGCTGCCATGAAGGTCGGGGCAACCAGGGAAGGCTTTGTGGAAGAGAGGACTTTCCTAGGAAGGAGTTCAGGGCACCGAAACCCCAAGCTGAACGCATTGACTTGCTAGATAAAGGCGGGTTATTTTACCTGCTGTTAAGTGAGGACAGAGATGTGGAGGGGGTGTTATCACACCATAAGCTCTGTCTGCAGGTGCTCACTCTCAGGCTGAGCGCCCCCGGGCCGATGTTGCCTCCGCTGCCTGTGACAAGTTCCCTTTTGCTTCTCAGGTTTTCATGTGTAAGATGTGGACAATTGAATCCCCAGCTCCTAGGGTTGCTGTGCAGAGTAGATTCTGTAAGAAAACTTCTTAGAACAGTGCCTGTCCCTGGGAGCCTCAGTCAGAGTTGATGTTATTAACAGGCAGTGGTTTCTGTTATGCCGGCTGAGTTACCACATCTTGCCTCTCCCTCCACAAAGGGTCACTGTCCTTGGGACCTTTGAGGCTGGTCCCTGAGGATGAGGACAGTAGTTTCTTCCCCAGGGCAGCTCAGCTCTTCTGGGGTCCCAGGGGCGTCCCCCAATGTGCAGTTCCTGCCACAGTCTCAATGCCCCAAGTTCCTGCTAAGGGGCAGCTCCTCCCGTTTCCTGGAAGATCCTGTGACTCTCCTCCACATCATAGCGTCCCCTGGTGGCTGTGCATCCACAGGGCTGCTGTGACCAAGTGCCACCAACTGGGTGTCTCAAACCAAAGGAATGTATTGTCTCCTAGTTCTGGAGGCCAGAGGTCCAAGATAAGGTGTCCGGCGGGCCCCATTCCCTCCAACGTCTCAGGGAGAAACCCCCTCGTATCCCCCAGCTTCTGTGATGCCAGGTGCTCGCTGGCCTGGGGCGGCACCACTCAGTCTGCGTCCGCTGTCACGTGGCCGTCTCCCCTCTGCCTGTGTGTCTGTGTCTCCGCGTGGTCCGGTGTCTCCCTTTTCTCTGCTCATGAGGACAGCAGCCGTTGTATTAGGGCCACCCTCATAACCTCATCAGAACATGATCACACCTGACAAGATCTGTTCCCGAATAAGGTCACTGTGACGGGTACCCGGGGTTAGGACTTCAGCATATCTTTTGGAGGACATGGTTCGACTCATAACATATACTTTCAGCTCGAAGGACCTCGATCCCTTCTCCTTGCTCTGGCAGCTGCAGTGTCTCATATGTTTGCCAGGCCCCGTCTGACACTCCTCCAGTGTGAAAACGCCCCGAAGTATAAAGCTTCGTGTTGTGTAAGACTAATTAGGTAATAACCAAAAATTCTGCCATTAGAGCAATTCAAACATTTTAGCTCTGTTCTGGATTGAGAGGCCATGACTGTCAGAGAAACTCAGGATGAGTGCTGTACGTACTTAGGAAAAGAAATACAGCCTTGCAATGTTTGGTAAAGAAGTAGCCGAAGGCCTGGTAAAATTGTAGAATCTTTAAGAATTGTGCCACCAAGCAAATCTTGTTAGGGAATTGCTCACTGGCTTTTAAAAGTGGAAGCGTTTAGGTAGTTGTGGTTTGTGTGGGGAATTCTGACAGCAATGATCAATCAGTTCTTGGGCACCCACCGTGTGGAGGGCTCTGTGCAAAGTTCTGGTGCCTTCACCTGGTCTCCCACCTCAGAGCAGAGCACTGAAAAAGTTTGCTGAGTGATTCTCGAGACAGCCTCCCAGGAGTGGCATCCCAGCTCTGCAGGGTGGGGTCTGACTTCTCAGGAGGCTGGAGTGCTAACTCAGGCCTCACAGGAGCAAGTATTGCCTGGTCTGTTGGACTCCAGACTCAGCTGCCGCTCCATGCGGAATCCCTCCTTGGTTAGCCTCCTGTCACTAAAACGCAGCGCGTAGCTTTTCACTGCTGTTGCAAATGCCCCACAGACCTCTCGCCCTCATTCAGGAAGGACTGGAAGTGAACGTTAAATGAGCATTGGGAGAATGGGTGACAAGAATCTGGAAAACCGTGGATCCAGTGTTACCGCTCCTTTGGAAGAGTCACTGGAGCTGTTTTATGAGGTGTGATTGCTTGTGAGGCAGGATTGCCCTTCCTCGCCCCCTTGGAAGTTGGGTATGGCCATGTGGCTTGTTTTGTCCGAAGAAGGAGGAGCAGAAGTAACCCGACTGCTCCTGGCAGAAGTCCCTGGAGCCAGCGTGGAAGGCACCGCCTCTCCTCGCCCTGTTTTGTGATCGCAAGTCGAGGTGAAACCTCCCTCTGCCAGGTCCGTGAGTGACTGGCCAGCTCTGCATAGACAAGGACAGTGTGCAGGAGGATCTCCCGTCCTGTTAAGCCACTGCAATTTTGAACTGTTTGTAACTGCTGCATATTCTAGCTCATTGTGACTGATTTAATATGTTTAGGAACAAAACATAGAAAGTGGAAATTCATCAGGGATTTCCATAGAGAAAATTATTTTGAAAATAAGTTTTTAAAACTTCTTGTAGTAGACTCTTTTAACAAATCTAAAATGTTAAATAGAAAGTCTAAATAGCAGCTTGGTGCATGAAGGTTTGGAAGCTGAAGCAGAATTAATTTCATGAGGTGGTTAGATAACCATCTCGTTCTGTGACATTATTTTTTTTCTTCTGTATTTAAAACTTTGGTCAACCAACAAATGTTTGTCCATCCTTCTCACGCTAAAGAAAATAGTTTGACATGAGAGGCGGGAGGAGGAGATTTGTGGTTGGGAAACCAGAGGACACAAGCACAGTGACGTGTTTATCCAGCAGCACTGCGAGGAGGACAACTTGTCACACTCTGAATTTCTGTGCCAGAGCAGAGTGCACTAAGATGGGTCTTTTGTTACCTTCCGCATCTTGCTTCCAGCCCGTAGGTGCTGGCACAGCCAGCCTGCAGCCCCCTCAGTCAGATGTTTGAAAGTCTTCGTTTATTCACGGCAGCTTCACTTACTTACATCCCACCCTACAGACAATAAAGGCAGTTTTTCATGAACAAAGCTCTGATTTAGACACTGAGCGCTGTTGCAACTTGATGAGAGGAAATTTTCCTAGATTTCCTCTCGTGTTGGACTAAGTGATAATGGAATTGATGAGTTTACTAGATTTCAGAAATTTGATGATAAAAATATTGGTCATCTGCCATAAATTTATACTGCCTCATTTAATCTTAGACCCAGCATCATATTTCATTTGATGTACTACTGTTTAAATACTTCTGTGAGAAAAACTTCGTTGTGGAGAAAGAGGCATTGTCTTTTGAACTAGGCTCGAAAAGTGACATGCTGGAAGTACTAATAATTGCCCGACTTTCATGCTTTTCACATATGGATAATAATGTTGCAATATTTTGGTCATTTTAAGATTTACTGTGTATCAAGACATTTTACCTGTTTTTAGTATTATTGTCAAGAATTTTGGAGCTGATATCACCTTTAGAGATGATCTAACCAGAGTCCCTCCTTATCAACCAGCAGAGGAATCTTTTTCAAATACCATCTTCTGTGGTACTCAATACACAACATTATAAGATTTTATCATTTCAAGCTTAGACTTATTCTAGGGTCAATTCGTGAGGGAAAAGATGATTCTGAGGCACAGAAGGACTTGGTCTAAAGGGCTTTGGCTCTCACCTCGTGTCCTCTTGTGTTTGGCGGCGTTTGAGAACACGGAGTTACTGGGTGGCCGCAGGTGGTTACAGCTTTTATTGGTTTGTATCACGAGGTTCACCCTGAGTCCTTAGGAGACTTCCGTTTTATGGGACCACAGAAAAGCTGATTTCACAGCACAAGTTAATGACATGTAAAACTATTGAGTTCTTGGATTTTTTAATCTTAGCTTTAAAGTAATTAAAGAAAATCAAACCAAAAATTTATAGAATCCAAAAACTGCACAGAAATGCATTTGAAAACTCCCGATCATGATTGTGGAGCATTATCTCTGTAGAGTGAGCCTACAGACGCTGACTGTGTGATTTATTGTACTGTTTTTGCAGAGAAATTGTCAGATATTGGAGAAAATGTGAAAATATTTCTCACTGAAAACTGTTAGGTTAATACCAGTAAATCCTCATTAAAAAATAAGTTGTGCTCTGGAAGTTCCAGAATTTTCTTAATTTTCCATTTTACTCAATATTAAAAGTGGTGGTCAGCCCAGCCCACAAGGTCTTTAGCCCATAAGTGAGTAAAGTGGTGGTACTCAGCTGTCTTGTGATTGCGTGTGCATTTGTTAGTTTGGCATCCTGAAAGGTCCTCGTGACTGTTGCCGTAGGATGTTTAAAAGTCTGATTCGCAGTTCTGGATTGGAAACTTTTCCTATCCACTCCCACTGTGGGGTGCAAAGGAGAGAGAGGGTATTTTTATTCCCCCGTTGAAGAATTTTCATCCCTCCAGTAAAGTGCCAGCTTGTCTCCTTGGGGAGGGATCTCAGATCCTCGTGTGAGGAAGGCCCCTGAAGACCCCTGCTGTAGTTCTGGCCTGGAGGTGTCTGGTTTTATAAAGCTGTGCAAAGAGGAGACTTAAACCACACACGTTTTGCACTCCTTTAGCGAGCTGGATATTTAAAGGAACCCATGGCAAATCCCTCTGCGGAGCAAATGCTCCTGGAGCTCGAGCCGGCAGAACTTTCCTTGCTTTTCTCGCCCCCGTAGCTGATAAGAGTGATCGGTGTGATGGCTTCTCCTTGAGGAGAAAGTTCTGCACAGTGATTGTAGGCTGTTTGGCATCAAAGTTAAATTGATAACTAAAAACAAAATGAGAGCCTTATAATCTGTGATTTCTCATGTCACTTCCAGCTGCCAAGTCCAGGACACGAGCGTAGCATGAGAATTGCCTGTTTTTTTAATGTGGAGTTACGTAATTGCTGTGTGTCAAAAATTATAGTACTTAGGACCCTGGGTTCAGATTCTGAGTCTGCTGCTTACTTGCATAACATTACAGAGCAAATATTTTAACTACTGTAAATTTGCCTCAGAGGGATGTGAGATATAAGATGATCCGTTTAAAGTATCTTAACTGGTATCTAGGGTGTGGTTGGGATTGGACTAATTCTCAGTCATTTTCACCTTCATTTTCATTATTAATATTATTGTTGTTTTGAAATCTTATAGAAAAGGTAATTAAAGAGGAGTAGACAAACTCTGATTTTTCGTGCCCTTCTCCCCTCCCTGGCCCGTACCCCCGCAGAATGTGATAAACTCCGGCAGGATGGCTCCCGAAGTTCCCAGTATTACTCCCAGGGGCCCACCTTTGCAGCTGGCTCCAGCCCACTGTGTGACGGTTATCAGGATGAGGATGAAGAAGCAGATCACGAGGTAAGCCATCTGGATTCCACATGGGATCGGGGTTGGGTCCCAGAACAGAGAAAGGACATACGTGGAAAGTCTGGTAAAATCTGATAAAGTCTGTTTTTAGTCAGTAGTATTATCCTAAGTTAATTTCTTAGTTTTGATGAATGTATCATGATTATGTAATGTGTCAACATTAGGTGGCCAGTACACAAGGGATTCTCAATCCTGTCTTTGCAACTTTTCTCTAAGTTTTACAATTAGTCTAAAAATAAAAAGGTCAAGTCAGGTTTCAAAGAACTCATTAAAGGGACATAATCAGTATATTTGTGCATTTTGAAGATTCTCTTTTAGGTGGAAAGGTCTTATTTCTGTTGTTTTGTTTTTTCATATGAACCCAGTTAGATTACAAGGAAGCTGTAAGAGTAGAGCAAAGTCAGGTTTCAGTGTGGTCGGTGTTTTACTATGGGCAGAACACAGCGGTTTCACGGAACATGATAGCCCCGGCTGGTCCACTCATGATGCTGGGTCGTGTTTGCGTCCCTTTCTGCCATCCGTCTCTTGTGATATGCGCAAGCTCCTTAGGACAGATTATTTCCTCAGTACTAAATGCACTTGAAAGAATAAAAATGTATGGAGATTTTAACTTACATAATTTTATTTTCATTTCATTGAGTAGTGTGGACTGACACAAAGTACTTAAAGTTTGATGAACAGGGTTTGGTTTAGAAACCATTTTTAATTAAGAAACTTTAGTGGAATTAGGTCAATACACAAGTGCCTTATTGTTTGGAGAACATTATTCAAAATTTATCATCCTTCCTCAAATGTTTAAATAATGTCAGACAAAAAAGTAAGGTAACAGTTGATCAAAAGTGGGAAATTAGTACAGTAAATTTTTGGTCTTCTAATGAAGATTGGACCCAGGTTTTATTATGGAATGTCTTTCCTGTTTCTTTAGAGGCATTTTCACGAAGTAGGTTAGTCCTTTGAGAGTCTAAAATATACAAAGACGGTCTCTTACTATAATAAGAAAAGCAGCTGTTTCAAAATTGATCTGTCTTCAACTTTAAAAACTTATTTTTCTCTTGTTGGTGTAAGGAAAATTAAAATCAGGATGAATTATATAGTGAGGATTTCGTTTTGATTTGAAAAATTTTTTCAGCTTTATTAAAGTAATTTACAAATAAAATTGTATCTATTTAAAGGGTGATGATTTGACATTCTCACACTTTGTGAAATGATCGTCACAATCAGATTAATTAGCACACCCATCGCCTCACATAATACCTAGTGTGAGAGGCGAGGACACTCAGAAGTTTCTAGGACACAGCACGGAGTTACTAAGTCGCCATGCTGTGCGCTGGATCCCAAGCTTATTCATCCTAGAACTGAGGCTTGCACCCTGTGACCAGCATCCCCCATCTTCCTCACCCACAAGGGTTTTTGTATCCAGATATGCATCTGCTTTTCACTGGTGCTCAGAGGAGGAGAATTGGGTTTATAATGGGCCCGGTGAGACAGAGGTGGCTTGGGTGCCACATGATTGTACAAGTTGAGAGTATCCAGGAGCACAGAGTCTCCTGCTGGCAGATCAGTGTCACCAAGGCAGCCTCCTAACATCTTCTGGAAAGCGGAAACAGTTTCTGAATCCTCACATAGCCGTTTACTTACCACGATGCTGAAACCCGAGGGAAGTCCAGTCTCTGTGGACTGGTTTCTACTCCTGTGCACTGCCTCGGACCCTCCAAGCAGCCCTCTCCCTCACGGATCATTACCCTGAGGAAAGGAGTCGGCAGACAGTGATCACATGGAAAAGAGTGTGCGTGTAAATGTCATCCTTGACGTGACGTGACATGGGACACATCCCAGTGAGCGCAGGAAGTCCCTGTGGTGGTGTGGTGGCACTGGGTCCCCGACAGCAGGAGCCAGGGGTGACCCTAGACACAGCTCCCCTTGGGGCCACATGCTCCTTCTGTAAATGGTGGCCTTGGGGCATGGGGGAGCCTTCGCTGGTGTGTGCTGGGTGGGAGAGCGAGTTACAGGCTCTGTCACAGGGTCTGCACTCATGGCTTCCTGTATTTGGACCCTAACAAAAGCACATAGCTGCTTGCAGATCTTACCTTCCCGTGCTGCTGTGTATTCCCGGGTGAAAGTATTTTGAAATCCTTGAGGTATACTATTAGTAATATTTATGGGGAATTTATTTTTCTTAGATATAGAGATCCAAGTTGAATTATGTTCAAAATTTTTAAGTCATTAGGTCTGTATGTCTTCTCAAGACAGTTTCTGTTAAGAATTTTTTTTGAGAATAACATGTCAAATTATATAATGTATTAATTATGAACGATTATATATTAATTAAATATCAACTAACAAATTATCCCATTATATTAACTAACTTCCCTCCCTCTCATGCTTGTTTCTGTTAGGCTACATCATTCAATGTTGTGTTAAGTTTGCAATTTCTTGGTTCCATGGAGCATCAAAAAACCCACTTGCCATCCCACTATTGCATATCCAATTTGATGGTCTTGGAGCACATTCTCCATCTTTTTGTTTATTTATAATTATTGGATTAATTACAATGCTCTCTACCAGCCAATATACTTTTTTTTCTTATTAACTCTATAAGGTTAACAAGACTCAGCACTGCTTTCAGTGACAGAGGACTTGAAACTGGTATGAGATTAACCTTCATCTGTCCTTGTGCTCTCTCTACCTCTTCCTGTGGGTCCCTCAGCCTAACGGGTACTCAAGCATCTTCAAGTCAAGGTGACACCCCACACAGTGTCTAGGGCATGATCAGCTGCCTAGCGGGCTCATTCACTCAACAGTCGTTCACTGAACAATTTACTACTAAGTTAATACTCATCCCGAATCGGAAGTCTGTTGATCTTTGTGACCCACCACCATTCACCGCGTCATGATGATGTGTTGATTTGAAGCTGTGCAGCCATCAGAGGTTGTCACTTGGAACACAGACATGTCCCTTATCCCTCCTCAGTGTCTTTGTAAACAGAGCTACTTGAAGCACAGAATCATAATTCCTTTTTAAACCAGTATTTATTAAGCACCTGCTGTGTGCCAGGGACCATCTAGGTGCTGAAGATGTAATAGTGAAGTAAACCAGACATCCTCGCTCTTGATGGTGCTCTGACTCGATGGTGCTCTGACTCGATGGTGAGACCCCAGGAGTAAATGGGCAGTGATGCTATATTAGGAGTGACGTGCTCTGCAGTAAGGTAAAGCAGAACAAGACAGAGTGTAGGTTGCAATTTTAAATTAAAAGGTTAGGTTTTCCTGAGCAAAGAGGTGGTTGAGATGAAAAGAGGGAGCCATGCAGGCATCTTGGAAAATAACCTTCCAGGAAGAAGAAGCAGTCAGTACAATATGTGTCTCTTAAGGATGCATGCTACATGCCAGATGCTGCGACATGTAAAGATTAATAAGACACCTGTACTTGCCTTGAGAAGCTTACAGCTCTCAGGTGGGAGAACTGACCAGAACTACAACGTTTCATATGTCACATGTCACAGTAAGTGTACAGTAACGTGTGGAAGAGATGCCCTTCTGACCTGGGCAGTCAGGAAATGGGGACGGTTGGGACAAGGGAAGGTCTGCAAGGGAAGAGTGGGAGAGCTTGCAATAGGCAGGACACACCAAGGACCCGGACCAGAGGTTGTGTGCACGCCGAGGAGGGCGGTTTCAGAGGTGCTGGCGTCCTAGGAGCTGGGCGGCTGATTCCAGCCTCAGCTCTGCCACTGCTGGGCTGCTTTGGATGTTTCACGTGGGCCTTCAGGACGTCAATGTTCTCATCCAGAAAGTGGGGAGTGGGTAAGATTGCTCTCTGGGATCTTTGTGAACGGGCTATTCATTCGTTCACTTAATAAATGCTGTCCGGCATCTCCAGTATGCCAGGCGTTGTTGGAGGTGCAGGGCAGCTGTCAAGTGGGAAGGACAGGGTCCCTGCCATCACAGGGATGACGTATGCAGACAGATACAGTGTAACGCCGGGGTGACGAGTGCTGTGAAGAGGAATGGAATCGTAGTCCGGAGTGTTACAGAGTGACAGGCTGCTGTTTCAGAGTGAGTGTTCAAGGGGACTCTGAGCTGTCGTCAGAGCAGACCTCACATGCAGTGCAGCACCCCACACATGCAGATCTTGGAGAGGAGCTTTCTAGAAGAGACAGTAAGTGCAAAGTCTGGAGACAGTGACACAGCCATCCTGTGGGAGGAACAGCTGGAGACCAGAGTAGCGGGCAGTGACAGGAGAAGGGAGGCAATGATGACTTTGGGGAGATCATCAAGAGCCAGATCGCATGGGACCTAGTCAGCCGTGGTGAGGACAGTGGATCCATTGTTCCTGGGAGGGAGGGGGCCCTGGAGGAACTGGGAGAACAGCAAGATCTGGTTTTCTATTGAGCACTGTTAGTCTTGGCAACATATGGAAATAAGACCATAGAGGGTTGAAGATGGAAGCTGGGGCAAGCTGGTTGGCTTTTCAGCAATCCTGGCAAGAGACCCAGGATGGGGGCTGGGACCAGGGTGGCCCTGGTGGAGAGTCCCGGTTTATTTTGAAAGTGGATCCTACAGAATTTGCTGAAGTTATGAGAAGAGTCAAGGATGTTCCATCTGCCACCTGTCCCTCCAGCTTGATCCCACTAGAACCCATTATGAAAATTATCTGACCCCATGAGAAATTCCAATGTGTTGACCCCACCCTCTTCGTCACCTTAGATGTCCTTCCCCATCCTGTGTTACATGGTCCACCATTATAGCCACTTCTCTGTACACACTTTCAACTCTACAGGCCCCTCTCTCCTTTGCTGGTTTCCTGGAGAAATCCCAACCCCAGTTTGATCCAGCGCTCTCTCTGCTCTGTGCTAAAAGCTGATTGGCTGAACAAGGCCAGAGAAGAACACTAGGTATGTTAGCTGGTCTCACCATAAATGTGTGGCCTCAAACCGAAAGTCCTGCCCAGTGATAAAAATATGTTCACCCATCAGTTCCCTCCTCCACTCTCCCAAATTACATTCCACACCTTCTTCTCAAGACTCCAAACCCGCTTCCTCTGATACGCTCAGATCCTGTCTTTGATATCTACGCACTAGGAAAAACCCAAACAATCGGAAGGCATGTCCTTTCACAGCCACACCTCTCGAACCACTCGCATCTGTCCCCATGCCCCCCACTCTTTCCTCCTGTTGCAGTGGCTGCACAGTGCTTGCTGCTTGTCTGCCTGCTGCATCCTTGTTGCCCAGATCAGGGCCCAGCACACAGCCAGCGATCAGTATGTTCCCAATGGAATGAATAACGCCAGCCTCCCAAGGACTTCACACCTGCCACTTTCCTCTCCCTTCTGCCTCATCAGTCTCCTCTCTCTATTGCATCCTATCCATCCTTATAAAAACGTTCTCGATTTTCTTTCATCTTGAAGAAACTTTCCTTCAGCCTTTTATCTCCCTCCAAATTCTGCCACATTTACAGCTTCTCCAAAGAAGGGACTGACCTTGCTGTCGACGTGGCCTTTCCTCACAGTCTGCTGTGAACCCTGCGGACGCGCCCCTCGGGCTGCTTGTTCAGTCCACTCATCAGCTCTCCCGGCCACACCCCATACTTAATTCCCAGGCTTCGTCTTACTCAGCCTCCGAACAGAACAGCATTTGACATCACTTCTCGTTCTTTGCTTCTTACGATACTTTCTTTCCTTGGCTTTCACGAGCCCACGCACTCCTGGTTTTCCTCCTCCTCCTCCAGCCTTTGCTTCTCAGTCATTGTTGGATGCCCCTCTTCTTCCAGCTCCCAAACGCTGGCCTGAACCTTGCACCTCTGCTCCTCTGGAACAGACCCACTCCTTGGGTGGTTTTGTTGAGTCCATGGTTTCAAATTCCATGCATTGACGCTTCCTAAGTTTCTGTCTCTAGCCCAGACTCATGCATTTATCTGTTTACTGTCCAGCTCTGCTTAGTGTCTTGCAGGTGTCTCGAACTTATCCAGATCCACATAAGTGATTCTCACATCCCTCTTCCGAAAAGATACCTGCTCCTTCCCTGGTTCTTCCCTCCTCAGTCAGCACAGCCTCCATTTTACCAGTTGCTTAAGTTATAAATGCCTCCTTGATTGTTTTCTTTTTCTCACACCTTCAGACATTACCAATTATTGAGCCACTTCCAAAACCTCAGTTCAGGTGTCATGTTACAACTCTGCTAGGGCATGTCTCTGAGAGTGGGGGCGCTGAGGGGAGGTTGTGAAGGGTCGGGCAGATGCCAGGTGGAGCAGCTCTGCAGATCTTGAGTTCAGCAAGAGTGAGGGGAGGAGTGTGGTGGAGGAGGCTGGGGCGGGAGCACCGAGGGATGATGCTGAGGAAAGGAGTTGACCTTCACTGCAGAGCTGATAGGAAATCACTAGCTTTTTTTCTTTCTTTTTTTGATGAAGAAGATTGTCCCTGAGCTAACATGTGTACCCATCTTCTCCTATTTTGTGTATGGGACACCACCACAGCATGGCTTCTTGAATGGGGCTAGGTTCGCACCCAGGATCTGAACCTTCGAACCCTGGGTTGCCAAAGTGGAGCACATGAACTTAACTGCTACACCACAGGACCGGCCCCTCACTAGCACTTTTTAAGCAGAGGATTTTATAATTAGGAATAAAAATTGTATGTTCCATGTTTTTAGATGGAAGATACATACATCGTGTTGAAACTGATTTTCTAATTTGTGTCATATATCAAACCTGACTCTAGAACTTCTAGAGAATATTTTAATAGCTAATATTTAATATTTTAGACTGATTTCCATTTTTAAAAAAGAAAGTTTATAAACAATTTACACCAAATTTGGCAAAAAAAGGGTAACTGTGAGGCGATCATGTGTTAACTAACCCTATTTTGGTGATCGTTTCACAATATACATGTCTGTCAACATCATGTTGTATACCTTAAGTTACACGGTGTTGTATGTCAATTATCTCTCAATAAAACTGGGAGCAAAAAAAGTGAAGCCAGTAAAAAAACACTGGACCAAATTCAAAAAGCATCAAGCCAGATGGTTTCACAGAGTGGTTTTTACTAAAGCTTTAAAGACTGGATGAATCCACTGCTTGAAACTCTTCCAGAACAAAGAAAGAGAAGGAAAAGGTGCACTTTTTATAATGAATTAGTTTAACACTGCTGCCAAAACCTGATAAAAACTGCTCAAAGCAGAAAATACTGGCCAGTCTCTCTCCTGAATGCTGGCATTAGAAGTTGTGAATAAAATGTTAGGAAAGAGAATCTAGCAGCTCCTTACAAGACAAGCACTCCAAAATCAATCCAGACTTATTCCAGTAGTAATGCAAGGATGTTCAATATTAGGTAATCCAATCATACATTAATCATATTAACAGATTTGAGGAGGAAAATTATATCAAAACCATAGGTATTAATAAGGTACTTGATACAATTTAACAGCCATTCTGGATAAAAACACTCAATATACGAAGAAGTGGATACTCATAACTTAACAAGTTGTATTTGTCTTGTCACCAAATCTAATATGATTTCTAACTGGCCATTCTCATTAGGATAGGGATGAGACAGGGATGTTCTCTGTCACTGTTGTGTATTGTGTGGGAGGAACCAGCAGCACCTCTGGAAAAGCTGTGGAACGAGAGGTACGAAATGCAAAAGACCGAGGTGATGTTGTCACGCAGACGTGGCAAGTTTATATTCTTGGTGAATCCAGGAGAATAGAATTAAACTACTATCAATAATAGAATTCAATAATATAGTAAAGTGTGAAATTAATATTAGAAATCAATAACTTTCATATCTACAAAGGCAGGTTTGAAGATATGATAGAAAAAATATTTAAAATAGCTATAGCAGACAAAGTAACTAGGCATAAATTTAATAAGAAAAGTACAAGATCTATATGAAAAAACTCTAAAATACTGTAGAATAACACAAATGAGATTTGAATAACTGGAAAGGCATACCATGCTCTTAGATTAGACGACTCAGTATCAAAAAGCCGTCAATTCTGCCCAAGATAATTTATAAAATTAACACAATAGCAATAAAAAGTCGAGCATTCTGTGTAGTTTTGGTTTGGTTTGGAGTTATTTCAGGGATGGGAGGCGGAGGGAGAGGACCGGAGAAGCTGAAGATGAGGTCCGTCACTGGGCGGCTGTGAGGAGCTGTGAGGAAGGTGCTAAGACATCAAGTGTCGGGAATTACTCCACGTGGCAGCTGGGTACAGACCAATAGGACAGAACAGTAAAAACAGAACTCAGAGTCCAGAAAGAACCCAAAGTCTCCCTGGGATTCAGTGTCTGATCAAGTTGGCATTTGAGATCAGGTGGGAATCCCATAACCGGAGGGTCCAGGCCAGCAGTTTGTGGTCTGTGTGTTAAGACCAAGACCCCAACCTGCAACTCATGTTCTTACAAGTTGTTTTAGCAGTCGAGGTCGTTTTAGATACAGAGTATGTGGAAGTCAGGTTAGAGGGGAAATTCTCTGGGGAAAACCCTTTCTTTGTATTTCCTGGGCAGGCGATGGGGTGGGTGGTGAGGATAGCCGTGGGCCGTGTGGGAGATGGGACAGCCAGGTGAGTGCCCAGACCGTAGGTGCTCAGACATCTGAAGACGTATTTAGAGAGAAAAGCATCTAATTAGCATGCAACAAACACGAAGTGTCTGTATGTGCCTAGGACGGAAGCATTCTCCTAGAAGGAGGCTCGCTCTCAGGGCAAAGGTTCAGGACGTATGTTAGAGCAAAGAGCCTCGCGATGGCTGCTTTTCATTCTGGATCCTAAGGTGAAACCTTTACCAGGTAGGCCTCCTGTTTACGGCGTCAAAAATGATTCCACACATCTTTCAACATGGTGATGTAGTGTCGCGAGAAAAAACTTGCTTAAATGTTTCCAACTGTATCTGTTATGTGTATCCTAAATATCAAACACTGGCATGAAAAATGCTTATACAGAAAAGAAATGTAGAAATCTCACAAAATACCTTTCATTTAACTGGGAAATGGAAAAGTAAGTCATTGCTTTAGTGTCGTCTAGTCTTGACACTTTTTTGTTCGTATAGTTTTGGGGTATACCAGCTGCTACCCAAGAGCTTATTTGGGTATCTTAAGGAAGTTCAGTTACAGATGCCAGAACGTTCCGTGGGTCTATGGGCTGTGCTGTTGGAGGTGGTGTTTGGTGAGCTGTTCGCTGGGTTGGGGAAACCTTCATAGGGACCCTGTCGTCTTGGGAGAAAGGGTGTCCATTCTGAGTTACTCAGTCTCTCGTGTAAAATTCACGTCCAAACATAAATTAGACTGGGATTCTGGGAGTAAACGGTTGGCTTTAATGGTATTGATAGAAACTGAAATTTTGTTTTTGGTTTCCCGTTATTCTTTGAACTGGCATTTTGGGTTGTGTTTTAGTCTTCATTGATAAGAGACATTTAATTGAGGAGGACTTTGATGACAAAAGGATGGGCCTTACCCTGTATCTGCAAATGCAGGAGGCTGGTGTAAGGGGAGGCCCGAGAGCCCGGCTCTGGGCAGCGCCCCAACCTCTTGCAGCCAGTGGCCTTGGGCAGACTGCTTCTCTCTGTGAGCTTCAGTTCCCTCCACTGTAAGGAGTTGTCGGCCACATGCCTGTATGCTCAGGACGGTCCTGCCATACAGCTGCTGTCCTGGGTAATTATTAACAGCACCTTTCACTCTCAGCCGCCTTCTGGTTTTGATAATGAACCAGCCTGGAGGGTTGTTGTGAGGTTGGAGTGAGTTGATGTTTGTGAGACCCTTAGCATGGTGCCGGCACACAGGATGGCTCCAGCGGGGGCGGAAGTGCCACCTTGGGGACAGGTGTGCTCCAATAGTGATGATTGTTATCATTCAACTGCTTGGTCTTTCAAACCAGACTTCAGAGAAAGTTACTCTGTGAACAGGGTCAGTTTTTATGAAAATTTGGCTGCTCCCCCAGTCGTTCTAAGGCTTTTCTTCCACTGACATAGAATTTCCTACCTAAAGCAAAGAATTTGAGAGGTTTTAGCAACTACTAAATAATCACAGATTGTCTGCATGTAGCACCTCCCGTGGTCACACTAGTACTAACTTTATAATAATATAATAATGGAATATGTGTAATATTATGTAATAGTGGGACACTCGAGAAGATACCCAGAACTTTTTCACAAATTATATCTCATTTCCTGCAAGAACTGCCACAAAATAGGTTTGGTTTTTTCTTTTTTTTTGGCTGAGGAAGATTAGCCCTGAGCTAATATCTGCCCATCTTCCTCCACTTTATACATGGGTCACCACCACAGCGTGGCTGACCAGTGGTGTAGGTCTGCGTCCAGGATCTGAACCTGCAAACCTGGGCTGCCAAAGTGGAATGCACTGAACTTAAGCACTAGGCCACGGGGCCAGCCCCCACAAATTAGGTATTTTAATAATCAACAGTATCATTTTAATGGTCTGGAAACTGGGACTCAGACGTATGAAATTACTTCCCCGAGATCACACAGCCAGAACGCATCAGGGAGGGCGCAAGTCAGGGCTTCCCACTTTGTTTCATTTCATTTTATTGCAACGTGTTGGTTAAATAACAGGCCAAGGTTGCTGAATTTCCCAAATCCTTTTCATTACACCTGCTGTTGTTACTTTTCATTCCGTCTTTGACTTGTCTGGTATTCACGCATTCGTGCTGTTTGTTCAAAACCATTGACATTCTCCTTGGTGCCAGTGTACAGACATGGTCCCTGGCCTCTGGGCACCTACAGTTTGGGGACCTTTGTGACTACTCTGGGTCCAGGCGTTTCCTGCTGAGTCTCCCTGTGTGAGTAATTTCGGAACACACTCCAGACACAGAGGAGCCCATGCCGCTCCGTGGGTTCACTGCTCTGCTGTTTATGGCCCTTGTGACGCTGCACCCTTGCCAGCAAGGTCGAAGGGTTGGGGTCTGCCGTCTCCAGGCCTTTAGGAATCGCAACAGGGCAGGTGTCTCCAGTACCTCTGTTTCTCTTTTGCACGCCTCCCATCACGCTGGAATACGGCTCTATTCATACCTGCCTTCCCTTCTGGACGGGGACAGCATTGCTGTCTTGTCTCTGTATCCCAGCATGGGGCCAAGCGCCAGGAGAAGCTACAAAGCAGAAGCTGCATGTGAGTCTCCCTAGTACCATTGTCCCCACGCACGGCTGCTGGGCTCGTGCCCGATTCACAGATGAGGAAACTGTGTCTTGGAGAGGTTACATCACTTGCCTAAGATCACATAGCTTTAAGTACTGAAACCAAGATCTCTCTCTCTCTCTTAATGGATGCTACAGGATGTAACTTATGTAAAATAGACCACGCATATCTAAAGTGTACAGTTTAGTAAGTTTGACACATATACATGCACAGGACCATCACTACAGTCAGGATGGCAAATGCATCCGTCACACCCGGAAGTGAGCTGGGATTTAACTCTGGGTCTGCGAGTCCAGGGCCCGTCCCCTCAACAGTGAGTCTGTGGAGAACTGACCCATAGCCACAGCCCTTTCCTCCTGACCCCTCTCGGGGCATTCTGAATTGTCGAAATGATAGAACATTGGTGCCACCCAGCTGTCCATCAGCAGAAGAATGAATAAACGAGGTATTGGGATGGAGCGTGAGCCTGTGAAATCAGGGGATCATGGGCTCACACGACAGCGTGCGTGTGTCTTAGAAACATAACGGCAAGCTAATAACACCACAAAGAAAAAGATACCATTTTTATAAAGTCAAAGCAAGTCTAAACATGAAATTTAGACATGTTCACACACATAAAAGAAAGTAAGGGGTGATTAACAAAATTCAGGGGAGTGGTAACCCTGGGGGAGGGGGGGAGGGGAGGAGCCTGCAGTTGTTGGTTGCAGTGAAGTCTAAGTCAGGGGTTAAGTCGTGAGTTCTTGACTACTCATGATCTTACGGTGTGCAATTTGTATATATGATTTATAATAATAAAAATGATTAAAAACAAGAAATTACTTGATCAGTTGGAACATTTATGCTCTAAGTAGTTTCATTATTATGAGGAAAAGATCACTTAATATGTGATAATTAAATAAATAAATAGATAGATAGATAAATAAAAGATGTTTTAATTCAGTATGGAAGAAGAAAGCTTGGAGCCCTGGAGGAAGAGGTAATGGACTGAGTAGGAGAGAAGGGACAGCTGGGACTATCTAATAGTTGGTGTGGACAGTCCGGCCCTCGCGAGTGCTGGAGGGGCACCGGTGTGCTTCTCTGTGCGTCTGTTTCCAGAACCCTGCTGTTGTCATTGGGGGCTCCGGGGGGAGGGATAAGGAGGGAGCAGAATTGAGTCACGATCTTGTGTGTCTAAGGTATTAAGGTGGGAGAAGCACAGACCCCACCTTATAGAACTCTCTGGAGTCTTAACCAAGAGTCACCCTGAGCAAGATTTGATTCTGGAGGAGAAACACCAAAGACAGTGCGTCCCGCGGGAGAGGAGTGTGTGTTGGTTTCTCTTAAGTGATGCTTCACGTCCTTTCGTCTGTTCTATGTCTGCTTTTGTGTAGTAATTGCTAAATGAAGGCAAAGTTTGCCTCTGGCTATAATTAGGTTTTCTGATTTTTAAAAGCATAGCAGATTAAAAAAAAAAAGCCTGGGCTACTCTGTGTTTCATAGTTACAGCCAGTTTTTGGTAACTTGACTGTCTGCCAGGATACCATATTTCAGCCCTGCTGTCCGTCTGTGGGAAGCTTGTCTAACTCCAGCCAGGACCTGGTGGTCCCCGAAACGCAGGTCGGCAGCATCAACGTCCCCAGACCCACCGCTGCTGAGGCAGGTGATTCCTCTCCAAAGTAAGCAGTTGGACACAAGGAGCCGTGGTTTCTGAAGTTTCATTTGTGACTCTGTTCCTTCCAGACATGGGTAGGGGGTGTTGGTGAACTTTACTGACCAATTGAGAGGTTCAAAAACTGCATTTAAGTTCTGAAAGCAAGGCAACTTTAAACTTATATTTAACAAAATATCTCACCTTATATTGAAGAATTCCCTTAACGTGAAGCGTGGCGATGCCGTTTGAGTTACTCTGTTCCCTGCACGGGAGCTCTAGTGCTGAGCATGTACAGCTGGTCAGTGACGGAGCAGATGCTGAGCCCTCAGTCTCGCTCCACCCCCACTGCCTTGCCGGCCAGCCTGACTCAGGTTTTGTTCTTATAGAGCGATAAATGGAGATTATTGTTAGGTCAGAAAACCAGGTAATTGCAGGCATCGCCGAGTTGTTATTTCACAGTTTAATGCAGCAGCTTTGGGGTCAGGTGTGGATTGTACCCCCAGTTGCCACTTGTGAACTTTCCAAAAGTAAAGCGACTTTATTCCATTTCCTTATTTATAAGACAAGGCTACTGTTGCGAAGATTAAATGAGGGACCAATTCCTGGAAAGCCTGTAACCCAGGGCAACAGCCATCAGTTACTAAACAGTGACCCCTTTTTGACCTGAAATTCTGCAGTAGCTCTCATGCAATTCCAATTTAAAGCTTCCTGGGACTTACATTCTCGTGGGAGAGACAGACAGGATAAATAACTGGAGTATTTGCATACTAGTGATGTGTACTAAAGAGACGAAAGGAAGCACAGAAAGGGATCTAAAATATTGGGCAGGAGTTGGAGTTTTAGGGAGGGTGAACAGGTGAGACCTCGACCAAAAGGGGCTCTGATGCACAGCTGAGGAGCGAGAAGGTGCTGTCTGTAAGGCTGTCTCAGGAAGAGCATTTGGAGTGGTGGGAGTGGCGGGTGCCGAGGCCTGAGGCAGGAGTGTATGGAGGTGTTGCGTGTGGGGGTGTGGCCAGGGGACAATAAATGTGGGACAGGGTAGTGGGAGATGAGGTCAGAGAGCAGTGGGCCGGCTCATAGATCAAGTCGCATCTTGTCAGTCACAGTAAGGATGTTAGAGAGTTTGAGCAGAGGAGCAACACCATGTGACATACATTTTGAAAGGATCCCTCTGGCTGCTGGGCTGAGAGACTGTTGGAGCAGGAGAAGGAGGGCAGGGTGGTCAGAGAGATCAGAAGCTTGGAGACCAGTTAATAGGCAGACATAATGATCCAGAGCACTTCAGTGTCCATCTTCATGGAGCAGCTGTGATGTGTCCTGGCTCTGAGCTGCAGGAGGTGTTTCCTGTGCTCGTTGACACATCGTAGAGGGATGGGAGTCGGATCATCTAAAGTCACCGTCCTGGTGTTTTTCTTAGTGGATGGTGGCACCACGCACAACAGTCACATTTGCAGATAATTCTGCGCTGCTTGTCTGGGAAATTTTCTTCCAAATGAAGGGAGCACTTTATAAAATAGATTCTCTTTGTGAGTTGTCACAGTGCACAATCCCTGGGGATTGTTCCTGGCAGTGAGGCTAGACTGAGGTCTCTTCTCGTCCTGGGTGCTGGCCACTAAAGAGGAGCAGGCCAGTGGGCTGATGAGCACAGGGAGCCGCACACAAGCTGTGGAACAAGCCTGCACAACCCTGGAA
Organism: Equus asinus; assembly: GCF_041296235.1. Taxonomy (NCBI): domain Eukaryota; kingdom Metazoa; phylum Chordata; class Mammalia; order Perissodactyla; family Equidae; genus Equus; species Equus asinus. The sequence continues at coordinate 69,419,743 of NC_091813.1, read as the reverse complement.
CCCGCCTTCCCCACAACCCCGCAGCCTCGCAGGAGAAGCGGGCAGAAGCTCTCTCTGCAGGATGTCCTCGTTTGTTCTCCATCAAGCTGAAACTTTGCTTTGCTTCCTCTTAAACCTTTTGGGTTAGAATTTGCTTCTAATGGCCTTTGGAATTTGTGCTATATTTCAAGGTTGCCTGAAAAATTATTTCTATGTGTATCGGAAAATCAGAGTAACCTTCTAACTTATCAGATTGAGATTCAATCTCAGACACGTGACCTTCATGAAGACTGCCAAGAGATTCTCAAATAAAAGTAGTTGTAATTGTGTGTGTGTGTCTGCACCTTATTAAGGGCAGACAATATGTGTTAACAGTCAGATTTAACTAGAGTGTCGTAACTCCAAAAAGGCTGGAGATAATCCATTTACATGAATTTACAGCATCTACTCCGCTGAGCTGTGACTCAGAGCCCTGTGAGCATCTTTCAAGGATCTGTAATTGTAACCATTTTAACCAGAGTCAGATCAAACGTGAGTGAATATGGTGTAATTTAGTAGCATAATCAGATGTCAGTGACATATGCTCATTATACGTTGAGTATATTTATTTGTCAGTTTAATCACAAACATTATTTCACATTTTCGTTAGGTGGAAAAGAACTAGGTTATCATTTTACATGTTTTATGTATCAAAAATATCAAGTCAAAAATATACTGAGATATCTAATTGTGACTTATTTTATATTTTTATTTCCACATTGCTTTTGTTTATTATTGTTAGCCTCCTTGCAATAAAAGAAAAAAGTGAGTACTTGCCAATTCATGAATTTGCTTTCCTAAAGTCACACATATGACCGCCAGCTCCATGTCCATGGTATTTAACAGGCCTGGACATTTTCATGGTGTCATCTCATTGGGTCCTGGGAGGACTCCTTGTAGGATTCAGAAGAAGGCATGTAGCCCATCTTACAGCAAAGGAAACTTCGAGGTTTAGGAACAGCCGTGAGGTCACTTGACTGTAAGGTGTGAAGTGAATAGACCGGGTCTCGGATTCTTGGCCTCGGACCGTCGCCAACACCACACCGTTTTCATTAGCTCTGCATCTTTTTCCGATTTGTGGAGCTCTCCTGGTTGTAGATTAAACAGATATTTGCAGCAAGATTAATTCCGTGCAGTAAACAGTGATGACAGTTCTTCCAAGTGTTTGGGGTTTCTAACTGATGCATTTCTGCACATTTCTTACCTGTGTCCCTTGGAAACCTGCGTTAAATCCAGAAAGTCATCAACACTCGCTTTTTAAAGATAGATAAATCCTCACAAACACAATGTTGAGTGGAAGAAGTCAGTCACAAAAGACGATGTGCGGTGCGATTTGCATCAGAAAGTTCAGACCCAGGGAGCGGATCTGTGGCTGGAGGTGGGGAGAGATCTTCCCCTGCCAGGGGGCCAGGCACAGGCTTGAATGGAGGGGTGCTGGACACACAGGCCTTCCCCTGGGGAGGTTCATGACTGTTTGTTCTTAGGTAAAACTCTTTAAATGCCTTATTTTCATAGATGTATTTGTTTAAATGCTTTCGACTTGAGGAGTAATTCTTACACGTGTATTGTAGTTGTGAACTGCCATTTCCCAGCAAAGTCCATTGCCCTTTTCTGTTGTTCCTGAGCACACTGCGTTTCTTTTAAGTTCTTGGAGCTTCCTTGTTGGGGACCAGCTGCCATGGTGAAGTCCGTGATAAAATGCTTGTCAAAACAACTTCCCTGCTTGCACTTTTTAAGATGTTATGGGAAGAAAGGTGTTGAAGAAGGCTCCCAGTTAGGATGTGAATCTGTGTCGGAGCAGACACTGCTGGAAATGCCTTCGTGGAATTCTGATCAGGCTCAGAGCAGAGCTTCAGTCAGCTTCTTTTAAGTTAACAATTTCACACCGATTTTTTTCCATATAAATGGTTTCAGAACAGCACAAATAATTGAGCAACAATAGCTCTGTCATTTTTGAAATGTTCCTTGAGGTCAGAGCCTAAAGGAAATGAGATCGAAGCTAAAAATTACTTTGAGCAAAACTAAATTTTAATAAATATGGAAACCGAGGGCCACAGCTGTGATGTTTCTCTGTGCTTCTAATGTTAAACTAAATCTATAAGCTTTCTGATCACAGTAAATATAGGAAAAACAGGAAGAACTTAAAAGATTTTGTGGGTCAGCAAAACCTTCGCAGTCCTCATGGTTTAGAGTCAAAGGCCTCTGAATAAAATGCATGATGGGCCATGCTCAAGATGATGAGTAGGTTTCTTGCAAACCATTGCTTCTCTTCCTAAACATGACCAATTCTTTTGACTTGCTTCAAGTCAGTTAAAATTTTTTTTTTGTAGGAAAAGAAATGCATTTTTAAATGTTTCTGCCAGCTATTTACACACTAAGGCTTCTTACTTTTTCCCCCTGCAGTGTTCCATCTCTTCATTGGAAGAGGAAACATTTAGTTCCGTCAGGAGACCTAAAACGCCGAGCTCAAGTGACTGTTCCAACCTTAATACTCAAACCAACTGGGCCAAGTCACTTCCCTTGCCAACACCGGAAGAGAAGATGCGGCAGCAGGCCCAAACGGTCCAGGCGGACGTGGTTCCTATCAACATAACGGGTATGCTTCTATGCACACAGGTCCCAGGTGTCTGGGGAGGATGACGTGGGTCTTTGTCTGTTCCATGGTCTTAGCGTTTCATTTACTCAGCAGAGGTAAATAGGTAAATAGCTGTGATTTGGCTTCCTGCTCTGTTTAGTGAAGGGAATATTAAAACTTATGTGCGTGTGCATGTAGATATCTATTGCTTTAGTGAGGGGACTATGTCACCAAAAGCAGATGTCAGAGAACTCAGTGGTCCAGCCATTCATCTAAAGTGTGTCTTTTTTAAATGAATTGCTTTTTTTTTTGGTGAGGAAGATTCACCCTGACCTAGCATCTGTGCCAATCTTCTCGTATGTGGGATGCCGCCACAGCATGGCCGCTGATGAGTGGTGTAGGTCTGTGCCCAGGGACCAAATGCTGGCCGCTGAAGCAGAGTATGCTGAACCTAAGCACTAGGCCACTGGGGCCGGCCCCTAAATGAATTACTTTAAAAAAATATTTTGGTTATATGGGAACATATTCTAAATGTGATCCTGGGTAAGAAAAAGTTATGTTTCCCTTCTAAAAGGCTATTTTAAGTAATATTTATAGAAGTGAAGAAATAACACTTTTGTGAATTTCCAAATGATAGATTTTCTTATTTTCTTGTTTTCTCAAGTAGAAAAAGGGGAAATTACTTGAAATAAAAATATCAAGTGAATTAATAACTATAAAATATATTTTTTAAAAAGCTTAATAGGATGGTAAAATTATACTTTTATGTCTATAATTTGAATTCTACAAACTTCAAATAAAAATCCATTCCTTCTGAACATAAAATTTTTAGAACATTAAGCTGGAATATGAATATTAATTGCCAAATGTGAAATTCAAGTTTTTTCAGAATATTATACTCAGGTTTTAATCACTTGTGAAAATTAAGGTGACAAATAGCAAGTACATAAACCTCCGGGACAGTATTTCACAAACCTTGAGGGGCTGTTGTAGAGACCAGAAGCTTCCTGCCCCCTCAGGTCCATCCCTGCAGAGGGTGGGTCAGCATTCACAGTCGACAGAGTAGACATGGGGATAGCTAACAGCTTCAGCCTTTAGACTGTGTGTTTGAGAGAAATCGATTACTGATAGTCATCACTGATAATCAGTCCATACAAAGCATGGCCTATGGGCCAGAATCTGAAAAAATCAGGTTAAGTTTTCGTAAAAACTCAGATGAATGCATAGCGCCCTGGCTGTGTCTCTGAGGTGACTGCTGCCAGAAGCTTTCTGCCAGGGCATGGGTGCACCTGTCAGGGACTAAAACACTTTCATAGTTATTGAAGTTTTTGAAAACCTTACAGAGTGTTTAAAAAACACATTTAGAACTCTATTTTGAATTCCAGAGAAATTTAATAAATAATTGCATAAATTATTTTAAATTCCTTGTGTGTTTTTCCGTATTTATTATACTTAAGCCTTAAAGGAATAGCATGGCATTTTGTCCCATTTTCTTTGCAAATAACATTGTTGATCTTTCTGAATGTGATTCTTATTCACATAGATCATAATTTTTAAAGATTATTATTATTTTTTGTTGTTGTTGAGGAAGATTGTCACTGAGCTAACATCTGTGCCAGTCTTCCTCTATTTTGTATGTGAGACCCTGACACAGCACAGCTTGATGAGCAGTGTGTAGGTCTGTGCCCAGGATCCAAACCTGCAAACTCCAGGCCGCCAAAGTGGAGTGCACAAACTTAACCACTATGCCATCAGGCCGGCCCCTAAAGATTATTTTTGTAAGTAGCTACATTTCAGAACAAAGTGTAATGTTTATTGCTCAAGGAAATACATGGGTGCATATTTTCTGTTAGAAAACACATTCTTTTATTTGATTGATTAAATGCAGCGGAAACGTAGTTACATTATATATGATTAAATGATGCAGAAATAATGAGATGATTGTGTTATGAAATATGATAGGCTTTAATGGAATTAGGATAAAATGCATTATTGTGAGAATGGGAAATTTAAAACAGAGTTAACTACAGTTTGAGGAATAAAGAATTATTTGCAATGATATTAGAAATGATCCTAATAGTGGACATTGTCACAAAAATGGACATTGCACAACAGCAGACATTGCACACAGTGAACATTGTCACAACCGCAGACGTTGTCACAACAGTGCACATTGTCAGAATAGTGCACGTTGTCACAACAGCAGATGTTGTCACAACTGCACGTTGTCATGACAGCGGACGTTGTCACAACAGTGCACGTTGTCACGACAGCGGACGTTGTCACAACAGTGCATGTTGTCACGACAGCGGGCGTTGTCACAACAGTGCATGTTGTCACGACAGTGGGCCTTGTCACAACAGTGCACGTTGTCACAACAGCAGACATTGCACAACAGTGCACATTGTCATGACAGTGGACATTGTCAACAGTGGACAGTGTCACGACAGTGGACATTCTCACAATAGTGGGCATTGCATAACAGTGGACATTGTTGCAACAGTGGACATTGTCACGACAGTGGACAGTGTCACAACAGTGGACATTCTCACGACAGTGGACATTGCATAACAGTGGGCATTGTCACAACAGTGGACATTGCACAACAGTGGATGTTGGCACACAGTGGACAGTGTCATCTCTGAGCTTTAATTCTCCCATTGGTTGACTAAGTGGATATGAATTACGTAGAGTTCAAAAGGAGGCCTTCACAATGCCCCACAGGAAAGGCAAATGACATAAAGAAATGAGCAATATGAGTTATGTCAAAATGCAATTTACTTTGAGTGATTAGTATTTTCAGGAATGTAAAACTTAAATGTAATACCTAATTATATATTTATTGATCCATTTTCTGGATCCATGTGTTCACATACACACATTTCACAAAGAGAATGGTTTTTCTAATATTCTGGTATAAGGAAGCATTAAACTAAAAATTTTCACTTTCAGTGGTTGAATTGACATAGGTTATACATCTTCCTGCTCTTTATATATTTCTAAAGCCCTATAAGATTTGGGGGATAAAAATGTAGCTTCCTGCAGGGACTTGTCATGTGCTCATTTATTTGGGTGAACACTGACCCTCTGGTTTGATTTTCAGTAAGGTTCAGCAAAGGAGAAAATGCTGATAAATATATTATTTCAAATCCAGAGTGAAGCCTGCCAGGCATATATGGAACATTAGCAGGAAGAGCTGCCAGCTCGCAAATCGACTTAATCCCTTTAGTCATGGTCCTGTGCAGACTCATCATGTTCTGACAGTTGAAGAGAAAAAAATATTTAACATGAAATGTACCTATGGGTATGTTCCGTGATCTGCCGTGTGGGATGACAGCTTTTCCACCGGGAAGATGGACAGCGGGTAAACATACTTCAACAGTTTTACAGGCTCACTTTGTGCTGATGCCTGAGCAGCTGAGTTTATTTCCAAGTAGGAACCATGACTGACTGACGCCCTTTTTCAGTGAAAGGGAATGATTCCATTCCTCTCCATTCAACACATGTTTGCTGAATAACTGCCTTCTGTTGGAGGTTGAGCTCAATGCCACAGGAGATGCTAAGGTCCATGAGTCACCGTCCTTTCCCTGGAGGAAGGTGCGGTCCAGCAGGGGACAGTCCTTCTAGGTCACGACGCATGGCGGAGAGCTTGGCACCTTTAACAGCGTATGTCTTAGCTGTCTGTCCTCATGGGTTGTCTCTTAATTTCCATGGAGCTTGGGTGGTTTATCTTTTGTTTCTCTTTGGGAAGCAAAACTGGAGACCAAATGCACTGTCTATTGTTTTGTCCGTTCTTAATGCCTTGATACAAGGAAATTTGTTCCTCTGCTGCAGGGAACTGCTGGACGTTGAAGTCATGACCTGCCCCTTAGAGGCGCCATGTCTGCTGTCCCACCTAGTGACCCGTTTATCACAGCGATGGCGCCTGCTGGGGTTTCAGGTCTTCTCGCAGTTGTTTCTGTTTTCTCCACTAGAACACAGTTGCAAGCGCTTTCAGGTCTGCCAGCACTTGTTTCAGTTTGTTGCTTAGCAGGTGAAATATGCTTTGATCATTCAGATCTTTTAACCTCTGTTTTCATTAGATAAGGTTCTATTCACAGTTTACTCCTGTTAAAAATAGAAGTTACGTTGCTCACAGCATCCCCACTGTGAATGTGTATGAGGATTGCTAAAAAGAGTGAATGTTTTTATACTTTTCTTAGAACATAAGAATGATGGAAGTATATAATTTGTGTGTATATATATATATTTTTTAAATCTTTTTGAGGAGAATAATCATTTAACAAGGAAAATGCTATAAAACTTTAAACTGTCAGGTAATGTAAAGCAGACCACTCAATATCTGATACTTTATTATTTTATGGTTTCCCATGGTGTGTTAATCACACAAGCATACCCTCTAGAAAGAAAAAATGTCTCATGGGTGTGGCATTCTGGGTTTGACTGCAAAATTCCCTGAAATGTCTGAATGAAGATCACCTTCAGAAAGTGGTTGTGAAACAGTGAAGCAGTTCACTTTAGCACAGCAGTGCTCCTGGGTCGCACTGTGTGGAAGTGCTTTATCATCATAAGGCTTCGTGTGTTCCTTGTGCTTGTATCTCACACCATAGCAATTACCACGGTCAATCCAAATTGTCAGCCTCCTTAACTGAAAGAAAAAGCTCTTCATCCAGGAATTCTGACTGAGTTATTTTTCTCTTCACATGAGACATTATACTGGTCTCTGGAGTTGGCCAAGTGATTATAGCGTGTTATTGCCGTCACCATGTCAACACTAGCATGCAGTGGTTTTGGTGACCACACCTTTATGAAATGCTTCCCAATGATCCATTTTAAATAACAGACTCCCTCTTCCTGTGTGTTTTTAACAAGTTTGCATTGCTGCTCTCACTCATTTGAAAATGAGAGGAAGGAGCGTCCTTTGGAAGGACACACAGATCGTGGGAACGAGCCTTATGATGACAATGTGCTTTCCTGCCTCCCTTGCCCTTCAGCATTCATGCATTGTGTGACTGCTAGCATCATTATTAATGCCTTCTTATCATGTACAACAAGCTTCTGGAAGGACGCGCACGGTGTCAGCTTGCTGGAATAACATGCTTTGCTTGTTCTACTTACTCCACATCAGGGGAGAATTTCGATCGCCAGGCCAGCCTTCGGCGGTCTCTAATTTACACAGACACTCTGGTAAGACGACCGAAGAAAGTCAAAAGGAGAAAGACTATTACAGGAGTCCCTGACAACATACAGAAGGAGCTAGGTATGGCTCATCAGAACCGTAATCTGTTGCCCCTTGTTGCTGCTCAGCATCCCTATGCTAACCTCCACTGTGTGCTTGTGAAATGGATGTGTTCTGACAGCCCGAATGGGGCATCGGGTGCAAATCTTAACACCCATGAAGATGGTTAATTGAATTCTGGTGAGAAGGTAAGAGGAAGAGCTTATGTGAAAACTGTTAACTGGGATGATAGAAATTTACATTGATGCCATCATCTCTATGCACCTTGAACATTGGGTATTTCCACAGTTAAATTTACTTTCAATTTAGATCTTAAGTTTTCATAAAACCGAGAACTCATTCTAGGACTTCAAATTATGCATATGGCCTTCATCAGTTATACTGACAATATTGGTAGCCTTTTGTCATCAAAGAGACAGCCATGTGGGGGAATAAGTAAATAGCAGTACCAGAGAAAGCAGTCATTTACATTGGGTAGGGCCTTAAAGCCACTTCCAGTGAAACAATTTCATGGCTTCTTGGTTCCCTATTTTTCAACGTGTGATAAAAACAGAAAACAAAGGACATCCTTTTTGGCTCGTGGAATGGTGTTGACTTTGTTATTCACTTATCCGTCTTGTTTCTGCTCGTCTTTGTATATATGTGCTCCAGATAATCCTTTCATTCTCCTCTTTCTGGGCTCCCCTCCCCTCCTCTCCTGGTCTAAGGAGCCCATCAGAAATGTCTGCGGAGGCCAGGTAGCGCATGGGTCAGGGGCTGGGTCTCTGGCGCCAGGCTCCTTGGACCTGAGTCCTGGCTCGGCCACTTACTTCCTGGGGCCTCGCTGTCACATCATCTCCCGAGTCTACTTCCTCGTTCTGAAAATGAGGTTCATGACATTGACAGAACCTACCTCATGGGGCCGTTTGAGTGTTTCCTGAATTTGTGCCAGTGCAGCACGTGGTGTCTGGAGCCCTGGAAACATGGTAGCCACTGTCGTGGTTTTTGGAGAACCTGTTACTGCCTGTCTTCAGGCTTCCCTCTTTCTCTTGGGCTGGCCTGTGGACTGGTTTCCTTATAGTTGCTTTCGCTCGTGTTTACTCTTGAAAGTTATACCCAGAAACTCAGATCGTTGTCTCTAGCTTGCCTGTCGGTTTCTCAGTCACAGAGTCTATCCCAGCACTGTGACACGTGCATCTGTCACGGCTCTGAGGCAGCATTCCAGACATGGTTCCTGTGTGTTTTCCCAGCACCCCTCCTGACTGCCTCACAGTGAGGAGGGAAGGCTCACTCTCTTTCCTTGACGTCTTCTCTCACTGCCTTCTAGTTCCACATTCGTGTGCTCTGCCTTCCAAACCATGACAACAATGGGATGGGAGGAGCATGCTTTGCCTCAGTCTGTCACTCCGGTGAGATGGCAGACGGGTGCTCCTCTCACCCCGGAACGTGGGGGTTTATTACAGACCAGGGCGAGGTCGCGCCCACGGAATTTGCCAAGCTTGCCTCTGGCTCCTGCCTGTCCATCTGCTTCCTTTACTGGGCACCCTCCTGTATCCCATGCTTTCAGGCTCTTTGTCCTCCTTTGGGTGACAGCTAACTAATTTGAGAAATTGACACATGCTTGAATGTTCAGTAGATGCCTAATGGGCTAATTTCTTACAGCACACAGGTGACATTTACATGTTAACTGATCCTTTAGAAGATGTACCTTGACCCAAAGGAGTGACTTTAAAGATAGGCCTTTCATGAGATGAGAGGTTGATGTTTTAAGATAGGCTACATTGTAAGTGGCTCTCCAACCAAAATAGGTAGGTTTTGGATGACTTTGTGCGAAGAGTAAAGAATAATTTGGCCCAGATAAAGATACACATACACATAAGTATTCAATATGAATTATCTATCTAGCTTACCATTGATAATATGCCTTCTAGAACCTCGGAGTTAGGAACTTTTATCACTTTTATTACTGAATCAACCAGTATGGGGCCAGTAACTCAGTTGCTTCTGACCTTACTTAAGCTAGGTAAATCATATGTCCTGTAATTTTAATATTTTTAAAATCAGCGACTGAGTCCCTGGAGCCCACGTTCATTGCTCACATAATATAGAAACACTGCTAATGCTGGAGGAAAGAAGGCGGCACTCCCACATTGTGTCTGTGTGGTGGTTGTTGCCACACATGCACAGTTGACATCACTGCACTGACGTCTAGGATGTGACCTGGGTCTCAGCTGAGGGGCACCTGAGAAGGCAGAATCTAAGTTAGAGCTAGTTAAAAAAAAAAAAAAGGCAATTAGCTCTAGTTTATAGATGGGCTGGTTGGGTCGACTGGTGTAGGGAGAAGGGAAATGACACTTGAATACAGTAACATGGAGCAAAAAGTCCATTTGTTCATTTTATGACTTCCAGCTGACCTCCCCTCCCTCCCAATAGAATGCACTTATCAGGTGTCCGGTTTGAAAGCTCTGTGCTACCTGACGAATGGTCATCAGAAATAGACACTTCGTATTTCTTTAAAAACGAGTCTCCTGATTTACAGCATAGGGAAGTGTGGCTGAGTCAAACAAATTAGATTAAAAAAGAAAATGAGGGGCCAGCCCCATGGCTGAGTGGTTAAGTTCACGTGCTCTGCTTCGGCGTCCAAGGGTTTCGCTGGTTCGGATCATGGCGGGGACCTAGCACTGCTCATCAGGCCGTCCTGAGGCAGTGTCCCACACAGCACAGCCAAAGGGACCTAAAACTAGAATATACAACTATGTACTGGGGGGCTTTGGGGAGAAGAAGGAGGAAAAATTTTTAAATCTTTCAAAAAAAAAAGGAAATGATTATCGTAAGGAAAGATGTTCACTAGGAAGAGGCAGGCTGTCCATGAGACTCTGCCCACGTTGCTGGTTTTGGATTTTAAAACCTAACCAGAGATGCCTCCAGAATTGGAGAGTTATATATACATATGTAGTTTTTACTTCAAAATCCATAAATAGTGGACTCTAGAGACTAGCTAATATATATTGCTTTAAGATCAAGGAATGATACTTACTGTTTAAAGTACATTTATGGCTTATAATTTATTGCTTTTCATGTAATGAATCAAACAAAATTTCTAACTTTTTCTTTACTCTTATTATCTTAAACATACATAGAAATGGATTTGTTTCTTTTAAAGGTATGCTGTTTTTTGGTGAGGAAGATTGGCCCTGAGCTAACATCTGTTGCCAATCTTTCTCTTCTATTTTTTTTTTTTTCCTTTTCTCCCCAAAGCCCCAGTACATAGTTGTATATCCTAGTTGTAAATCATTCTAGTTCTTCTATCTGGGATGCTGCCTCAGCATGGCTTGATGAGCATTGTATAGGTCCACGCCCAGGATCTGAACCAGCAAACCCCAGGCTGCTGAAGTGGAGCGTGCGAACTTAACCACTCAGCCATGGGTCCAGCCCCTAGAAATGCATTTGAACAACCTGTTATGAAGTTTCATCTTTAGAATCAGGTAGATTATCTTTCCAGTCTCTAATTATATTAGTTACTGCATAGTTTGGATACTCCTGGAACTTAACCCAATATGTGTTCCCCAAGCAGAAAAAGCCTCATAAGAAGGAATCCTCTTCTGAATAATTTTTGATAGTTTGTACTAAGAACATTACTGAAGACCTGACAAGACTTTTAAAACATTTATATACTAAACCTTAAATAAACTAACTTGTAGATTTCTATCATCTTTGATTATGTATGTTTTTAAAAAATTGGACAAACCTTGTAGTAGTATATAATAAGTAAAAGAAAAAACACACAATTATTTCTTTACATTATATTTTAAAATCAGATAAATGCCATCAGGATTTTTAGCAGCAGTGAGTGGTCAACAGTTGTTTGAGTTCTCCTTCTGTTGTTGTCTTTGTTACTTAACTGTGACTGAGAGAGCACCGATCTGAGTCCTGTGGTGTTGTGGTGCTTTCTGCACTGTGAAGATAGCTGGAGGACCTGTTTTTGGGATAGAATTTTGGTGGTTCCCATGATAAATATCTGAGTTGTTTTTCATATGTTTTTAAAAGTTTTCAGAAGCCTAGCGTGGTTTCAGGTTCAAAATTGCTGACTGAAATACTCAGGACTTTGTTAATGGCCCTTAAAGAAAGTTAAAAATCTACCACTGACTCCAGGCAAAAACTACACAATTTTGAAAGAAAAAGATATTAAAACCCACTGTTGAGGGGAATAAAGTATCTTGAATGTTTGGAACTAAAGTGGCACAAACTGGTGCAGCCATACAGGTAAACCTCCCACCTCCTAAAATACCAAATGGCAAAAACTTTCCATCTTCTGTTTGCTTTCCTCCAAGTGGTCTTTCTTCTGCTCCTTGCTTTTTGCCCATTGCCCCTCTTTCTGAGGCAGAGCCTCGTGTGTACACCTGTGTGTGCGTTTCTTCAGTGAGTGTCCTTGGGTGTGCGTAGGGGAGGAAACAGACCCTTTTTGCTAAAGACACGAGTCTGAGCATGACTCTCCGTCATCCCAGTGGAGGAAGGACCCAAGGCTTTCTTTCTCACATGATGACATGTTCTTTGAGGCTGACACAAGAACAGTGCTGCCACTTTGGTAAGACCCTCTGCTGTCTGGCTGAGCAAAAGGCTTTATTTCTACTCAAGGACAGGTGGCATGCACAGGTTAGTGTACATGTCGGGTCGGGCGGGACCCACGTCCAGGAATCCCATCCCCACGAGTGTCCCTGCCCAGGGGAACCGTGATGCCAGGGGCTCAGCTAACATCACTCAGCAAAGCATGAGCTTGAGACTTTTTCAGTTCCTTGTTGGATGACAACAGAGAGAGAGAACTGTAGTTTTGCTACAATGTTTCAAGATGTAATTTGTCCTAATGATTACTATGCATGGGTTGATTTTTCTCCCTGTACATGTTGGGTAAGTTCTTGGCTTGACGATTTCTTTTAAGCTTCTGTTCCTATCTAGGTAGCTTGAAATGTGTCTGTCTACACCTAGGAACAGAAGGTTCTTTCTCGACCCCCCCCCCCCCCCCCCCCCCCCGTTGGTTTGGCCTTCCTCATGCCTTTTTCTTTTTTTTAACATGATACTCTCTGTTTGGTCGTAAAGCTCCAAGAAATGAGTAATCCTTGTCTGGGGAAATGTTCCCTGGATCCGTTCCTGCTTTCTCCCACCAGAACACAACAGATTGCTATTGAATTTTGAATGTCACTGACAGACGATAATGGCTTAAGATGGATAATGAAATGTTTGAAACACAGATGGGCCTGTAAATCATTTTTCTTAGGATTTCCTTCTGACATAGAAAATCAATGTAATTAACACTGTTTTATACCCATATCCCCCATAAATGGCACCTCTGGAGCCCTGTTGCTGAGGCTTTATCATCTGTCCTTGGGAAAGATGGTCACTGCCCAACAGATGCTCTGTGCAGTCACCTGGTGGGTGACAAGCTTCCTTGAAATCTACTGAAAGGAGGTTATTTGAAAAGTAAATCTTCCACAGAGCACTCATCCTTGATCTCAAAGGGAGCACCTAGCAATGCCATGTGCAGCAGTAGGAGGAGTTGAAGTTCAAATCAAGAGAAGTGCATGAAACTCGTCATAAGGTTTTTATTTTGGGAGCTATCAGTAACTACTGAACCTGTCATTCAAGGCCCTATAGGAGAAAAACTAGATCAAACAGAATTTTTTTAAAGTGCAGTAGAGTCAGAAGCGGGTGTGGGTGCAGGTACGAACTAAGACAGTGACTTTTATTTTTAGGTGACAAGCCTCTTTCTGCTTTATCTCCAGCATCCGGCACGGGTGAGGATGATGTTGGTGGTCCCTCAGTGTACAACCCAGACCACTACTCTACACTGGGAAGGCTTGACAGCCATCGGTCTGCTGGGCAGCACTGGGAAACCAGGGACTCCAGCTGTCAGACAGAGGAAGTGAGAGTCGTCCCACCTTCGATGAGAAGGATCAGGGCGCAGAGGGGGCAGGGCATTGCTGCCCAGATGGGCCACTTCTCCGGCTCCTCCGGGAACATGTCTGTGCTGAGCGATTCTGCCGGCATCGTGGTCCCTTCTCGCCTCAGCCACGAGGCTGGTTTCCACAGCCTCCCACGCTCCGCAGCAAGGGCCAGTGTGCAGTCCAGCGGGCCGAGGCTGGGCGCCCTGGGCTCTGCAGGAGGCCTGGACGGCACTTTCCCCTATGAAAGGGACGACCCACAGGTGGAGGGAGACTCAGGACATTTAGGAGGGGCCTCAAGGACTGGGACTCTTGTGAGGCCCAAATCCCAGGAGCTGAGGCCCTTTGAGAGTAGAAACCTGACAAGCCCAGCGTGTGTGGTTTCTCCCCACGCGACCTACTCGACGAGCATCATCCCCAACGCCGCACTCTCCTCCTCCTCGGAGGTGATTGCCATTCACACTGCTCCGAGTTCAGGGCCACCGGACGGCAGAATTACCAGCTCCTCTTCCCACACAAGGATAAAATCCAGGGACCACCTCCTCTCCAGGTGTGCTGGGAAAGATGACCGTCTGTCTCCCAGTGGCAGCTGGAATGAGGGTCACTGCACTCTCTCACAGGCCTTAGATGCCCATTCCTCCAGTGCGACCACACTGTTGACCCTCTGTGACTCTGCGGTCTCTCTAAATGCCCCGGCAAATCTGGAGAACGGGTCCCCCGGCGTGGCCTACAACCGACGGAACAAGCTGAGCTTCCCGGCGCCTGACGACGCCGACGGCAGGAGTGAGTCCAGTGACTGCGGGGGCCGCGGGCGCGGCAGTGCGGGGCCCTGGGAATACGGCGCCCCCGGGGACGGGCGGGCATCCTCGCCGCAGCAGCGGGCCGCCACTCCGGGTTACTCCAGTCCCATTAGCAACGTGAGCAGCTGCAGCTGGGACCAGACGTCTAACAAAGATGATGCCGGGTCCCTGTATTCGGGGGACCACGATGGCTACTACGCATCCACGCACCCCGACTCTGGATGCGAACCTGGGGATCTCCGCCACAGCAGCAATGGCTTCGGGAACCCCAGGCACAGTGTGGTCAATGTTTTTGAAGGGAGAGCTCCCACGAGCCAAGGGGACCGGCCACATTACCATGACACATCCCTCTCGCGAAGCATCTCCTTGAGGAAAGCGAAGAAGCCTCCGCTGCCGCCGTCGCGGACCGACTCCCTGCGCAGGACGCCCCGCAAGGGTGCCCCGGCCCCGGGGCCGGCGCTCAATCGGGGCCCACGGGCCTCGCCGCCGCGGGTGCTGCGGCTGGACCTCGGCGGCGGGGGCGGCGGCTCATCCTCCCAGAGCCCCTGCAGCGACGCGGAGGAGCCGTGGCCGCCGCGTTCCCGCAGCCCCAGCACCGGCAGCGCGGCCAGCAGCGGGGCCTCGGCCACCACGCCCACCGCCTCCTCACTGGGCGGGGCCGCGCACAGCGACACGAGCAGCATCAGGTCCGAGGGCGCCGAGTCCTGGCCCTACTGCGCCCACGGCCCAGGCGCGCACGGGGACCTGGGGGGCGCGCAGGGGCGGCCTGGGCGCGGGGGGTGCGGGGCAGCGGGTGCCGGGGGCTCCGTCGCGGCGGTGGGGAGCCCAGCGCGCAGGGTCACCTCGCCGTCCAGTGGGTACTCTAGCCAGTCCAACACGCCCCCTGCGCTCACCCCCGTGCCGGCGCTCTTCAAGGCCGCGTTGCCGGCAGACGGCAGGGCCAGGGCCAAACCCAGGGTCCCCGAGAGGAAGTCCTCCCTGGTTTCCTCGGGGTCGCTGTCTGCGTCCTCCACGTCCCTCTCCTCCAGCACCTCGGCGGATGGGGGTGGGGCCGCGAGGACACCGGGCTCCACGCCCCCCTTCCCTCCTCCGCCCTTCCCTCCTCTGCCCACCTCGACGGAGGCCCCTGAGGGCGCTCCTCGGCCTCAGTCTCCCCCGTTCCCCCCTCCGCCACCACACGTGCTCCTCACTTGTCCCCCCATGCCCCCTGATCCCCTTCTTCTGGAATCCTCTGTCCCCGCAGCGCCCCCGCCTGCCCCACCCCTCGACCCCAAGCTGCTGGAGGACGCCCGGTCTCCTTTCAGAGACTCTGGCCGGGCAGAGCCTCCCCGGGAGGCCTGCCGGCGGCTTCCCGATCCAGAGGAGGGCAGGCTGCCCCCGCTGATAACCCGGGAGGCTCTGCGGACGGTGCAGCTGCGGCCGGTGAGGCCGAGCCCAGGGCCCGAGGCGGCCCCGTCGTGCGGGCAGGGGCTCCGGGGAGAACTCACGCCGGCTGCTCCCCAGGACCGCGGGAAGCCATCTGCTTCCCCGAAATCCCGAAATAGCACGAGAGAGATGCAGCGCGACAGCCCGCCCGCCTGCGCCCCTGGCGCTCGTCCCACTCCCGCCGGGAGCCCGGGCGGGGGGCGCGGGGATGCGGGGGACCCCGGGGCTGGGCCCGGCACCTCGCCCAGCAGAAAGCCACCCCCCATTGCCAAGAAGCCCAAGCTGGTCCTCGTGGTGCCGCCCCCGCAGAGGCAGCTCCCGGCGCCCGGCCCGAGGGGAGAGGCGGGCGGCTGTGCGGCCGGGGCCGGTCTAGAGGGGACTCGCTCTCGCTGCTCGGAGTTGGAGGGGGGAGCCACGGGGTCCGTGTCCCCGCGCACCCTGGACACCGATGTTCCCGCGGTGCAGCCTGACGCCTGGCGGGCCACCGAGCAGGAGCAGCCGGAGGGGCAGGAGGAGTCGCGCGTGGAGGACGGAGCGCACGGAGCGGGGAGCGGCCCGGCCCCGCAGGACTCGCGGCGTGAGTGCCCTTCCCTGTCCCCTCCAGCAGGGGGGACCCGTGTCCCTGAGGGCCAGCAGTGTGTGGGCTTCCTGTGCGTCTCGCACTTAGGGTACCGACTGCATTTTATGAGATTTTTCAATACCCCAGCTCTGAGGGTAGCTTCCAGAGAGGCCGACAGTAGAGGGGTGTGGTGGTCTGCAGCAGGCGGGGTCTTAAACAGCACCGAGCCGTCCCCCCGGAGAGCTGCAGAGAAATGGCACAGCAGAGAGAAGGGGGCGCTGGAGTCCAGACCCTAACAGCAGAGTGGGCGTTGGCTCTCGTGTTCGTGTTGGCCCCCATCCTTGTAGCGTGCCCGGCTCCAGACCCTGCTGCCTCCCCCGTGGCTCGCAGACTGTCGGGATGGCGGAGGGTGTTTTGGGGGGGCTTGGCTGAAGACGGCTCAAGTCACTGTCGTCTTGTCTTTCTGGTCTGCTTGTCTGCAGCTGGGGCGCCGCAGCCCGACGCGGCCGGTCCTTCCTCGGAGGCCTGCGACCTCCTCCAGGAAGAGGAGGGCGATGAGGCCATGACCCCCAGCAGACCCCGGACCACCGAGGACCTCTTCGCCGCTATTCACAGGTGTCCGGAACCCGTTTCTCTGTTATTCTGCTCTGTGTGTCCTCCTTTCCAGATGGCTCCTCAATGTGTTTTTCTTTCTTGAGGTTTCTTCTGTCACCCAATTGGGATTCCTTAACTTGATGATGAATGTTTTGTATGTGTTTCTGTACTTTCGCTTCCTCTGCAGTATCTGTTTTACTTTGCCCCACCGGTTTTATGATGGGGGCAGGGACACAGGCGCTCTGCGATGCTTCTGGCCGGCACTGCACTTGCTGGCAAGAAATGCAGCGTGTCGGTCATATGATGAGGTGTTTATCAGAGTGGGGCTGGAGCGGGGGCGGCCCGTCCACGAGGAGGAACGCTGTGTTCCGTGGACGTAAGATGCACAGACTGGTTCTACGGGACTTCTTTCCTTCAGGTGTTTTATTATTTTTATTTTACAGAAAAACTAGGATTTTAGAGTGCAATTTCTCTGGCTACTTAAATGTTTCCATAAAAGAGTACATCTTTTTTAAGCAGGTGCAGAAGGAGCGCAATTTGCTTCTTAGTGTATGCTGCTAGTGCCACCTACTGGCATCAGAAATTATTGGGCTTAAAAAAGTGTAGAGTAAATTTTTCAAAATAACTGCCTGAACTGTTATACTTTTCTATGTGGTCACCTTGAAAAGTGAACATGACTTAGCGCTAGAGTTGTATTTATTGCTTAATTTTTCTGGTTGTGAACAGCCGAGCACTCCCACAACAGTGTCACTGTAGAAACTTTGAGATTGGGTGTGTGCAGATACTTTAAATCGTAATGCTGTGGAAACCCTGGCTTCCTCCGGACTGGTCTGCACGGTGTTCTCAGACGACCCTGTGGATGCCCAGATGCTGCCAAGGCCTGGCATTGCCCTGAGTCAAGGTCCCTTTTTCTCCTCCTGAAACTAAACGTCCTATGAAGTCATTTGATTCTCTGTGGATAACCTTGTGTCAGGACTGTTTTCCCAATTCTTGGAATCTAACTGAAAAGACCGTTGCACAAGATGGGGGCATAGTGCTTCCCCACCCAAAATTCCTCCTGCGACACAGACACCTAACTCAGAGGGAAACCAGCTGTGAAGTCAGGTGTTTGTAGCTCTAGTGTGGCTCCAATATCCCAAAAGACCCTGAAGACTGCCCCTTTAACGTTGACTAGTTTCTTTGACCTCATTAGAATAAAAATGTAGCTTGTTATCAAATTACTTCTCACAACAGGGAAATGAAAATGCTGCATCTTTTTTTTTTAAAGATCGGCACCTGAGCTACATCTGTTGCCAATCTTTTTTGTTTTCTCCCCAGAGCCCCCAGGACCTAGTTGTATATTCTAGTTGTAGGTCCTTCTGGCTCTGCTATGTGGGACGCCACCTCAGCATGGCCTGATGAGCAGTGCTAGGTCCACACCCAGGATCCGAACCAGTGAAACCCTGGGCCGCTGAAGTGGAGTGCACGGACTTAACCCGTTGCCCATGGGGCCAGCCCCACTGCATCCTCTGAAACCAACTTTACTGGCATTTCTAGAAGTTTACTTAGATGTTTGTAACTCTAACCATGCTGGACACACAATCAGCACTCAATTATATAATATTTTCTGAATTAAGTGAAACCAGTTGGAATTTAACTGTTAGGAAATTCTTCCAAGACTGGACATGTTTCATTCGGTGTGGAGTGCATGGGGCTGCTAACCACACACCACACAGTGTGTGTGTTTATAACTAGTCCACGGAGAAGCTGTGTCACCTGGCTGCTGTTGATAAACACCTGGGCTCAGTGAGAAACCAGCTGTCGTGGGGCCAAATTACTACCTGCTTTTCTTAAAAATATGCCGAAAGTCTCCTCTGTATTTTATTTTGGGGACCTCAAGGCACTGAAAACTGCGGTTTCTCCTGTCAGAGAGTTGTATCTACTGCAGATGTGGGTCGGCCAGCATGTAGTTCTGTGCACACGGCAGAGGCAGGGCTGGGTGGGGTGCAATTGCGCAGGGAGAGCAAGACATGTGCCAGTCTCCTTTTTCACACTGATGATATGTCAGCAGACCTAGGAAAAATCCATCTGAAGTCTGTGATTTTTAGGATTTTATTTTATCTTATATCCTTCAGCATCTAAGCTAATAATTTAAAATAAAGACCATCTAAATTGAAACACAGCTTCCAAATTTTACAATGCAAATTAATTCATTTCAGATTTAAAGCCAGATGGAAAATGTGGAACACCAGTTGAGGTGTGAAGTTTTTATATTTATTGAAGTAATTAGTTTTCAAGCCAGTGTTAACTGTTTAAGCACTTTCTATAGCCATCTTTTTTAGAAATACACACACAGTGTATATATGTGTTTACATGTATATATATCCATGTATGTAGAGAATTTGTATGTTTAGACTTAATTCCCATTTTAGGGGGCAGCTGCTCTTGAGAAAAACAATACTTTTATAAATTCTCATCTCCTCTCAATTCTTAATCTACATCCAAAGGCATCACTTTGATCAGGTGCACTGTGGCTTTCAGCACACGTCGCTACTTACAAACCAAATGATTGGGACTGGCCCAGTGGCACAATGGTTAAGTTCTCACACTCTGCTTCGGCAGCCTGGGGTTCTTTAATTCAGATCCCGGATGTGGACCTACACACCACTTCTCAAGCCATGCTGTGGTGGCATCCCACATATAGAGTAGAGGAAGATTGGCACAGATGTTAGCTCAGGGCCAGTCTTCCTCAAAAAACAAACAAACAGTTACACCACAGACCAAGCCCTGCAAGCGTGAGGTGAGCAGGCTGCTCTGGGGAGTGGCCAGTGGGAGCTGTGAGGTCCGTGCTGTCAGTGGGAAGATGCTCCACCATGTCCTGGTTCTTGTGTTCAGTGTGTGACCTCACTCTGTGCACCTCACTTACCTTCTCTGGTCAGACTAAACCATCCAGAGTCTTTTCCAGCTCCACAGCTCGGAGGCATCAGTGACTTACTCAGAGCACTGCTCTCCTGACAGCCGAGCAGGGCCATGGACCCAGCTCTGCAGGCCACAGGGGCTGGCGCTGCCCTGGGACCCCACGTTGGGTCCTTACCATCCGCTTTCTTCCTCTGGTGACTTGTTTTTGGCCGGCAGCTAGAGAGACCCCTGGGGGCACCAAGCGCCCGCCGTGGGCCGTGCTCCTGCTGCACAGGTCTCATAAGAGCAGTGCTGAAGCCTGACCTGCGGCGGGAAGGGAAACTTGTTTCCCTAAGCAACACGGGAAGGTGTGTGCACACCTGCTCTGCGCCTGACACGTGAGGCTGTTCCTGTGTCATCTTTGTTGATAGACTGAGCCATCAACAGCTATTCCCTCTCCTGGTAGGAACAGGGTCAGAAACTTTGACTTGCCCAAGGCCATGTGGCTCCAGAGGTCTTCTCTCCTTGAATCCTCACGGACCTGTGAGCTTGGCATCATCCTCCCCATCTTACACGTCTGAGAACTAGGGTGCAGCATAGATGAGTGATTTGTCCAAGGTCACACAAGGTCACTGCAGTTGATACTGCTCGGATCCAGCCCCTACCCTGTGTGTACAGATGGCCCCTCATACCTGCCCCTGTGGTGAGAGAGAGAGAGACCCGAGAGAGAGACCCGAGTCTTTGTTTTATTCAATGTTGCATGTCCTTCCAGCAGGTCCCCCTGCACTTAGCCGAGTTGTTGTGAAGAGACCAGCGAAGGGCCACGTGGCTCATCTGCTTGTCGTCTCTGACTCACCCACTGAGCAGAGAGGTCCTTAGGGACCGAGGAGGAGAAGCTGCCCTTCCCTGAAGGCCCCTCCTCCTCACCCTCTGCCCACACTACTCGCGTTCTCCCATCACTCCATGGGAAACAGGGTTTGGTGCGGAGGTTCACTCTATTTTCTGGAAACTTGGATTTCTGGGAGTGGACATAGGGTCCAGTGAGAGCCGAGGAAGGCCAGTTTATGTCAAACTCTAGAATGACGGAATGTGAATTTGCGGAGTTGTTCTAGAACCTCAGGGGGCCTGTCTCCGTGGAGTTGGCTTGTCTCAGTGCCGGCTCCAAACAAGGAAGGGAAACAAGCTGCCCAGCACTGTGAGGGTCACTCAGGATCAGTCCAGTAGGAGAGCTAAATGGAAAATGGCACTTAACTAAAACCTTTGGAAATGGTCCCATCCAAAGTAAGATAATAGGGTGTCTGAGATTTGTTTCAAAATAATCCAGGGGGTGGAGGTGAACCGGGGGGCCATGAGTTGGTGTTCTCGTAGCTGGGTCGTGTGTGAGCACACGATGAACTGTTCTTTTTGCACAGAGGTTTGGGAGGCTTCCTGGTAAAAATAAGAGGTAGTGACTTAAACGTGTGGTAGAAAAGCAGGATGGCTGTGGTGACAGTGACGTCTAGGGCCTTTGGGAATTCACCTTTATCTTAATGCTATTAAATCTCAGATCCAAGAGGAAAGTCCTTGGCCGTAAAGACTCGGATGACGACCACTCCCAGAACCACTCCCCATCCCCTCCGGTGACGCCCACCGGTGCTGCCCCCAGCCTGGCCTCCCCCAAGCAGGTGGGGTCGATTCAGAGAAGCGTCCGCAAGAGCAGCACCAGCAGCGACAGCTTCAAGGCTCTGCTGCTGAAGAAGGGGAGCCGGTCAGATGCCAGCGCCCGCATGTCGGCCGCAGAGATGCTCAGGAGCACAGACCCCAGGTTTCAGAGGTCAAGGTCGGAGCCTTCGCCAGATACCCCCCAGAGCCCATCAAGCTACTCCCCAGGCAAGAGCAGGAGGGCCCAGGAGGAGTGGGCCAAGAACGAAGGCCTGATGCCTCGGAGTCTGTCCTTTTCTGGCCCCAGGTACGGCCGTAGCCGGACGCCGCCCTCTGCAGCCAGCAGCAGGTACAGCGTGCGGAACCGGATCCAGAGCAGCCCCATGACCGTCATCTCGGAAGGAGAAGGGGAAGCTATGGAGCCTGCAGATGACAGGGCTCCCTGGACCGTGGGCACTGCAAGGGGCTGTCCGCTGGACGGACTGGCAGGGGACGACATATTCGAGGGCAGCCTGCTCTGCGGCAGGGAGCCAGCCACCTCCCTGCGGGCCCCGTCTCCCAGCCCTGCAGGTGGCACAGCCACTGCAGAGGGCGGGGGTCCTCTGAGGGAGGAGAGCTAGGGGCAAGGACGCAAGTCTCCGGAGATGTGGGGGACACGCACGCGTCCCTCCAGGAGGCCTGCAGGCCCCCACCGGTCCATGGGCCTACCCAGTGTCTGTGCTGTGGGCCCTGCGGTGGGAGGGAGGGAGAGAGGGTTGCTTAGGGCTCTTGGCATGTCCCATGTGGCTGAAAAGCAGGTAGAAGGTTAACTTCTAGAAGTGCTTCCTGGGGAAGATTTTGTCTTTGCTAAATGTGGAGTGTGTGTAGGGGTGTGTGTGCATTTTGAAAACTTTTTACATTAAAAAAAATACACACACAAACAGCATGTACAGAAATAGAAGAAAGAGTTAAGCGGGGTAGAGGAATGGGGTCTTCTGGATTAGGTGGAAATTGCTTTAAAGTGTCCTGTTTATGGAGGTTAGTGAGTTCCAGAAGGGAGGACCATTGCTTCTAGGTGGGGGGTAGTGGATGTGCTGGTTCTGGGTGCACAGACATGCACAGGTGTGCTTCCGGGGAGCCGTGTCGTGGTTCACCCAGAAAGTTGGGAAAGGGCTAAGTGACTCACTGGTTCAGGTACTTTTTTCTGGGGGAAAAAGGCTGTTTCTTTTTTGTACAAATGGCACACATGTGGAAGTGGCAGCGCTGTGACTCGGAGCCTGCTGCTGTGTAGCTCAGACACACAACTTTTAGCCTGATTTTTAGAAATGTGGGTAGTTTTTTAATGACTTTCCCCCTTGAGTAGCAGCTGAGACCGTCCTCTAGGGCCAGAGTGATGGCTGCACAGGCAGAGAAGGGAGGGAACAGAAGGGAGAGGAGTGAGTGAGACGCTGCTGGAGTGTGTTACCTGTTTATTAAATAAAGTTATTTTTCAGGATTAAATTTAAAAACTTGCACTACAGAACTGTGGGTGGGGCTTTTCCTTTTACAACTGTTTTGTACCAGAGTTTAAACTTCCATTTGGCAATTTCTTATCACTTGAAATGTCAACATTTGCTAACTTTTGGATATCCTTTTGGTTACACCAAAGAAAAAGTTATGGCTATTTTTCTTGGAACAGCCTACAGTTTCATGTCCTCATTTAGAAAGGTTTATCAAAATCTATTATATATTATCTTACTTTGAAGAAAATGCTGAATAACTCCTGTTAGTCAAATAAACTGATAAAAATTGTCAGGGCCTGGCTATTAATTAGCCCTAGGAAATGAGTTTTTAGAGTAAAAAGATTTTTTGCATCATTTGGTTTGTGCATTTTTGTATTTTTTATAAATAATTGAGTTGGCTACTTACCTTCTAATCATCTCCAATTAGAATTTCAACACTTGTAGACATGGAAGAGAAGTGTCAAGTATTTATTTTTATGTCATATTCTTGTGACTCCTTCCTCCATCCCTCTCAAACACCAGTACTTAGACCCCTTTATTTGTTGGTTAAATAAAACAGAGTCTTGTCTTCTTCATTAGAAGGACCTAAGATGACAATACTGAGATTCTTGGCCTAAAGAGAACACAGCTGCCAATTGTCATCTCTTTTGGTAGGAAAATATCATCTAAAAGTTGGACTGACGGGCCAAATCTTCATGAGATTTATCTCATAAAATTTTAGATGCCCATTTTAGACATGTCTTTGAGACAAAAACAGGAATTTAGGCTCCTTCCCTTCTCTGAAGAAGACAAAACACTTCTTTTCATACAACCCGATCAAGACTGACATCTGGGCAAAAAGCCTTTTTACCATTTGGAGCGATTGTCTGCACAAGGGCACAAGGATCTTTTCTACTAAACTTGAGGAAATTGGTGTTGGCTGTTGAAGGTGAAGTCTTCTCATAGCTACCTAGGAAAGATTAGAATGTACGTGGATATCAGAAAACTTTAACTTAATATATAAATCATGTATGTTGAAGGTAAGATAAGCAACATCAAAACTGATTATAAAAATCCCCATTTTTAAAGGGACAAATATATTAGGTTTTTAAATTTGCTTTGAATAAAATGATTGTAAACATTTGACCCTTGTTTCTTTTTGTTTGTACCTGTGTTTTTGATTGCTGAGATTGGTCTTCTTGCACAGACCTGGAGCGCTCGCTGGGCACAGACAAAGCAGTGAGACCAGAGGGGCTGGCAGGAGGCAGGGGCGCAGCAGAGAGGGGCCAGCACGTCACAGACACTGCGTGGTGCTGTCTGGAAGGGTGGATGGAAAGCATCTCTAAATGACGTCCTGGGGACCTTTGAATAAAAGACAAAAAACACGTTGACTGAGTTCAGAGGGTGTGACGTGTGGAAAGACGGGAGAACGTTTCATAGACTTGGATGAAATACAGGGAGACGAGAATCTAGACTCACCCTGAAACAGGATGGCACCTGGAGCTTAGCTGCTTCCTGTGGGGGCTCACTCCTGGTCATGACCTTGTTGTATCTGAAAACTCAGGGTAGACTTGATCGCCCTCCTTACGCCCTGAGACATTGAGTGTCGGGCAGCCCTAGACAGAAGCCCCAGGGCTGTTTCCACCCGGTTCTTCTAAGAGTTGGGAGAAGGACCAAGGCCATTTCCACTGCTGGCTGGAAGCAGCCTCCACTTTGGTCTGACCTTTGCCCTCCTGTTTCTGGAGAATGTTGATTGAAGTCGCTGCTCCTCAGGTTGGGGGAGCATATTGTTTGGGGCATCACAAGGACAAGGAAAGAAAAGGTGTTTCTGTATCTGGGGCTCACTCTACCTGCCAGCACCTCGCAGCCCTGGTGGGCGTCCTGGGGGACAGGGGAGGTCGGGCTGGCTTTGTGGTTCTGCCTTGCTGTGTCTTCAGCACATTAACTGAACATGAGCAATTGTTTCCATTGCTGAGACCCATCATGAAATGAGCACAACAGGACCATTTGCTTTGGCAGATATTAGGATCTTTGGGGGAAGGAGGGTCTTTTGAACAAAACAGGGACCTGATTCTTGAGGTCCGGGTGACTTTTGAGGTCTGTTTTCCTGTAATAAGCTAGTCAGTTACTGTAATGTCGTTTCTTCAGTGAGTTACCCTGAAGTGTCTTCCACAGGGGCCAGCCTTTATCCGCAGAACGAGGACTGGAGCAATCTGATCATCTGTTCAGTGAAAAGCACTTTATTAAATGCTTCTCATGGGCAAGGTAAGGATGAGGGCGCTCTGGGATAGAAAAACATGGCTGAGTTATCATTCAGGGGCTTCAAACTAGTGAAAAGACACACACACAATGGACTCCCGTAAAACACACAAAGAGGAGGAACACCTGACAAGCGTTCCCTTTGCCAACAGAACCTGAAACAAGTTCAGGCGGGTGGTGCACGCAGCCCGGACGCCAGACCTCACAGCCCGGGGTCAGGAGTCACTGGCACAGTTTGGCCCCTGAGACATGTGCAGGGGCCTGAGAGTTTACAGGAAAGCAGCTTTCCTCGTGTCGACGCCACCCCTCCTCTGTGGCTTCCTCCCTCCTTTTCTCCCTGGAAAGGACGGGAGGCTGGTGGAGGAACAGAAAGTGCTCTTGCAACTTCGGCACCAGTAAGGATGGAAGCCGCAAGTCACAGAAGGCAGAGGAGGAAGGAGCCCAGAGCCACCGTGCCAGCCTTGGGCTGTCTGCCACCAGCCCCAGCTGGGGGGGGGGGGGGGAGGTCAATTTTCATTCCCTGTGCAGCTGGGTGACACGTTCTCCGAGGGAGACGTCCCTGCCTCTGACGGGGTTGAAGGGGAGGGATTGACCTTGGTGACCTGAGCTGACTTCACTGCCAGGAGCCTTTCACCAGGCAGGGGCATCTGGGAGAAGAGACCTTCCAGATGCAAAGAGCGTGTGCAAAGGCACAGAGGGAAAGTGGAGGAGGGCATGTGGCTGAGGAGGAAGCCTCTGGGAAGCCTGGGGCACAGCCTGGAGGTGGTCTGGGGCGAGAATGTCGATGGACTGGGCTCTGTTTTGTCGTCCTGGGATGGGGGAGGTTTTAGAGAAGGGGAGTGACATGGCCTGCTTGGTTTGCAGCCCTTTTCTCCCATGGTGACTGCATCTAATCCCAGAGCATTGAATAAATGTGATACACACTGCACCCCGGGCCCCTCCCATCCCCACTTCCTCTGCAAGCTCTGGATCAGTCGGGCAGCTGCTACTCAGAATTGCATCTAGAGGTGTTTTAAACGTAACATGAAACCACACCTGTCCCCGCCTTCACCTGACCAGTAACAGCATTAGCATTCACACGAGGGCTCTGGCCCCTGGTCTAGGCTTGGCCTGTGGCCTCCTTTCTCTTCACCCCACATCCAAACCGTAACCAAGTCATGTAAACCATGTTGCCAAACAGACCACAAGTTCAGGTCCTCCTCACAGTTCAAACCGGCTCTCAGGCCAAACCTTTACCTCCTGACCAGACCAGACTGTTCAAGAGCCTCCCAAGAGGTCTCCCTGCCTTGGCTGTGCCTCCTCACCGGCTTGCGGTTCTTGCGACAAAGTGAGCTTTAAAGCAATTGAAGGCAGTCCCCTGCTGGACCCCCTCCACGGACGGGACATTACAGCTGGGATAGGGTTCCAACTGCCAGCTGTGACAGGAGCGCCAGAGGCCTCAGTGCAGCAGGACCCCTCAGGAAGGAGACACTGAGGCAGGAGCCACAAAGGCCTCACTGGAGCGGGACGCCTTTGGAAGGAAAAGAGAGGAGGGCAGGGAGGCTGAAGGAGCTGTCACACTGATGGGCCAGCAGGTACGATGTGCTCTCCGGACAGGACCCTTGCTGCCAGGGTCCTATCTGGGCAGGAACAATGGGTTCTTGCCCACTCCCTTGCTTGGTCTTTGGCAAGGAGCCAACTGAGAAAAGTGTGCCCCTGCAGTTTCCCCAGCTCAGCGAGATCACTGGCCCCCAGCCCTTCCTGCCTTGAGAGTGGTGTCACTCAGCTGGAAAGCCAGGTGGCCTCTGAGGAGGCTCTCAGCTCTCCTTGCTTCTTGCAGCTGAGCAGCAAGTCTCCTTGAAGCACACCTGAGGGAGGCATCCCCATGCCCGCCACGGTCCACCCCTGCCCCATGTTGATCTTCTTTTCCATAAATGTGTGGAGAGCAGCTCCTCCAAGGTTCCGGAAACTTCCCTTCCTGAGGAGAAATTTAAAAAGAAGAGTTCGATGGGAGCGACGACAGCACATCCTGCAGTGGGTCTCCAGGCCACCACTGGTACTCATGCCCCTCTTTTCTGAATTCCTTTTCCCTCAGCGGTCACCTCTGCGGATCTCGGCAGCTTTCCTGAGACTGTGACCGAGCTCTCGTTCCTGGGGATTCTGAGATCCTGGGCTGCTGCGCTGTCCATTCAGTTATAATTAGGCCAGGAGTATGGGAGGTGCCCCACGCAGGTCCCCTGAGTCCCACACATCCTGTGACAACAGGCTCACCACCTTCTGCAGTTCAGGATCAATTACCCCAGACAAGACGTGACTTTTCTTGGCGGCTGGTCCCTGGACACAAGGAGACAAGAGCCCAGGTGGCAGCAGGGGTTGAAGCTCAATGGCACCCTTGCTGTGTTGATACTGTTGCTATCACAGTTGATACTGTGTTGCTGTGTTGCCCAGGGAGGGTATACACCTTAGAGCAAGGACCTCGGGCTCTGTACAGCCCAGAGTTGCAGGGTGGGAAGTCCTATGTCACTCAGTGGCTCATTGGGAGCCATTGTAAGTGGGGCCACTCCTCCTTCCACCCCTGGTTCTCGGCTCCAGGCGTCCTTCCTGTTGTGGACACAGAACCAGACAGGTCTCTGATTTAGTAAGTCTACCATGTCCAGGAGATGGTGCCTCATCTTGGCAGGGTGTTCCCTCCAGCATTAAAGCAGGTCATCCCAGTGTTCTATCAGCCAGCAGCTTCCAGGTGGTGCAGTATGAGAGAGGACCAGCAGGTCCCGTGGCCAGGGGCTAACTCTCCCTGTTGGACGTCATGATGTGTAGATCACACATTCAGTAAATTCATGTGAGCGGATCAGAGATTTTTTAAGTCCTTAGACTGTGGTGCTGGTCAAGGCCCTGTAAGCAGGAAAGAAAACTGCTACCTCAGATAGATGTCTGCCCTTGTGCAAATAAACTGCTGGCCCTTTTCAGAAAGAATGGGCCAATATAGCCAATAAGGCATCCCATGACCAGCCAGTCTTCTCACAGCCTCACCAGGGTTTCAGCATTGGCATCTGGCTGGCAGGTTGGACATTCAGAGTTAGCAGTGTCCAGTCAGCCTTGGGATGTGGGCATCCGTGGTGTTGGAGTCCGTGCAGAGCCTCTACCTTTGCCACCATGGCCACTCCATCTGTGTGCACATTCACCAGCCCTGGGTGAATGACAGCTGACATTCTGACACCGATGGGCCGAGTCACTTCGTCTGGTTGTTTAGTGCCCCCACTGCTGGGCACTAACACGTGATACAAAGTTTTCAGGTTTTGTGTCCACTCCCATATGTCCATCCACAAGCTCTACCCCAGACCTCCTGGTCTCAATCATCCATCCTCCTTTTCAAACTCCTGGTCAGTTGCCCAGGCCATTTGCCACGCTGTGATTCCATATACATCTCACCTTTCCTCGCTCACAAAGTGAATGACCAGGTCCACCACCAAAACATCTGGCCCTTTTTTGCAGAAAGATTGCAGATCTTTCTCTTGAAGTGGCCTGTCAGTGTCACCCCTGAGTGAGGGTGTAATGCAACTGCTGTCCATTTTCAGGTTGCAACCACATAGTAAGCTGACTCATTGATAAACCAAGTTCAAGCTTTTCCCTCCTCCTTCAGCTGATCTTACATGTCTCCCAAACAGCCGGGGGCGGGGCAGGGGGTGCAGCCCTGGTGCCATGGGGTCAGGCTCCTTGCTCCTGCAGCCTGCTTAGTGCTCTGGCCTTCCAGTGATCGCTCCTGGAGGCATTTCCGTCTTACAATGGACTGTGCTGGTCCCACCAGCTTTACGACGCGGTGGTTCTGACAGGACCCTGCTGAGATGGGTAGTTCTGTACACACGGTTCCACCTCCAGCAGGACCCAGTAGAACCCCGCGAGCTGTTTTCAGAAGGACGTCATTTTCTCCGGCAGCACAGTCTTGCTTCATGGCCCAGGGGCCTGCTCTGGGATTCTCCCCTTGGGACTTGTCATAGATTCCACGTTGCATTCTCTTCACCACTGACACCTCCAGTAACACAGGATCTGCCTAATCGTGTGGTCCAAGCTGCCTGTTCCTTCACATATTTAACTTCTGGGTCTGTTTCTAGGGATTGCTTTCTTCTCCCTGATTATGGGTCGTGTTTTTATGTTTCTTTGCCTATTTTTCTCGTATTTTTTACTGGGTGTTGGGAACTGTGAATGATTTTGTTGTGTTCCTTTAAGTAGTTCTGGGCTTTGTTCTGGTGCACAGCCAAGTCTGCTGGAGTTGGCTTGATCCTTCAAGGCTCTCTGTCGAGCTTTGGGGGTGAGGTCCCCAGAATCCTTTGGTTTTAGGACAGCTGACCCTCACTGCTACCACAACAGCCCTTCGAGGACCCTCCCCGATGCCCCAGGTCCACTCTCACCAGGGGGAACAGAAGCCACCCCAGCCCCATCTGTGCTTGGGGCATTGTTTGTCCTACTCCCTTCCAGTTGCTCATTTCTTGGCTTGGGTGGTTTCTTCTCACACCTTCACAGGTCAGTGCTCAGCCAGGGCTCGAGGGCCCGCTGCAGACGGCGGAGCTCAGTGGGTGTCCTCCTCTTCTCCTTTACTCTGCCTGAAAGGTTCTACCCACCCTGCCCTCCCCCACATTGACCTCTGTCTCCTCAACTCAGTGAGGCCACTGATCTCCATGTGGTCCCTCTTCCTGCTTTGCCACCTAGAAACTGCCTCTGAGCCGTAAGCTTGACCAATCAGTGGACTCACCTTGTTCCCTTTCTCTCAGAGGTCACAGTCACGTGCTGTGGACGCTCAATGTCCGGCTCCTGTCACCATCACAGCCTGCAGTCATTCCTCTCCACCAGTGTGCCATTCCATCTAACTGCAATGCTTAGACCGCCCCTAGTGCCAGGAGCTGCCTGTGCACCGCCTGCCCACTGGGGATGGGGGTCTCATAACCAGCCAGGCAGTGAGTCACCCAGTTCCAAAACGCTGGCTTAACATCCACAATCTTGGGCTGCCCCAATCCCAGTTGTGCCAGTGTGATGCTGAGATGGAGTTAGGATCACAAAAGATGTTTGGCAAAGTCACCCCCCTGGAAGGAAAGGGGAACAGGAGCTGTTGACAACGATGCAGACCTGATCCAGTCTCTGTCACGCACCACGGAGCTGTGGGGCACAGGCTATTAGAAGGGTCCTGAGTTGGGCAGCAAGGGTGTGGTCCTTGTACCCCCACCTTGCTCAGTATGGCTGGGAGAACCCAGAAGAAGCATGCTCTCAGTATCCCTGCTATGCTCAGTCATAGGCTGGTACCTCCCCAAGAAGAGTGTGTCCTCATGTTGAGTCTGCAGCAGACCCTGAAGGAAGGAACAGCTGGAGACGTGGGCTGACCACATCCCCGCAGCAGGCAGCGGTCTTCTCCGAAGGTGGGTCTGAGCGGCGCAGCTCCACAAGCGTGTCCACCACCACTCCAGCCCCAGAAGGAAATGACGGTGCTTGGGCCACAGTAGCAAACAAGCACCAGAAACCATCAGTGACAATGTGGCAGTGGTACCCTCACCTCTAAACCAGGCTCCAGATCATGGTAATCGGCAGCAGCCTCACCCTGGGAACCTCCACAACTAATGCTCAGTCGACCCCAAGCGCTCCGGAAAGTCTGCTAACCCTCGAACGTTGCGCGTCCTGAAGCTCTGTCCGCGGTCAGCGGTTTCCGTGTCCAGGAGACCGTCCTGCAGGCACAGCTCTCTCTTGCTCAGCAAGTGGGATGTGCAAGCTTTTGTTCTGGATGCTGAAGGCACCCTTTCCTTCAACGTCGTCACTCTGCCCGGGGTGCCCCCACCCCATCTGACTGGATCCATCTCATCGTTCAAGTTGCAAATGTCTCTTCCTCCGAAGGGCCTTGCCTTAGCCCCCTGTGGCATCCACTGCACCCCAACAAGCCACACTCTGTCCCCTGCCCCATTTCCCTGGTCTGCGAACTCTCTCACCCTCTGCAACGTAATCTCCATGAGGACAGGGACGGTCTTCCTGACACCACTGTATTCTCAGCAGGAAGACGGACTGGACAGAAGAGCGAGAGACACCATCGGATTAGGTACGGTGAGTCACTGATGAGGATGTCTGCTCACCACCGTGTCCCAGGACCTGGACCTGAGGGCAGTGCCTGGAACACAGTGGGGACCCCATGATGCCTTATTCAAGAATGGATGAGGGGCCTGCCCGGTGGCGCAGCAGTTAAGTTTGCATGTTCCACTTCAGTGGCCTGGGGTTCGCCAGTTCCGATCCCAGGTGCGGACATGGCATCACTTGGCAACCCATGCTGTAGTAGGCATCCCACATATAAAGTAGAGGAAGATGGGCACAGATGTTAGCTCACGGCCAGTCTTCCTCAGCAAATAGAGGGGGATTGGCGACAGATGTTAGCTCAAGGCTAATCTTCCTCAAAAAAAAAAAAAAAAAGAATGGATGAAAATAAATGACATTTCAGTGAAATGTTTAGGTGAAAAAGAAAGATTGTAAAGGGTTAAGTGATGACCAGAAAGCTTTGAATGAATGAATGCACTGAGTTTAAATGAATTGTTTCCAGACTTTTTGAAATATGTACTCATGAAAAATTGACATACATACGGACAAACGTGGACAGCTCTGGGGGAGCATGGAGGCGGGTGGGGCCGCCAACTTATTCCCTGTCGTGAACCCGAGATGCCTCCTCACCACCTAGAGCAGGGAGAGGTGGGAATTAGTATGGTCCTATGGAAGGATCTGGGGGGCTCTGGCTTAGTTTTGGGGTGAGGGATCAGGCAGAATCTGGGCCTGTTGGTGAGCAGTGGCTGGAGGTCCTGAAGACAAGGGAAGGGCTGACGGACAGAGCGGGAATTAGACCGACAGCAAAGGCGGAGGTTCCCTTGGAAGGATTTCCTGCAGGAAAGAGGAAAAGTCTCAACAGAAATGTGGACATGGGCTATTCTGCAGTCAGTGCCACATGATTAAAATCAGTGGTTCACTGCTGTGAGAAATATCTCTGCATTGATCAGTTTACGGCTGAAAATTTTTTTGTTATGATTTATGGAAGAGGAGGTAAAAATCGGATGGCCTGAACTTGTACAAAATTGAAGTTTTTATTGACCGTGTTTCAGATTACAACTAAATCTTGCTAATCAGAAATATGCTTTTCTCATTTAAAATGGAATTTACTGCATAAGAGATGCCTATTTATGTAGGACTGTAGAGTAAATATTGGAAATTTTGACCTCACACCAGCAGAGGCTGGTGCTGTGACATTCCTCAGCCAAAGGCTGGCAGCCGTCCTCCCACTGGACAGCTTGTGATGGTGAATGAGTGAAAAAAGAAATTAATTTCTTTCTCGTAAGCACAAAAATGGAATGAATCAATAAATAATCGATGCAAGCAAATGCCTTTGGAAAATAAGTGCCTGGGATTTTAAAATTTATCCCCATAATAATATCACAACCAGAAATCTAGCACGTTCTGTGACAACAGCTACAGTCTAAGCGGCGTCTCCAAGGTCAGAGTCAGGTTGATTATGCGTGTGTCCTGTGCAGGAGGAACAATTCTGTGCCCCAGTGCACT
This sequence comes from Equus asinus, assembly GCF_041296235.1. Lineage (NCBI taxonomy): Eukaryota > Metazoa > Chordata > Mammalia > Perissodactyla > Equidae > Equus > Equus asinus. The sequence continues at coordinate 69,386,833 of NC_091813.1, read as the reverse complement.
GGCGGCCTGAGATAGCTGCTCTCCTGAGGAGCCGCCTCCCCAGGGACACGGTCCACAGCAGGGGCCCAGGAGTCAGATTGCCCGGATTCCAGCCAGCTGTGCCCTTTCAGCTCCTAGGGCAGGTCCCCTAACGGCTCTGTGCCTCAGCATCCTCATCTGTGAAATGGAGACGATACAACGTGGAGCAGAGTTGTTGCGAGGGTTGAATGTGGTCACTCTGTGAAGTGCTTGGAAGGGTGCCCAGAAGGCAATGCAATCCACATGTGGCAGCCATGGGGACTGCTAACCGCTGCCCCACTGAAGCCAGGTTAGGGAGAGTCATCTTCCAAGACACTGTACAGCACTGGGGTTCAAGGGACCTCAAGCATCATCTGCCCCCCCCTCGGATCGACTGGATACTCAGACCTCTGATGCAAGTGATCACGTGGTTTCTGCTTAAACACAGGCTATGATGGGACCTGGGAGCGTATCACCCTCGGCAGCTTTAGCTGTTGGGAAGTCCCTGAGCTCCAACTGCTTTTCTCTTTCACTCCCGCAACCACCATCCTCTAGGAGCCCAGGGAAGAGCTAGCGCCCCTCCCACAACAGCTGCCGGGTATCTGAATGTGACTTTGTCTCCCCAGGACAAGCATGTTCCAACACTCCCAGGACAGGATTCCACCCTCCTTGACTTGGTGGCAACGTGCTCTGAAAAGCCAATCATTTTTATACGACCTCCAGAAATACTTCATGAAATACTTTAAAAATTCAAGTGAATTTTGAAATTACATGTTTGTATACATTTTAAACTGTGCCATTATTGAGTATCAGAATAGGATGGGAAGTCACTAACTTCATAAGTTTATTCTTTGTCAGAAATACTATTGACACTTTTGGGTACTGTGAGAATTTTCTTGGGTGGTGCGGGCAGCAGGCTGACGAGGACAAGGACTCAACAGACAATCTGACTTTCGTGTCCAACTGCACACCACCTCTCCAGGCCGACAGCCCAGTGGTTCCACAAGGGATATAGCTTTAACATTTTTATTGCTAATGTCTGGAGGGGATGACCTCCAACTGACACGAATCCAAGCAGAGAAAGGCACCGTGACTGTGATACAGAGAAGAAGGGGGTGACCCAACATCTCCCCAGAGCCTCGAGGAGGTAACACGCTCGAGCTGTGACCCACTCGAGGGTCTGGGATGCTGCCCCGCTAGCTGACCTGTGTGTCTAGATGGAGTGCAAGCATTGAGAAGGCACCTTGGGAACAAGCTCAGTTCAGAGGGGGACACTCAGCGGAGACGGCAGACGTGGGTTATTGCAGGTGGTGCGACGTCTACGCACAGAAGCGCTGCCCCTGGCAACGGAGCATCCTCTGTTTCTCATTCCTTTTCTTCGGAGGGTTCATTTTTCTGAATCAACCACACTTCGTTGTTTCTGTTAAGCAATTTGAAAGGACTGCTGTAGCCTGCAGTGTAGTAAACCTTTTCATCGAAAACTTTTCCTTCTTCCCTCAAAATGCTTGCCAATGTCAGGAGTTGTTCTCGGTTCTTCTGGGCACTAGAGAATCCCTCGAAAGACCTACAAAGGAGAGAGTACATGACCATGAGTGACTTCAACGCTGACGCGAACGTGAGTCTGAGGAGAGGAGCCGACACCACAAATGCTGGAAGAAGTGCAGTTCCAAGCACCCCCTCGGCAGCTAAGCTGATCGTCCCGCCTCTGGCTCCCGGTCTCAACGTGACCTCAGCACGTGGAGGAGAGGCAGGAGAGCACGCCCCGCCCGCGGGCAGGCGGGTTTGGGATGTTCACCATCTCCGGCTCTGACTCTCTGCTTCTCAAACCTCAGCGTGTGTATGAGTCACCCGGGAGTCTTGCAAGAATGCAGACTCAGGAGGTCTGCGGTGGCCAGAGTCCATTCCTAACAGCCACCCAGTCATGCCGATCCCAGGACTCACTGAACCCCCTGAAGCCTCCCTTCCAGACTCAGTTTTCCATCAAACATCCCCTTCTTCCTCTCCTCAGCAAAGGGGAGGCACTGTATGACAGAGGAATATGATACAGTTTTGAATTTATGGTTTAATGGAAGAGTTTTAACAGAGACAGGACCAGAGTGCTGTGGGAACACGGAGCACATGATTAAATCAGGGTTGGGGTGTCACCTGAGGATGGTTTTGCTGGGCAGAGGAAGACAAGGGGTAAGAAAAGGAAGAGAAGTGCAAAATTACAAAGCATGTTCATAGTGAGGCAGAGTACGAGGTCAGGAAGTGAGTCAGAGCCAGAGGAAGAACCTGGTACACCATCCTAAGGCCTTCTGAGATTATCTGGAAAGATGCTGAGCAGGAAGGTAACTTGATCGGATCCAGCTAAGAATGCAGACAGACAGACCGAAAATGCATCGGAAAGAAGGTGCTAGTTAGGGGGCTGCTATGGGGATGAAAGAAAAGACAGTCAAAAGATAGATATAAAACGGGGAATGAGAATAAAAGGTTAAGTGTAGATTTTAAAGTATATAAACATACATACCCTGAGATTAAATCAGGACGGCACACAGACCGAGCTGAGTCACTGACATGTAAACATCATGGGTTTTATTTTGAAGGTTAAGAATAGGAAACACAGAGAAACAATAATATCCCTAGTATGCCTTTTTTAGCATAAGTTTTGTTTTTCTTTTGGTGAGGAAGATTGGCCCTAACATCTGTGCCAATCTTCCTCTATTTTGTATGTGGGACGCTGCCACAGCATGGCTGATGAGTGTGTGTAGGTCCATGCCCAGGTTCCAAACCTGTGAACCCTGGGCCACTGCAGCAGAGTGTGTGAACTTATCCATGATGCCACAGGGCCAGCCCCAGCATAAGTTTTATTATCAATATGCCGATGGAAAAGATCAGTCCTGCCACTCTTCAGACAAGATGCGAGCTCTCAAGGGCACAAACCAGGCCTGTTTTATTCAGTGTCTCCCGGGCACCAGGAGTCATTCCTGGTGTGCAACACCTTTTAAATCCTTGTTGAATACGTGTAGGAACCTACACGTGCAGTGTACTTAAAATATCGAAGATAATTTTCATTGTGTTGACTGATCATAATTCTAAACCAGGTGTTAAGAAACATATTGGTTCCTAAGTTTACTATCTATTTCCTTAATGAATAGCCAGCTCTTAGTATGTTCTGCCTAAAGGGAATTTGTTTTCAGATCCTACTTCTTTGAAATCAAATCTTGAGCCCCTAATTATAACCCGTCTTCTGCTCTCTGAATACACGTTGTTCCATACGGACCTGTCCACAGCTTTCTTCGGCACACAAACATATACCAACACCCCGCCCCCCAACACACACACACACAGCTGCCCTGACAGGAGCTGAAGGAGGTGGGTGGAGTAACACCCTGTGTGTTCGGGAGGAAGTCACCGTCTATGCACAGGTCATCCTGAGGCAGACTAACAGGACAGAGCGGCGGGCTGGCTGGAGAAGCTGAGGAAGGCCACCCAGACGAGGTGCCCCCTGATCCAAGTCCTGGAGGACCAGCACGTCACAGACACGAGGGCACTGCTGAGGGAGACAGGAGCCTCCAGGGCGATGGGTGGGCTGTACCGACGGCGGGGGCTGAGGAGCGCGTGGAGTGTCGGAGGCAGAGACGGCAACTCCTTACCAGGTTGGTGGTGAGGCGGAGAGGAAGGGAGTGACCCAGGAACTCCAGGGACACTATCACCAGGTACTTTGTGTGCTTTTAAATTTCAGCTGAATCTAATGTCAGGACTGAGTTAAACAGGCACTGGAGGTGTGAAAAGTCCGGGACCAACAGAGGCAGTCAGTGCAGGAAGCAGCTCCCATCCCTCGGGCTGGGGACACGGAGGGTTTGGGGTTCTCAGAGCCTAGCAACTGGGAGGAGGGGAGCATGCACTGTGTCTTTTTTTTCCGGCTGACTAGATGGCAGCTGAGGGCAGCCTTATGCCTTTTTTGGGGTATAATTTGTCTTGTGTCTTATCTGTGGAAAGTATGGAACAGACTCCTCCTTAAATAAACTGATTATGTCTGCAAGAAACCCTTAGTAACATACAAAACCGAGCCAGTAGGCAAACACCACCAGAGGCACTGGACCTGTTCTTATGGAAGGGTGAGAATCCACCGACAGGCTGCAGGAGCCCACTGAGAGCAGGAAGTGAGGCAGCAGTGCCCGCTGTGTCATCGCCTCTTACCGCACAAACACGGTCATCCCGGCTCTGTCTTCAATGAAGACGTCTGCCTCTGAGGGCCTGGGCGGATCAGGTTGCTGGTCGGAGGGTACATACAGGGAGACGGTGATGGTAGGCTGGCTAAAGGGATCCGCCCCGGGCTCCACGCAGGTCGTCACCGGAGCTGTCATCTTTATTTTCTTCTCTGCGCCATGAAAACACATATTGGAATACAAAGGAGATTGTGGAAGCAGATGAAGAGTATGTCCAACTACTTTAAAAACTCAACGTATTATTTTCTGATCTGAGTTTCTTAATTTACTTTACTGACATAAATATTTACCTTTAAGATAATTTTCATCTTTAAAAAATAAGGCCAAAAGGACTCAATTGTCCACTGTTCACATTACTTTCTGTACTATTACTATTTTTGGTTAATAAATTCCCTAGATATTGGAGTAAAAAGGAAAATTAGCGATCACATAATCTATTCTCTATTTTTACCATTTAGACACGGGGGTCCCCTCGGCTAAGCGATCCAAATAAACAGCGTGGAGCCAGACCCAGAAGCGCGTCCTGAGCCTTGGGATCCGCCGCTTTGCGCCCTCCCGCCTCCTCGCCTCTCACACCCAGGCGCGAATGACGTCGAAGCACCGGCCATGAGGAGGCCCGGCTCACCCAAAAGGCTCGCAGACAAGGAGCACCGCCCCCTCCAGACGCCGCCAGGGTCCTGGGCACAGCCCTGTCTTCGAACACTGTCTTTCATGTTCTGTCTTAGAATATTTTTCTATTCTAAAGGATATTTCTTTAAAAAGCTAAAACTCAACAGTAAGCCGGGGGACTCAACCAGGACGCACACAATCACCAGGTATATGCCCCTCGCACCTGTCTCGTTTTTGCCTTGAACGTAGCTGTTCAGCCTGGCGAAGCCCGTCTGGACGGCGGAGTCCCAGTCCGCGGACTCCACGCGAGTGCTGACCCAGCGGGCCGGTCCGTAGTGCCGGGTCTCGTAGCTCCCGGGCTGAACGGGACACGGAAAACCCGGGCAACGAGCCTAAGGCGGCAGGACCGCGACGCGCCAGCCCGCGCAGGATCTGGGTCAGGGCGCCCGGCCCCTCCCCGGGTTCGAGATCCGGGACCACCCCCCTCCCCGGGTTAGAGACCCGCCCCTGGGTGAGAGATCCGGGCCCTCGCCCAGGGTTAGGGACCTGACAACCCCCTCATCGGGTTAGAGGCCCTCCGGGGGGTAGCGGTCCACTGAGTTCAAGTCCAGAACAAGCCCCGCCACGCCCCGCAGCCTGGGGTCCCACCGCGGGTTCCGGGGCTTAATGGGATCTTTTCTTTTTTCCACGGCAAAGACAAGACATTGGGACGATGCCCAGTACCGAGTCACGGCTAAACCACCGAATTCTCCCGTTGGTGAAGGCTGGGCTTCGGCTCAGGCCATTTTAAAAGTCGTGCCTTTTACCAAAATCCGCGGGACCCTCCGGCCTCGCTCAAATCACCCGAACTCGGCCCCGTGCCCCGCCGGCCCGCGCCCTCCGCGCCGCGCCCGCGCCCACCTGGGGGCCCGCGCCCCGGGGCGCCGTCCAGCCCGGCGTCTCCACGGCTCCGGCCGCGCAGCCCTCGGCCGCCCCAGGCTCGGGCTCCGGCACCTCGGCCATCGGCGGCGCCGACGCTGCGGGAAAGCCTGGGGGGCTGCGGGAGGGGCCGCCCCGGACACCGCCCTCCTCCCGCCGCGCGCGCCCCCGCGTCCCCGCCCCGCCCCGGTCCCTCCTCCCGCCGAGGCCCCGCCCGCAGCGCGCACACCCGGGACCGCTGGACCCCGCCCGCGCCGGGACGAGAGGGGCGCTGCGGCCGCGGGGCCGAGACCCGCCCCCGACGCTGCAGCTCCGCCGGCCGCGCCCGCTGCGGGGTTCCTGCGCGCGCCTGAGGCCCGAGCCTGGGGACCCGACAGCAGGCCCTGCGCCCCGCGCCCTTGCTTTCTATCAACAGGCGCGGAGGTGTCCACTGTGGAGCCGGGGCTTCCGGTGTCACCGGCTCGGAACCTGTTGCGCCGCCCCGCCCGCGCTGGGAGCGGGTTCTGCTGGCGCGAGTAGGCGAGTGTGAGCGCCCCGCCCTCCGTGAAAGGCGGGGTGAGCCTGCTCTAGGTGGGAGGGGCTCGGATCCCCACTGAGTGGTTTGCACCCCATGGCCGTGGGCTCCGAGCGCGGGTTGTGTCTGGGGACGCAGCCAGGAGCAAGTGGCCGCCCTCAGATCTGGAAGGAGGGCCTTTCGAGGGAGGAGGTGGGTGAGGCCGCAGTTGCACCTGGAGAAAATCTCTGAGTCATCGCGCTGACCCACCAGGCTGGGAAGGTGCGGCAGCAGAGGGGAGAGCAGCGACTCCGCCGGACTGCAGCGCTTTAAAAAGGTTTTGGTTAGATTTCATCTTTTTTTTTTTAAAGATTGGCTCCTGAGCTAATATCTGTTGCCAGTGTTTTTTTTCTTCTTCTCCCCAAAGCCCCCCCAGCGCATAGTTGTGTATTCTAGTTGCAGGTCCTTCTGGCTCTGCTGTGTGGGCCGCAGACTCAGCATAGCCTGATGAGCGGTGCCATGTCTGCGCCCAGGGTCCGGACCTGCGAGACCCTGGGCTGACGAAGCAGAGCACAAACTTAACCACTCGGCTGTGAGGCCAGCCCCTGGTTAGGTTTATTCTTTATTTTTTCTGAGAAATTTATTGACATGTAATTTAAATACCATATAATTTACTGTTTGCAGTGTGCCTTTCAGTGGTGGTAGTATATTCACAGTTGTGCAACCATCAACACAATCAATTTAAAAACATTGTTATCACACATCCCCCGGAAAGAAACCCATACCTTCAGCCATCACCCCGATTCCCCTGTCTCCAGCCCTGGAGGACGACATCCCTGACCTCTGTCTGCACAGGTTTGCCTGTTGTGGACATTTCGTAGAAAGAATCACACAGTGTGTTAATACACTGAGGCTGCTGCAACAAAACACCACAGACCGCACCCGGTATTATGGGTTTGTAAACCACAAACCCATTTCTCACAGTTCTGGAGGCTGGAAGTCTAGGATCAGGGGGCCAGAATGGTGGGGTGAAGGCCCTCTTCCTGGCAGCAGACCGCTGGTGGCACCCCCACACAGTGGAAGGGGCCAGGGGGCTTTCTGTGTTCTTTAATAAGGGCATGAATCCTGTTCCTAATTAACCAATTACCTCCCAAAGGCCCTGCCTCCTAATACCATCACACTGGGCATTAGGTTTTCAATCTATGCATTTTGTGTGTGTGTGAGGAAGATTGGCCCTGACCTAACATCTGTGCCAATCTTCCTCTGTTGTATATGGGATGCTGCCACAGCGTGGCTTGACAAATGGTGCCAGGTTTACACCTGGGATCCAGGCCACCAAAGTGGAGTGCGTGAGCTTAACCACTACACCACCGGGCCAGCCCCTGAACCTGTGCATTTTGAGTGACACAACCATGCAGACCATGGCATGCAGTAAGCCATCTTTTATGACTGGCTTCTTGCACGTAGCAAAATGTTTTCAAGGTTCATCCAGGTTGTAGCAGGTGTCAGTACTTCATCCCTTCTCTTAGCGGAAAAATATCTGTTGGATAAACATTGTATTTATCCACTCGTCAGTTGGTGTGCAAACTTCTGCCTCAGTTGTTTCAAACTTCTGGCTGTCACAAATAACGCTGCCACAAGCATTCATGCACAGTCTTTCGTACGACATTTTCATTTCTCCTTGGGTCAGAACCCAGTGTTGGAATTGCTGGCTCAGACGGTGACTCTCTATTTGACTTTTTAAGGAACTGCCAGACCGTTTTTGAAGTGGTGGCACGTTTTACATTTTCACCAGCGAGGTGTGAGCTTTCTGTTTCTCCACATCCTCACCAGCACTTGTTATTATCTGGCTTTTTTATTATAGCCATCCTCATGGGTGTGCCTAACGCTTTAAAAACTTTTTTTGAGATATAACTCACGTAACATGAAAGTCACCATTTTAAAGTGTGTGATTCAGCAATTTTTAGGATATTCACTGTGTTGCACAACCATCATCACGATCTAATTCCAGAACACTTCATCACTCCACAAAGAAACCCTGCGCAGTGTAGCAGTCGCTGCCCGCCTCCCCCCGCCCAGCCTCTGGTGTGATATCACTCATCTCCCTTCTGTCTCTGTGGATTTCCCTGTTCTGCACATTTCCTACAAATGGAGTCATACAATATGTGGTCTTCTGTGACTGGCTTCTTTCACTTAGTGGAATGTTTCAAGGTTCCACCACATTGTAGCAGGTGTCGGTGCTTCCTTCCTCTTATTGCTGGATGATACCCCATTGTGTGGACCCGGTGCTTGTAGGGTAGTTGACGCCCTCTCTTTCCCATCCCCTTCGCTGCCCAAAGGAGCAGTGGCCTCCGACACATGGCACCTTCTTTTGTTTATATCAAATCGTCTATTATGCAGAACTAAGTTTGAATTATTGAGTGAAGGCTAAATAATGGATTTTGACTTATTTTTAAAATAACCTGTTTATTTTAACTTATGTAACAGATGTGACCCATTGCTTAGGAGACTGCAAAGTTGAGAATATAATTTTACCTAATAGAAAGTATTTTTTTAGAGAGAAAAAGGAAATAATTTATATTGTTGCTTAAGAAATCTGTTGTTCTTTTCATCCGCAGAGTACCTTTTACAGTTATCTATGCCTTTTGGGGGGGACATTTTAGTTGTGGAAAAACTGAGGCTAAATTTGGAGACCATTTTAGAGTGTGTGAAATATACAGTTGATGAAGATAACAGCAAGTGACTGAGCTGAATTATTTTTAAGAGGTGATAATGATATAAAAGAACTTAAGGAAAGAAAGAAAAGGATTTCAAAAATACTAGGATTTCATTTAGAACAAACAATGAAATTCAGAAGGCTCAGGTTTTATACCCATATGTCAAAGTAATCTAGCTCGTTTTCTTGTTAATTAATTAAGGTAAAATTTTTCTTCCTATTAGCTCATAATTAATGTTTCTGTGACAGCAGGAAGAAGATGTGTGTAAGCCGTGCAGCACACGTGATGGGCAGTGTGGCGCTACACCAGCAGGTGCCTCCACGTCGCCCAGCAGGGGAGGAGACCCTGGAGAGCCCCCAGCGCTGATTACAGCGGGTCATTATTCTCGGCAGCCACAAGTCCTATAAAGTCACCACACACACTGAGTCAGGGAACCCAAACCATTGCTTCTAGAGGAAATGCAGACCTAGGTTCCTGTGAGCCTGTGGTCACACATTTTTGTCAACTGATTGACATAGAACCTTGTTTTATGTGTTATTGTATAAAAATAACTTATTTAATACATATTGTTGATTTGATAATGTTGAACTCAACCAACAACACAGTAACTCGTGCCTTCATGACGTTTCTATGACATGTATCTTCTCTGAAAGGCACATTGCAGCCCTGTGCTTGGGAATGCTAGACAGCACTTCAGCACCATGCCTGGGGCCGTTCTAAACTGAAATCACCAACCAAAACATAAAAACATGACAGACATGGCACCAAATGGACTGTGAAAAGGACGCTGTTCACCGTGCGAGAGCTGGACCTGGAAGGCTGA